>NC_084842.1:91112164-91412164 GCF_033115175.1 Lepus europaeus | reverse complement strand
CGCTGCCACGTCCCACCCCCGCTGCTCACACGCTGCCACGTCCCACCCCCGCTGCTCACACGCTGCCACGTCCCACCCCCGCTGCTCACACGCTGCCACGTCCCACCCCCGCTGCTCACACGCTGCCACGTCCCACCCCCGCTGCTCACACGCTGCCACGTCCCACCCCCGCTGCTCACACGCTGCCACGTCCCACCCCCGCTGCTCACACGCTGCCACGTCCCACCCCCGCTGCTCACACGCTGCCACATCCTGCCACGTCCCACCCCCACTGCTCAGACACTGCCACGTCCCACCCCCGCTGCTCACACGCTGCCACGTCTGCCACGTCCCACCCCCACTGCTCACACGCTGCCACGTCCCACCCCACTGCTCAGACACTGCCACGTCCTGCCATGTCTCACACCCCACTACTCAGACGCTGCCACATCCTGCCACGTCCCACACCCCCGCTGCTCAGACGCTGCCATGTCCTATACCCTTCTCCGATGCTGCCACGTCCTATACCCCACTGCTCATACGCTGCCACGTCCCACACCCCCGCTGCTCAGGCGCTGCCACGTCCCACCCCCACTGCTCAGACGCTGCCATGTCAGCGCCCATCTCACAGGCGGTGCCCATGCCACTGCACTCGAGCCATCTTCCCCTCCACAGCAGCCCCCATGTCAAGCCAGATGGCCAGGGACCACCTGCCTGGTGCACACCGCTCATTCAGGTGAGGTGTCCCTCACAGAGCAGCTCACACTCTGGCCTGTGGGAGGCACAGACAGCACTGCTCTAGAAGCTTCCAGATGGATTCCACAGGAGGACAGAGTCCTTCTGCAATAGCAAGGGGGGAGGCGTGGGGCCCCGTGCTGGCGGGAGTGTGTCCTGTGTGGTGTGAGTGTCCTGTGTGGTGTGCGTGTCCTGTGCAGTGTGTGTGTCCTCTGCAGTGCGCGTGTCCTGTGTGGTGTGCGTCCCCTGTGTGGTGTGTGTGTCCTGTGCGGTGTGCGTGTCCTGTGCAGTGTGTGTCCTCTGCAGTGCGCGTGTCCTGTGTGGTGTGCGTCCCCTGTGTGGTGTGCGTCCCCTGTGCGGTGTGCGTCTCCTGTGCGACGTGCGTGTCCCGTGCGGCGTGCGTCCCCTCTGTCGGGGGACTCTCTGGCTCACAGAGCCCTATCTGTCCCTTAAGCTTGCCAAATAACTTAGAGAGAAGCCTGGCTTTGGGCCCCATGAGCGTGGAGGTGAGGATTCTGGATCAGAAATGGGCCGAGCCACATGCTCTGAGCTGGTTTGGCACAAATGGTGGCATCCTTCATGGCCACAGGCCTGCTGGCTTCACAGCAGGCCGCACAGGGGCACCCTCTGCAGGACACACAGGCACTGCCCCTCGCTCATCCTCTCAGCAGCCGCGTGCCCAGGCTGCCTGCCCCGTCTCTGCTGCCCCACGTTGCACTGGGCTGCTGGACAATGCATGGGCACCATTCCAGGAGGTGAGTAGCCTGACCACAGGCTGCAAGTGGATGGCTCGGGCACGGCTAACGTTCCATGCCCTGTGGTGCCTTTGGTCGCCCTTCCTGCTGGCTCATGTCCAGGTGGCCCGCACTGCCCGCCGGGGGTTTCCCACAGAGGTTTACTTCTAATGGTTTTTTAAACAGCTGTATTCAGAATGCTGCGAGCCCGGGACAAGGACAGCAGTGAAACATGGCAGCCACGCCTACCACCACAGCACCGTGCACCGGCAAACAGCACCGGAGAAGGTTCATGCCACAAGAAGACATCCGGGGAGAAATCCACGTGGAGGTCCCAGCCAGGGCTGAGGGGCTGGGCCAGGACAGACCCTGCGCCACTCTGGTGGTGGACATACCGCAGGGGCTGGGCCTCACCTCCTCCTCCACCAGGGCCCGCTTCTGGGCGCTCCAGCTGTAGTCGGGGTAATGCGAGATGGTCGTGGCGCTGCCAAAGTCACACAGCTTAATGGTCCCCTGGTTACTCAGCAGCAAGTTTTCAACCTGCAAAATCCAAAGACAGCCGTGAGCCTGGGTGCAGACCGGACCGGCGCCCAGGAAAGCAAGAGGAGCGTGAGACTCGCCAGCAGCTCACTGGACAGCCCCTGCGAGCCCCGGCCACGACTGCGGGGCTGCCCGGAACACGCCGCACCTCACAGGCCAGCCGAGGCCCCACCCACCGCGGGGGCAGCACCTCAGACCCTTGCTGTCCAGCATCCACGTGCGTATGTTCCTATCAAATGCCGAATCCAGAACACCATGTGAAGGCCACTGAAACCACATGAAACCGCACCCCAATCTACACGGCCGTGCACACAATGAAGTCACTGGAAGTCAGGGTCGACTGTAGCCACGTCAGGTGCTGTCCTCACCCAGGCTGAACACCCCCCACACACACACACACACAGACAGCAGCTCGGACACCAAGCACTGCAAAACAACCAGAACTTCTAACCCAAAATGAACTGCAACAGACTCCGGGAAGTGGACAGGGCCCACCGCAGGGAAAAGTCCTCCGCTGCCAATGGCTGGGAGACAGCTAAAGCAGACGGAGCCCCACTGGCCCAGGTCCACAGGAGCGGCGAGGAGGCGCAGCAAGACCAGGGGCTCCAGCGATCCCCACCCAGTCGCAGTGCCCTTCTGGGGGGCCCTGACAATGAGCTGTGCTCCGCCTCCCGCGCAGCTTTCAAATGCACCGAGAGATGGAGCCAGGTGGTGGCTCTGGGCACCCCCCCTCCACTCCCCACCACAGCAAGGCAGAGGTGTGGCCTCCACGAGACACTGCAGACCTGCCCAGAGGGAAGGGCCAGCCGGGGAGAACGCAGGGTACAGATGGACACTCAGAGCAGCAGCACAAGCCACAGAACCAACAGGCCAGAGATGGTTCAAGAGAAAACGGGGGGCCGGCGCCGTGGCTCACTTGGTTAATCCTCCACCTGCGGCGCCGGCATCCCATACGGGTGCTGGATTATGTCCCGGCTGCTCCTCTTCCAGTCCAGCTCTCTGCTGTGGCCCGGGAAGGCAGTGGAGGATGGCCCAAGTGCTTGGGCCCTGCACCCGTGTGGGAGACCAGGAAGAAGCACCTGGCTCCTGATCAGCGCAGCGCCGGCCATAGCAGCCATTTGGGGGGTGAACCAACGGAAGGAAGACCTTTCTCTCTGTCTCCCTCTCTCACTGTCTAGTTCTGTCAAATAAATAAAAATTAAAAAAAAGAGAGAAAACAGCCAAAAATGCCCTGAAAGGTACTTCTCCTGAGAAGGCAACTGAGTCTCGGCAAACACAGGCAACGGAGGCGGCCGCCATAACAGAGGGAGGCCGGACAGCGGCCATGCACACCCCACATTCTGCTGGGGGAGCTGCTGGGGGAGCTGCTGGGATGCACAGCCCCCAGGGGCAACAGAGGACCCAGGTGCACAAGACCGACCGTGCAGAGAGGGAGAAAACAGCAAAGGCATCCCGCAGCCCTGCGACGTGCACATGCCGACGCCCTCACGCGGGGCAAAGCCAGCACAAGCCACCGGAGGGCCCTGGGCCACAGACAGGCCTGCTCGTGGGCTTCAGCTGAGCCTGCCCCGGTCAGCAGCCACACTCAGGATTCTCCCACTCCACCAACGCTGGAAACAGAGGCCATGCGCAGGCACCACTGGGTGGCGGCAGTGCTGGGGTCAGGCAGGGTAGCAGCGGTGCCGGAATCGGACACAACAGTGACAGTGGTGCACGGACTCGCTGAGGAATACGCTGGCTCCCCAGACATGCCCGCAGCACCTGGGGCCGCAGCAGCTGCAGGATTCTCCAGCACAGACCGCCTGCCTATGGGACAGAGCCACCGTGGGGGCAGCATCCAAGTTCTGTGGATTCGGTTACTCTTGGATCTCATGAGACACAAAAGAGGAGCAAAACCTAGACCAAAAGCCAGAAGACCCGACAACACATGAAACGTTTTTAAAGAAAAGATTATTCATTTATTTGCAGGTAAGAAGAAACAGAGAGAGAGGGAGAGAGGGAGAGAGACGTCTTCCAGCCACTGGTTCACTTCCCAAACGGCTTCCAACAGCCAGAGCTGGACCAGGCTGAAGCCAGGAACCAGCAGCTCCACCCAGGTCTCCCATGCGGGTGGCAGGGAGCTGCTCAGGAGTGCAGTGGCTCTCAAAGCAGCACTCCCGGGGCGCCGGATTCTGTCCTGGTTGCCCCTCTTCCAGGCCAGCCCTCTGCTATGGCCCAGGAGTGCAGTGGAGGATGGCCCAAGTGCTTGGGCCCTGCACCCCATGGGAGACCAGGAGAAGCACCTGGCTCCTAGCTTCGGATCAGCGCGGTGCGGCGGCCATTGGAGGGTGAACCAACGGCAAAGGAAGACCTTTCTCTCTGTCTCTCTCTCTGTCCACTCTGCCTGTCAAAAAAAAAAAAAAAAAAAAAAAAAGGCAGCACTTCCGCAGAGGGCACCTTAACAGACCAGCGTCTCCGTGGGATCAAACACAAAAGCCAAGGGAGAGACAGCAAGAAGGCAGTAAGAACGAAGACACGCAACACTCAACTGCACCGACTCTAAGAGAAGGCCAGTGCCCCCGAGGCTCCTGCCCCGCCAGGCTACCTGAGCACAGGAACCCAGAGCCACGGAGGGTGGCGTCCTGGGCCATGGCCACAGGAAAGACTACAGTCAGAAGCCCACAGGGTGTGACGACACAGTTGCCTTTTCACATGGCTCGAGAACCGGGAAGCACAGGCCACCACAAAGCCCAGTGTTCATGCAGGCGATCCATCCAGAACACAGACGGGCATGGAACGGGGCACGTGGGCTCCAGGGCAAGGCCAGTCAGCAAGACCACGCTCAGCCCACCCCTGGACCACCCGCCAACCTCCCACTTCCAAGATGCTACACCAAGGGAGCTCTGCCTTCCCAGGGACTGACGACAGGCAAGAGAGCAGGGCCTGGGCCCTGCAGTGACAGAGGCAGAGCACACGGGCTGGGACAGGGACCCAGGGTAGATGCCCCGGGAGGACCAGCGGGTGCCCTTGCCTGGGAGGGGAGGGCCTCCGTGTCACCAAGTCCTGTGGGATGGGAAACGTTGTCTTCTACGGCTCCCAAGGGAAACATCCAGAAAACCGTTCCTGATGCCAGCAAGCTCCTACGCACAGGTAAACGGCCCAGCCTCGCTTACGAACAAGCCCCACACCCGGACCAGGCTGGGGAGGGATGTACCTTGAGGTCCCTGTGGATGATGGGCGGCTTCTGCTTGTGCATGTGCTGCACTGCTCTGCACGTCTGGTAGAAAATCTTCAGAACCGTGTCGCACGACACAGGACCTTTCGACTCAACTTTCTTTAGAAACTCCACCAGCTGCCCTGAAAGAGACACCTGTATTACATTCACATCACCACAGGGCTGCAGCTGCGCCCTCCTGGCCACAGCCCAGGTCCTGATCTCAGGAAACCGGACCCCGGACACACACCACCTGGCCTGAGGCCACGGCCGACCCCGGGACACACACCACCTGGCCTGAGGCCACGGCCGACCCCGGGACACACACCACCTGGCCAAGACCATGGCTCACCCCGGGACACACACCACCTGGCCTGAGACCACAGCCGACCCCGGGACACACACCACCTGGCCTGAGACCACGGCCGACCCCGGGACACACACCACCTGGCCGAGACCACGGCCGACCCCGGGACACACACCACCTGGCCAAGACCATGGCTCACCCCGGGACACACACCACCTGGCCTGAGACCACGGCCAACCCCGGGACACACACCACCTGGCCTGAGGCCATGGCCAACCCCGGGACACACACCACCTGGCCTGAGACCGCGGCCGACCCCGGGACACACACCACCTGGCCTGAGACCGCGGCTGACCCTGGGACACACACCACCTGGCCTGAGACCACAGCCAACCCCGGGACACACACCACCTGGCCTGAGTCCACGGCCAACCCCGGGACACACACCACCTGGCCTGAGACCACAGCCGACCCCGGGACACACACCACCTGGCCTGAGACCACGGCCAACCCCGGGACATACACCACCTGGCCTGAGGCCACGGCCGACCCCGGGACACACACCACCTGGCCTGAGGCCATGGCCAACCCCGGGACACACACCACCTGGCCTGAGGCCATGGCCAACCCCGGGACACACACCACCTGGCCTGAGACCACGGCTCACCCTGGGACACACACCACCTGGCCTGAGACCACGGCCAACCCCGGGACACACACCACCTGGCCTGAGACCACAGCCAACCCCGGGACACACACCACCTGGCCAAGACCATGGCTCACCCCGGGACACACACCACCTGGCCTGAGACCACGGCCAACCCCGGGACACACACCACCTGGCCAAGACCATGGCTCACCCTGGGACACACACCACCTGGCCTGAGACCACAGCCGACCCCGGGACACACACCACCTGGCCTGAGACCACGGCCAACCCCGGGACATACACCACCTGGCCTGAGGCCACGGCCGACCCCGGGACACACACCACCTGGCCTGAGGCCATGGCCAACCCCGGGACACACACCACCTGGCCTGAGGCCATGGCCAACCCCGGGACACACACCACCTGGCCTGAGACCACGGCTCACCCTGGGACACACACCACCTGGCCTGAGGCCATGGCCAACCCCGGGACACACACCACCTGGCCTGAGGCCATGGCCAACCCCGGGACACACACCACCTGGCCGAGACCACGGCCAACCCCGGGACACACACCACCTGGCCGAGACCATGGCTCACCCTGGGACACACACCACCTGGCCTGAGACCACGGCCAACCCCGGGACACACACCACCTGGCCTGAGACCGCGGCTGACCCTGGGACACACAAAGGCCAGCTGAGACCACAAATGACCCTGGGACACATACCACCCAGCCAAGACCACAGCCGACTCCAGGACACTGTGTGTGCCCAGCCGAGACCACGGCCAAACCTGGGACACACACAGCCTGGCTCAAGACCACGGCTGACCCTGGGACACACACCACCCAGCTCACGACCACTGCTGACCCTGGGACACACACCACCAGGCACAAGACCACGGTTAACCCCGGGATACACACCACCCAGCCAAGACCACAGCCGACTCCAGGACACACACAGCCCAGCCGAGACCACGGCCAAACCTGGGACACACACAGCCTGGCTCAAGACCACGGCTGACCCTGGGACACACACCACCCAGCTCACGACCACTGCTGACCCTGGGACACACACCACCAGGCACAAGACCACGGTTAACCCCAGGATACACACCACCCAGCCAAGACCACAGCCGACTCCAGGACACACACAGCCCAGCCGAGACCACGGCCAAACCTGGGACACACACAGCCTGGCTCAAGACCACGGCTGACCCTGGGACACACACCACCCAGCTCAAGACCACAGCCGACCCCAGAACATACAGCACCCAGCCCAAGACTATGGCCAACCCTGGGATACATGACACCTGGCCCGAGATCACAGCCAACCCCAGAACATACATCGCCCAGCCAAGACCACAGCAGGAGCAGGCCCCATCCGCACAACCCAGTTGCCATTCGCTCCAGTGCTGCACGAAGTTTGTAGGTGCAAGCATAACCCAGGTCACTACAGACTGCATGGGGCCCCCAGCCCAGGTCACCACAGGCAGCCAATGTGAGCAGGCCACAGAGCCCGAAGGGACAGCACTACTTGCTGAGCCAGACAACGGCTATGGAGGGAGAAAGGCCCCTCAGAGTGACAGGCTGCCCGTGACACAGCGTGTGTGCAGACAGTGACACCAGGCTGCCCATGACACAGCGTGTGTGCGGACAGTGACACCAGGCTGCCCGTGACACAGCGTGTGTGCGGACAGTGACACCAGGCTGCCCGTGACACAGCGTGTGTGCTGACACAATGATACAAGGCTGCCCATGACACAGCGTGTGTGCGGACACAGTGATACGAGGCTGCCCATGACACAGCGTGTGTGCGGACAGTGACACCAGGCTGCCCATGACACAGCGTGTGTGCTGGCAGAGTGACAGGCTGCCTGTGACAACCGAGGCATGTGTCTCACGGCGCTGACAGAGCCATCACTACACATACGTGAACTCAGCTGTGGAGTGTAACGACCCAGTGTCTCTGGAACAGATGGCTATTGACCTGCTGAGGTAGCACTCTGTAGCTCCATTGTGCAGTCTGTGTGACCCGAGAGGGCCAGTGAGACCACTGACCTCAACTCCTGCAGGCCATTCCCGAGCCACAGCCACAAAACACAGGCCCCGCCCACAGCAGCTCCCCCACTCCCTGAGGCACCCCGAGGTCCATCTCCTGCAGTCCCCCGCCCAGCTCACCCAGGGAGCCGTCTCTGCCCATCCCACCTGATACTACTCAGTCTACCCGGCACTTGGAACGACAGCCCGGGCACAAGCTCCACCTGGACAGTGCCCAGAGTGAGTGGAGATTCCTGGTGAGGGTGATCCCCGGGGGTGACAGACAGGACCTGTCTGCCAGAAGGGGCCGCCACCCCCAACCCCTCCAGCAGACAGCGCACCTGCTGCCACACAGGTCCCCACCAGGAGCCCCCAGGGCAGGCTCTCACCCACGGCAGCTGCCGGACTTCCCAAGCTGCAAACACACTCTCTCTGACAGTTCCCCTCCCAGGTGGCAGGCCCCTCAGAGCGAGCCCGGTATCTCGTGGTGCCTCAGAACTGAAGAAAACAGGCACACCTCAAGGGGAGCAGTTACCGGCCGTCAATCACAAACTGAAAATATCTAACGGAAAATTCCAGAGAACAGTTCCGGGCCAGGAGACCAATGCTGTGCGCAGGCCCTCCCCACCAGGGACATGACCCTTCCTATGTGCACACTGAGTGGGCACCACTTGCCCAGCAGCCAGGAGAGGCTCTCGGACCACGGTGCTCACAGCAGGCTGGCACGGGCTCCGTGACAACGTGAGGCTTCAGACACCCACTGCAGGGCCGTGTGCCCCTCGTGTCAGGGGACGACGTGTAGGCACAGAGATGGCCGCACCTGTAATCTTGACGGCTTAGGGCCGGCATCGAGCATAGGTTAAGCCTCCACTGGTGACTCTGGCGTCCCTGATCCGAGGACCTGTTCCAGTCTGGGCTGCTCCACTTCCAACCCAGCTCCCTGTTCATGCACCTGTTTTTTGCAAAAGATGGCCCGAGTCCTGGGGTTACTGACATGTGGGAAAGCCGGATGGGGTTCCTGGTTCCTAGGATCAGCCTGGCCCACACCTGCCATTGAGGTCACCTGGGGATTGACTTGGGCCATCACCTGCCACCTCCCGGGGTACATTACTAGGAAGCCAGAGAAGCTGGAGGCAGAAACAGCTCGCGCACTGTGGCGTAGCAGGTTGGGCCTCGGCTTGCAGCACTGGTTCAAGTCCAGCTGTCCCACTTCCAATCCAGCTCTCTGCTAAAGGCCTGGGAAAGCAGTGGAAGATGGCCCAGGTCCTTGGGCCCTGCACCCATATGGGAGACCTGGAGGAAGCGCCTGGTGCCTGGTTCTGGATTCTGACTGGCCCAGTTCCAGCCGTTGCAGCCATCTGGGAAGTGAACCAATGGATGGAAGACCTCTCTCTCTGCCTCTGCCTCTCTAATACATAAACAATCTTTAAAAAAAAAAAACTAGGGCCCAGATCGACAAAGTACATTTTTAAAAGCATGCACAGTAAAATCCTTTTTTTATAAGCATCTATACCCCTGTCATCGTCTGCATATTTTTCAATGAACACATGCCCTTTACCGTGACAGATCATGGTAATCAACACCCACAAGGGACAGGCTTGTGCCATGAGCCAGCAGCACCGAGCGCTCTGGTCTCGTCCCAGCTCCATGAAGAGCCCTGGCAGCAGACACAGCCAGGAGCACCGAGACGTCAGGAAAACCAGGCACTGAGGCGCCCTCACAGCCGACTGCGATGCAGGCAGCCTGGCGGGGTCCTGGGCGGGGGGAGATGCCGTGGGAGCCACGTGTGAGGACACCCTCGAGTCAGACAGAGCATGTGTGCACCTCAGCAGAAAGGTGGGGGTGGGACGGTGGCTGTGTGTGGGGAAGCGTGAGCAGCACCTCGTGCACAGCAAGGAGGCACCACCGCACTGCTTCCCGCCGTCCCCAGGCTTCCACGTTCAGAACAAAACGCCGACTTCCCCTGCACACGCCAGCGTTCCCTCAGTACTCCCAGCCTACCACCCGCGCACTGCAGAGCTCAGCGTGGACAGAGAGCCTAGAGGGGGAGAGCGAGCAAGGAGAGCGGACAGAGGGCCTGCAAGTGGACAGAGAGCTGGGGCGGGGGGGGGGGGGCAGGGAGAGCACAGAGAGTGGACAGAGCCTGGGGAGTGGACAAAGCCTGGGGAGTGGACAGAGAGCCCGGGGAGGGGGGAGAGAGCACCGAGAGTGGACAGAGCCTGGGGAGGGGATAGAGGGCCCAGAGGGTGGATAGAGCAAGTCTGGGGAGTGGACAGAGAGCCCAGGGTGGGAGAGAGAGCACAGAGAGCCCGGGGAGGGGACAGAGGGCCTGGAGAATGGATAGAGAGCACGGAGAGTGGAAAGAGCCTGGGGAGTGGACAGAGAGCCCGGCGGGAGGGAGAGCGAGCCGGGGGCGGGGGGAGAGCACCGAGAGTGGACAGAGGGCCTGGAGAATGGATAGAGAGCACGGAGAGTGGACAGAGAAAGAGCCCGAAGAGTGGACAGAGCCCAAGGGGCCTCAGATCAAAGAGCAGGGAGGGGCGGGGCAGCAGCTGCCGGCCTGGAGTTGGTGGGGAGTGGTCCTACCCTGACAGGGACACCAGCCTGGTTCAGGGGCTCCCACATGGGCCGAGTCAGGCAGCCTGTGCCCACGTTTCCACTCCTACCCCTACAGTTGACAGGACCCCACCCCACCCTTGCCCAGACCCTGAGGGGCTGCATCTCTCCTGTCCCTCGGCACAGAGGCCCCCGACGGGCTCCCTGGCAGCTGCCACTGCACACTCTCTTCTCCCCACCTGCTCTGTCTGCCCGGCCCCACCAGGCAGGGGCCACTGCAGCCGTCAACACGCACCTGTGGGCCCAGCTCTCACAATGCTCCATCCTCTCTGCACCCTCAGGATCTGGGCGACAGACGCACAACAGCCGCTGTGTCCCTACCCCTGGATGGGTCCTCCCAGACAGGCAGGTGCACCCTCTTGGAGGCGCTGCCCTCACCACAGCATCGCATGTTCCAGCAGCTAGAGGCAGACCCTGTGTCCAGTTCACACACTGCCTGAGGAGCCAGTCAGCCTGGGCTCCAGCGACTCCAACATGGAGTTCTCCAGAAGACCCCTCCCCAGTGCACAGGTGTCTCCTGGTCCTGCCAGTAACCACAGAGCCTCGCCTCGATCAGGTTGTGCACCTGCTAAGAGGTCAGGTGGCCAGCGTCGGCCGACTACCCCTGTGTCCAACTACCCCAGAGCCAGGGCAGCTCCCAGCGTCCCCCACTCCAGGCCACACACCATCATGGAGCCTGTCGCCAGAGGCGGACCAGAGACGGTGCTGCCCCACAGAAGACCCCAGAGGTCCGTACACAGCTGCTGCTCCCACCCCGAGGGAGCACGCAGGGGTCTCACCTTTGCCCCTCCGACCCCGAGGGAGCACACAGGGGTCTCACGTTTGCCCCTCCCATCCTGAGGGAGCACACAGGGGTCTCACCTTTGCCCCTCCTGCCCCGAGGGAGCACGCAGGGGTCTCACCTTTGCCCCTCCCATCCCGAGGGAGCACGCAGGGGTCTCACCTTTGCCCCTCCCGTCCTGAGGGAGCACGCAGGGGTCTCACCTTTGCCCCTCCTGCCCCGAGGGAGCACGCAGGGGTCTCACCTTTGCCCCTCCCGCCCCGAGGGAGCACGCAGGGGTCTCACCTTTGCCCCTCCCGTCCTGAGGGAGCACGCAGGGGTCTTACCTTTGCCCCTCCCGCCCCGAGGGAGCACGCAGGGGTCTCACCTTTGCCCCTCCCGTCCCGAGGGAGCACGCAGGGGTCTCACCTTTGCCCCTCCCGCCCCGAGGGAGCACGCAGGGGTCTCACCTTTGCCCCTCCCGCCCCGAGGGAGCACGCAGGGGTCTCACCTTTGCCCCTCCCGTCCCGAGGGAGCACGCAGGGGTCTCACCTTTGCCCCTCCCGTCCTGAGGGAGCACACAGGGGTCTCACCTTTGCCCCTCCGACCCCGAGGGAGCACACAGGGGTCTCACCTTTGCCCCTCCCGCCCCGAGGGAGCACGCAGGGGTCTCACCTTTGCCCCTCCCGTCCTGAGGGAGCACACAGGGGTCTCACCTTTGCCCCTCCCGTCCTGAGGGAGCACGCAGGGGTCTCACCTTTGCCCCTCCCGTCCCGAGGGAGCACGCAGGGGTCTCACCTTTGCCCCTCCTGCCCCGAGGGAGCACGCAGGGGTCTCACCTTTGCCCCTCCCGTCCTGAGGGAGCACGCAGGGGTCTCACCTTTGCCCCTCCCATCCTGAGGGAGCACGCAGGGGTCTCACCTTTGCCCCTCCCGCCCCGAGGGAGCACGCAGGGGTCTCACCTTTGCCCCTCCCGTCCCGAGGGAGCACGCAGGGGTCTCACCTTTGCCCCTCCCGCCCCGAGGGAGCACGCAGGGGTCTCACCTTTGCCCCTCCCGCCCCGAGGGAGCACACAGGGGTCTCACCTTTGCCCCTCCCGTCCCGAGGGAGCACGCAGGGGTCTCACCTTTGCCCCTCCCGCCCCGAGGGAGCACACAGGGGTCTCACCTTTGCCCCTCCCGCCCCGAGGGAGCACACAGGAGTCTCACCTTTGCCCCTCCCGCCCCGAGGGAGCACGCAGGGGTCTCACCTTTGCCCCTCCCGCCCCGAGGGAGCACGCAGGGGTCTCACCTTTGCCCCTCCCGTCCTGAGGGAGCACGCAGGGGTCTCACCTTTGCCCCTCCCATCCCGAGGGAGCACGCAGGGGTCTCACCTTTGCCCCTCCCGTCCCGAGGGAGCACGCAGGGGTCTCACCTTTGCCCCTCCCGCCCCGAGGGAGCACGCAGGGGTCTCACCTTTGCCCCTCCGACCCCGAGGGAGCACGCAGGGGTCTCACCTTTGCCCCTCCCATCCCGAGGGAGCACGCAGGGGTCTCACCTTTGCCCCTCCCGTCCCAAGGGAGCACGCAGGGGTCTCACCTTTGCCCCTCCTGCCCCGAGGGAGCACGCAGGGGGTCTCACCTTTGCCCCTCCCGCCCCGAGGGAGCACGCAGGGGTCTCACCTTTGCCCCTCCCGTCCCAAGGGAGCACGCAGGGGTCTCACCTTTGCCCCTCCTGCCCCGAGGGAGCACGCAGGGGGTCTCACCTTTGCAGAGCTCCGTGAGCAGGAGGAACTCGGCCTGCCCGGTGTCCGACTCTTCTTTCCCTATTGATGCTGCAGAACAAAACTGGACAATGTTGGGGTGGCCGGAGAGCTTCTTCTGCAGGAGTCTCGTTAAAGGAGAACGAGCAGACACGGCCCACCAGAGACACGCGCCAGCACCCCCTGAGCCAGCACCCCAGCGCATCCCAGGAGACAGGTGTGAGGAGGATGGGAGCAGGCCACGCTGGCCACGGTGATGCCAGCGTCCATCCCACGCCAGGGGGGCCATGTCCACCCTGGCCACCGCTCAGGCAGCCAGGGTTTCTCAGAGCAGACAGAGCTTAGAGAGGAGAAAGGCGGATCCTGACAGCAGCACGGGTGGAGGCCCAGGCCCAGGACACATGTTCCAGCAGAGGACAAGGCAGGGACAGTCCAGGTGGACACGTGGCCTGGACAGGGTGAGCGGGGACGAGCAGGAGGGTGGGCAGGAGTGAGGGGCCTCCCGGCAGGGACCAGCCCAGCCTCTGGGCATGCAGACTGAGGGCTGGGCACTGCGTGGCCTGGGCCTGGCAAAGGATACCATGAAGCAGACCTCCTGGATGATGGCCCTATTCCTCTCCTCCTCGTCAGACAGCAGCCTCTGCACCAGCACAGACACAGCGGTTAGGGCTGCTCGCCTCCCGTCCCCCCGCCCAGACCCCAGGGGCGCCTGCGAGCCCTCACCCCGGCCTGACCTTCAGGTCATAAGGAGGAAGGGGCAGCGCGCTGGAGGCTGCCCCCAGACAAGCCAGGGTCAAACGAGAGAAACGAGGGAAAGGAGGCGTGTGGCACAGGCGTGGGGCCCTCGCAGCCGAGAACAAACCCAGAGCCACAGCCCCACGCGGGGACGCCTCGTCCCACAGGCAGCTGGCAGGCCCGTGTTCCTCCAGTGCTTATGTTGGCAGACGGGGGCCAGTCCCAGAGGGCAGGCAGCCCCCAAGAGCCACCCCAAAGCTGGGGGCCTGGCTTCCAGGCGTGCGCTCCGAACAAAGCGGCAGACGGGACAGACTGTGAGCAAAAGGAAATGAACGGTGTCGTTACCTTCAAGGCATATTCTCTGCCACTTCCCAGGTCCTGAGCTTCATACACAAACGCAAACCCTCCTGAAAGACAGAGCGCTCGTCAGTTCAGCTGCGGCCACACTCGGCATCCACGTTACACAGGCCTCCACCACGGAACACAAAGTGCACCTGTGGGGGTGCCGGCACCCCCCCCCCCCAGGACAATGGCCTCCGTCTCCTCAGCTGACAGACGCTTCACACACACAGCCGGGAAGGCAGGCGTGCGGCACAGCGGCCAAGCTGTCCCCTGGGATGCCTGCATCCCAAACGTGTGCCTGGCACCAAGTCCCAGCTGCTCTACTGTTTCTCTTTTCTGCTTCTTCTTCTTCTTTTTTTTTTTTTTAATTAAGATTTACTTATTTATTTGAAAGGCAAATTATAGAGAGGAAGAGGCAGAGAGAGGTCTTCCATCCGCTGGCTCGCTACCCAGATGGCCGCAATGACCAGAACTGGACCAACTTGAAGCCAGGAGCCAGGAGCTTCTTCTGGGTCTCCCACACGGGTGCAGGTGCCCAAGGACTTGGGCCATCCTCCACTGCTTTCCCAGGCCACAGCAGAGAGCTGGATTGGAAGTGGAACCACCAGGACCCATATGGGATGCTGGCACTGCAGGCGGCGGCTTTACTCACATGCCACAGCGCCAGCCTCCGCACTACTTCTGATCCAGCTCCCTGCTGGATCCCACTCACCTGAAGCGTGCCTGGGCCAGCCCCAGCTGCTACAATCATCTGGGGAGTGAACCAGTGAATGGAAGAAGGTTGATTCATTCTCTCTCTGTTACTTGCTTTTCAAAGAAAGTAAATAAATCTTGGCCAGCACCGCGGCTCACTAGGCTAATCCTCCACCTGCGGTGCCAGCTCTCTGGGTTCTAGTCCCGGTTGGGGCACCAGGTACTAGTCTCAGTTGCTCCTCTTCCAGTCCAGCTCTCTGCTGTGGCCCGGGAAGGCAGTGGAGGAT
This sequence comes from Lepus europaeus, assembly GCF_033115175.1. Classification (NCBI taxonomy): domain Eukaryota; kingdom Metazoa; phylum Chordata; class Mammalia; order Lagomorpha; family Leporidae; genus Lepus; species Lepus europaeus. The sequence continues at coordinate 91,396,814 of NC_084842.1, read as the reverse complement.
GGCCCAAGCGCTTGGGCCCTGCACCCGCATGGGAGACCAGGAGGAAGCACCTGGCTCCTGGCTTCGGATCGGCACAGCACTGGCAGTAGCAGCCATTAGGGGAGTGAACCAACGGAAGGAAGACCTTTCTCTCTGTCTCTCTCACTGTAAAAAAAAAAAAAACAAAAAAACAAAAAACAAAAAACCCTAACTGTAGCATTTCCATGCAGACTAGGAAGAAGCAGAGCACCTGCTCGCAACACTGCCCTCTGGTCTCTCCGTGTGAGAGAAGGGCAGAGCTGGTGGGCATCTGCGCGGTGCGGGATCCCACACCACAGCGCCGGGAGCAGGTCGTGGCTCCGCTCCTAGCCCAGCTTCCTGTCCACGCAGACCCTGGGAGGCAGCAGCCCTGCCAGCTAGGAGGGAGGCCCAGATGGAGGACTGGGTTCATGGCTCCAGCCTGACCCAGCCCTGCCTGTGGCAGGCATTAAATAAACAAACATAAGTGAATAAGTAAAAACAGATAAATAATTTTGTTTTAAAGGCAGCACATGGGGCAGGAGCTGGGTGCAGCAGTCAAGATGCTGCGGGAAGCAGCTGGGCCCCACGTCAGACGGCCCGGTTCAGGCCCTGCCTCACGTTCCAGCCAGTCTCCTCCTGAATGCACCCAAAGCAGCAGGTGACGGCCCAAGAACTCGGGTCTCTGCCACCCACACACGAGGCCTGGATGGAGCTCTGGCCTGGCTCAGCTCTGCCTGCTGCAGGCATTTGGTGAAGGAACCAGAGATGGACAACTTTTCTCTCTGCCTTTCAAATAAAAAATGAAAGTTAAAAACAATATGCAAAGGAGAAGCTAACAACCCAGCACTCCCCCAGCACCTGACACTGGATACAATGTTTCAGCAGAGGGCACCAAGGTCAAGGCTGGGGCTCCAGACAGCAAACAGCATCCTCCGGAGCCCATGCAGCCCGACCGAGCCAGCCCTCCACAGCACTGCCCCTAGGTCACGTACAACTACTAGCCCTGGGCTACACCGGGCAGAAGAACCAAGACCCCTCCAGTGCAGGACTGGCCAGGGGGCAGCCGCCCTTGGACACTGCTGCTGCTCCTCAGCCCCCTGCGTCGTGCTGTGCTGGGCCTCGGCCCGGGCCCGGGCCAGCGTCTGACTCCCGCTCGTGTCTCCCAGGCTCTGCTCTCGTCAGCTGAGGCTGGCCCTGACGCACCTGCCACCCATCCTCCCTCTCTGGGCAGTGCTCACTGGGACGCCCGTCTCTCCACGAGACTGAAGCTCCCTGAGGCAGAGGTCTGCACTATTGCAGGTCCTGAAAACAAAGCCCAGCACCACATCCCACCCTCAACCCCAGGCGGCAGGCAAGAGGGGCTCAGAGAGCAGAGTGCACGTGCCCTGTGGCGTGCAAGTGAGGCGTCTCAGAGGGGCTGAGGTCGTGGCAGTGGGCTAAGCTGTTGCCTGCGATGCCAGCATCCCATGTGGGAGCCAGCTGGAGTCCCGGCTGCTCCACTTCCTGTACAGCTCCCTGCTAATGTGCCTGAGAAAGCAGCAGAGGACGGCCCAGGTACTCAGGCCCTGCACCCACGTGGGAGACCTGGATGGCGTTCCAGGATCCTGGTTTTAGCCTGGTCCAGACTGGTTTTTGCAGCCATTTTGAGAAGACCAGTGGATGGAAGATCTCTGTCTCTGTCTCTCTCTAACTTTGCCTTTCAAATAAAATAAATCTTTTTTAAAAATGAAAGCAAAAGCAAAAATTTAACAAGTCATAAGATTTTTTAAAATTTTTTTAAAGATTTATTTATTTATTTGAAAGTCAAGTTACACAGAGAGAGAAGGAGAGCCAGAAAGAAAGAGAGAGAGAGAGAGAGAGAGAGAGAGAGTGAGTCTTCCACCCACTGGTTCACTCCCCAGTTGGCAGCAACGGCCGGAGCTACACTGATCCAAGACTAGGAGCCAGGAGCTTCCTCTGGGTCTCCCATGTGGGTGCAGGGGCCCAGGGACTTGGGCCATCTTCTACTGCTTTCCCAGGCCACAGCAGAGAGCTAGATCAGAAGTGGAGCAGCCGAGACTGGAACCAGCGCCCAAATAGGATGCCGGCAATGCAGGCAGCGGCTTTACCCGCTATGCCACAGCACCAGCCCAAAGATGTTTTCTAAAAGGTGAACATTTACCTATATAGCAGGACACAGATGAGTTTTTAAAAATTTTGGTTATCGGCCAGCGCCGTGGCTCAACAGGCTAATCCTCCGCCTTGTGGCGCCGGCACACTGGGCTCTAGTCCCGGTCGAGGCGCCGGATCCTGTCCCGGTTGCCCCTCTTCCAGGCCAGCTCTCTGCTATGGCCCGGGAGTGCAGTGGAGGATGGCCCAAGTGCTTGGGCCCTGCACCCGCATGGGAGACCAGGAGAAGCACTTGGCTCCTGCCATCGGATCAGCGCGGTGCTCGGCCGCAGCGTGCCGGCCGCGGCGGCCATTAGAGGGTGAACCAACGGCAAAGGAAGACCTTTCTCTCTGTCTCTCTCTCACTGTCCACTCTGCCTGTCAAAATACAAAAAAAAAATTTTTTTTGTTATCTTTACTTATTTGAAAAGTAGAGTGAGTGAGTGAGAGAGAGAGAGAGGGAGAGAGAGGTATCTTCTATCCACTGGTTCCCTCCCCAAACTGGGCCAGGCCAAAGCTAGGAGGCAGAACTCCATCCAGGTCTCCCAACCACTTGAGACATCCCTGCTGCCTCCCAGCCGGCAGTCAGCAGCGCAGGTGGGAGCTCATATCCACATGGGATGCAGGTGTCCCAGGCAGCGGCTCTCCCCGCTGCACCATGAGGCCTGTCCTGGATGTAGCTATCTGCTATATTGCTCATTCTATGTTTCTGCATTTAAAAAAGTCTCTTCATAATTACTAAGATAGTAACACACGATTCCAGGGCTTGCTGTACTCGCCTTATTAAATTAACCCATGCTGTGTGGGACTGGTGGAGGGACAGGCCCCATCAGGGAACAGAGCAGAGACCTACGGTTCTGACAAAGGTACATGCAGAGCCAGTGATGGGCACAAACATGCCCTGGAAAGCCACGGAACTCCAGGAGAAGCCCAAGGAAGACCACGAAACCCCAGGAAGCCCGAGGAAGACCCCGGAACCCTAGGAGAAGCCTGAGGAAGACCCCGGAACCCCAGGAAGCCCGAGGAAGACCACGGAACCCCAGGAGAAGCCAGAGGAAGACCACGGAACCCCAGGAAGCCCGAGGAAGACCACGGAACTCCAGGAAGCCCGAGGAAGACCCCGGAACTCCAGGAAGCCTGAGGAAGACCACGGAACCCCAGGAGAAGCCAGAGGAAGACCACGGAACTCCAGGAAGCCCGAGGAAGACCACGGAACCCCAGGAAGCCCGAGGAAGACCCCGGAACTCCAGGAGAAGCCCGAGGAAGACCCCGGAACTCCAGGAGAAGCCCAAGGAAGACCCCGGAACCCTAGGAGAAGCCCGAGGAAGACCCCGGAACTCCAGGAAGCCCGAGGAAGACCCCGGAACTCCAGGAAGCCTGAGGAAGACCACGGAACCCCAGGAGAAGCCAGAGGAAGACCACGGAACTCCAGGAAGCCCGAGGAAGACCATGGAACCCCAGGAAGCCCGAGGAAGACCCCGGAACTCCAGGAGAAGCCCGAGGAAGACCCCGGAACTCCAGGAGAAGCCCAAGGAAGACCCCGGAACCCTAGGAGAAGCCCGAGGAAGACCCCAGAACTCCAGGAAGCCCAAGGAAGACCACGGAACCCCAGGAAGACCACGGAACTCCAGGAAGCCCGAGGAAGACCCCAGAACTCCAGGAAGCCCGAGGAAGACCCTGGAACCCCAGGAGAAGCCCGAGGAAGACCCCGGAACCCTAGGAGAAGCCCGAGGAAGACCCCGGAACTTCCAAGGCGTGGACAGCCAAGGCATCACAAGCACAACTCATAAAAGGAAGACAGAATAAGCCAGGCTTCGTCACAATGACAGCTTCATGCCTTCACGTGGTGGACACCAGGCTTCAAACTGAGAGTCCTGGTCCTTCCTCAGGTGTCTGACGCAGGACGTGGGTCCCCCGACGGTGCTGGATGGCGCCGCACTGCTAAGCTAGGAGCCCACAGCTGGTACTGAACACATTTTGGGACTAACCCCTTCCCTATGTTGAGAATCATCTGTATCTACAGAAGCCTTCTATCTAGAGTATCTAGAGAACTCTAAGTCACCCACAACACAACAAGACAAAGAACAGGCAACAAGTGGCACCACGGTGCAGACAGGCACAGCGAGGGGCAGGCATCCACCAGAGAGCTCACGGCGCTCACGGCGCCCGCGTCGGAGTGCCTGGCTTCCACTCTCGGCTCCAGCTTTTTGCCGTGCAGACCCTGCGAGGCTGTGGCAATGGCTCGAGTACTAGGGTTCCTGACACCTACACAGGCCACTTAGACTGAGTTCTCAGCCCAGCCCAGCCCCAGCAGCTGCGGGCATGTCGGGGAGCGAACTGACGGATGGGAGCGCACTTTCCCTCTCAAATTAATCAAGACTGTAGAAGGGACAAATTGTGCCGCTGCTCGCGACGCTGGCATCCCATATGGGTGCCAGTTCGAGTCTGCTCCTCTTCCAATCCAGCTCCTAATAACAGCCTGGAAAAAACAGCAGAGGATGGCCTGAGTGCTTGGGCCCCTGCGCCCACGTGGGAGACCTGAATGAAGCTGCTGGCTCCAGCCTGGCCCAGCTCTGGCCGTGTGGCCATCTGGGGAGTGAACCAGTCAATGAAAGATCTCTCTGTTTCTTTGCCCCTCTTTCTCTGTAACTCTGATTTTCTTTTTCTTTTTCTTTTTTTATTTGACAGATAGAGTTACCCTGACAGTGAGAGAGAGAGACAGAGAGAAAGGTCTTCCTTCCGTTGGTTCACCCCCCAAATGGCCGCTCTGGCCGGAGCTACGCCGATCCGAAGCCAGGAGTCAGGCGCTTCCTCCCGGTCTCCCACGTGGGTGCAGGAACCCAAGCACTTGGGCCATCCTCCACTGCCTTCCCAGGCCACAGCAGAGAGCTGGACTGGAAGAGGAGCAACCGGGACTAGAACCCGGCACCCATATGGGATGCCAGCGCCAAAGGGGGAGGATCAACCAAGTGAGCCACAGCGCTGGCCCCTGTAACTCTGATTTTCAAATAAATCAATCTTAAGGAAAAAAAAAAAAAAAAAGACAGTAACAGAAGAAACCAGCGAGGTGTCACTGCACCCAGGAAGGCACGGTGAAGGCGCCTGGGCCTGGACTGAGCCGCCACGTTTGTCACGGCAGGTGGAGCCAGTGGACACACTCATGCTGGTGGGACAGTAACACAGCACGGAGTTAAAAAAACCACATGTGTGCCGACCTTGAACTGGCAACTGCACTTGTGGGCATCTACTCCAGGGTGAAAATTGCAGGTCACTGGACCTGCATACTCCGTGACAGCAGCTTCGCCATCATGGCCAAGGCTGCACACAGCCCAGGGAAGTGAAGGTCTCACACACTGTGGCACACCTACACAAGGGGTCCCCACACGTGGACACATCACCTACACACAACCACCTGACCAACACCACAGCACTCTCCAAACACAAAACCAGAGAGCGAGCCAACTGAGTGGCTCCAGGGGTGGCCAGGGAAGGGCCATGCCTCTGACCACAGTCCTGCAGGACGTGGCCCCTGGAGCATGCTGGTGCAACTGCACATGACAGCTGCCTCAGAACGGTCAGGCAGGTAAGCACGCAACAGAGGCCGGAACAACGTCCCCATGGTCCCAGCTGCTGCACGGCTGGTGTTCTGGCAGGCAGAACACAGGCACAGCCATGTGGTTCCTCAGCCCAGCCTGGTCCCAAAGCCCTTGGTCCTGGGGCCTCAGCAGCCACTCCACAGCCACCCTGCAGGTCCCCTTCTCTTTCCCACGCTGGTCCCCAGGATGAGAACAAAATCCCACAACTCCCGTTCAACAAAAGCAGATGAGATTCACACATGTTCCATGAAAACAGGCATGCAACTAGCTAACGAGTGAGAAAGTGTCCCGTGCTTATCATCAGCGCGGACACCCCTGGGAGCAGAAGCAACCACACGGCAGGCAACAGCAGCGCCATGGCAGGGAGGTGGACAAGCACACACTCTCAGACGCTGCCGGTGCTCTGGGGGCCAAGTGTACACCAGCTGTCTAAAAGGCCCACTGTGTCCGGCCTGTCGGCAATCCCACTCCTAGGGGAAAGGAAGCACAGGTCCATGGAACGCTTGTAAAATTACACTTGTTCAGGGCCGGCGCTGTGGCTTAGCAGGTAAAGCTGCTGTTTGCAGTGCTGGCATCCCATATGGGCACCGGTTCGAGTCCCAGCTGCACCACTTCCGATCCGGCTCTCTGCTATGGCCTAGGAAAGCAGCAGAAGATGGCCCAAGTCCTTGGGCCCCTGCACCCCTGAAGGAGAGCCAGAAGAAGCTCCTGGCCTCTGATGGGTGCAGCTCCAGCCATGGAGGCCAATTGGGGAGTGAACCAGTGGATGCAAGGCCTCTCTCTCTCTCTCTCTGCCCTCCTTCTCCATCTGTGCAACTCTGACTTTCAAATACATAATCTATAAAAAAAAAATACACTTGTTCTTGGCAGCTCGGCTCTCAGCAGCCTCCGAAACGCCCACCATCAAGTGAGTCATGCCCCTGACACAGGCTGCTGCCCAGGACACCTGCGTCCCATGTCGGGGTACTGGTGGAGTCCCAGTTCCTCCACTTCCAAACCAGCTTCCTGCTAGCACACCCTGAGAGGCAACATGGGAAGGCCCAGGTACTTGGGTCCCTGCCCCCCATCTGGGAGACTTGCATGGAGTTCTTGGCTTCTGCCTTCAGCCTACCCCAGCCCTGGCTGTTGTGCTCATCTGGGGAGTGAAACAGTGGTCGGAAAATTCTCTCTGACACTGTGCCTTTCAAATAAATACATGTCTTAAAAACACTTTTAGGAAGCAAAATAGTTATCTACATTTTAAGTTCACAATTCCTTAGAATCAACGCTGGTGTCCTTCCCAAAACCCCTGTATCAAATCCTAACATCTAACGTGATAGGTTTACGAGGTGTGGCCTTGGGGAGGTGACGAGGCTGGAGCACCCCAGAGGCCCAAGAGCTCCCTCGCCCCTTCCACCACGTGGGGACACAGCAAGGAGGCCCCACCCACAGTGCAGGACAACTGAGGCTCCTGGTCCAGCCCTTCAACCTCCAAAACCCGGGCAGGACGCGTCTGCTGCACAACAGGCAGGGGTGCAGGAGGGGGACGGAGAGCAGCACCCCTACCCCACGACCTCCTCCCGACACCTCCCTGTCCCTCAACAGAAACAGCAAAAGGCTCAAACCAAGGGGCAGCTGCAGCTCAGCCCCAGGCCACCCTCGGCCAGGGTGTCAGCAGGATCCTGCCGCCTTCCTAATGCTAGGTAGCTCTGCCTCCAGACCCGGATCACGTCAACCGGGCTGGGCAGGGTCCACAAGACACCTCGAGGCCTCCAGACCCCGATCAGGACAACCGGGCTGGGCAGGGTCCACAAGACACCTCGAGGCCTCCAGACCCCGATCAGGACAACCGGGCTGGGCAGGGTCCACAAGACCACGAGGCCTCCAGACCCGGATCACGTCAACCGGGCTGGGCAGGGTCCACAAGACCACGAGGCCTCCAGACCCGGATCACGTCAACCGGGCTGGGCAGGGTCCACAAGACACCACGAGGCCTCCAGACCCCGATCAGGACAACCGGGCTGGGCAGGGTCCACAAGACCACGAGGCCTCCAGACCCCCATTAGGTCAACGGGCTGGGCAGGGTCCACAAGACACCACGAGGCCTCCAGACCCCCATCAGGTCAACGGGCTGGGCAGGGTCCACAAGACCACGAGGCCTCCAGACCCCCATCAGGTCAACCGGGCTGGGCAGGGTCCACAAGACACCACGAGGCCTCCAGACCCCCATCAGGTCAACGGGCTGGGCAGGGTCCACAAGACCACGAGGCCTCCAGACCCCCATCAGGTCAACCGGGCTGGGCAGGGTCCACAAGACACCACGAGGCCTCCAGACCCCGATCAGGACAACCGGGCTGGGCAGGGTCCACAAGACACCACGAGGCCTCCAGACCCCGATCAGGACAACCGGGCTGGGCAGGGTCCACAAGACCACGAGGCCTCCAGACCCCCATTAGGTCAACGGGCTGGGCAGGGTCCACAAGACACCACGAGGCCTCCAGACCCCCATCAGGTCAACGGGCTGGGCAGGGTCCACAAGACCACGAGGCCTCCAGACCCCCATCAGGTCAACCGGGCTGGGCAGGGTCCACAAGACACCACGAGGCCTCCAGACCCCCATCAGGTCAACGGGCTGGGCAGGGTCCACAAGACCACGAGGCCTCCAGACCCCCATCAGGTCAACCGGGCTGGGCAGGGTCCACAAGACACCACGAGGCCTCCAGACCCAGATGAGTGAGACAACTCTCTCACCCGCTGGAGCTCAGCAAAGAGCTAACCTCAGCTCCCACAGAATGCTACCTAGGACCAACCAGGGTTCAACCATCCTCAGAGGCACCAGGGACTGCGCCCAGCCACTGCCAAGAGCCTAGGACTGCTGTGGTGGGGTGGCTCTGTCACACTGTCAGTGCTGTGGTGGGGTGGCTCTGTCACACTGTGTGCTGTGGTGGGGGTGGCTCTGTCACACTGTGTGCTGTGGTGGGGGTGGCGCTGTCACACTGTGTCAGTGCTGTGGTGGGGTGGCTCTGTCACACTGTGTGCTGTGGTGGGGGTGGCGCTGTCACACTGTGTGCTGTGGTGGGGTGGCTCTGTCACACTGTGTGCTGTGGTGGGGGTGGCTCTGTCACACTGTGTCAGTGCTGTGGTGGGGTGGCTCTGTCACACTGTGTGCTGTGGTGGGGTGGCTCTGTCACACTGTGTGCTGTGGTGGGGGTGGCTCTGTCACACTGTGTCAGTGCTGTGGTGGGGTGGCTCTGTCACACTGTGTGCTGTGGTGGGGTGGCTCTGTCACACTGTGTGCTGTGGTGGGGTGGCTCTGTCACACTGTGTGCTGTGGTGGGGGTGGCTCTGTCACACTGTGTGCTGTGGTGGGGGTGGCTCTGTCACACTGTGTGCTGTGGTGGGGGTGGCTCTGTCACACTGTGTGCTGTGGTGGGGTGGCTCTGTCACACTGTGTGCTGTGGTGGGGTGGCTCTGTCACACTGTCAGTGCTGTGGTGGGGTGGCTCTGTCACACTGTGTCAGTGCTGTGGTGGGGGTGGCTCTGTCACACTGTGTGCTGTGGTGGGGGTGGCTCTGTCACACTGTGTGCTGTGGTGGGGGTGGCTCTGTCACACTGTGTGCTGTGGTGGGGTGGCTCTGTCACACTGTGTGCTGTGGTGGGGGTGGCTCTGTCACACTGTGTGCTGTGGTGGGGGTGGCTCTGTCACACTGTGTGCTGTGGTGGGGTGGCTCTGTCACACTGTGTCAGTGCTGTGGTGGGGGTGGCTCTGTCACACTGTGTGCTGTGGTGGGGGTGGCGCTGTCACACTGTGTGCTGTGGTGGGGTGGCTCTGTCACACTGTGTCAGTGCTGTGGTGGGGGTGGCTCTGTCACACTGTGTGCTGTGGTGGGGTGGCTCTGTCACACTGTGTCAGTGCTGTGGTGGGGGTGGCGCTGTCACACTGTGTGCTGTGGTGGGGGTGGCTCTGTCACACTGTGTGCTGTGGTGGGGGTGGCTCTGTCACACTGTGTGCTGTGGTGGGGGTGGCTCTGTCACACTGTGTGCTGTGGTGGGGTGGCTCTGTCACACTGTGTCAGTGCTGTGGTGGGGGTGGCTCTGTCACACTGTGTGCTGTGGTGGGGGTGGCTCTGTCACACTGTGTGCTGTGGTGGGGGTGGCTCTGTCACACTGTGTGCTGTGGTGGGGTGGCTCTGTCACACTGTGTGCTGTGGTGGGGGTGGCGCTGTCACACTGTCAGTGCTGTGGTGGGGTGGCTCTGTCACACTGTGTGCTGTGGTGGGGGTGGCTCTGTCACACTGTGTGCTGTGGTGGGGGTGGCTCTGTCACACTGTCAGTGCTGTGGTGGGGTGGCTCTGTCACACTGTGTGCTGTGGTGGGGTGGCTCTGTCACACTGTGTGCTGTGGTGGGGGTGGCTCTGTCACACTGTGTGCTGTGGTGGGGTGGCTCTGTCACACTGTGTGCTGTGGTGGGGGTGGCTCTGTCACACTGTGTCAGTGCTGTGGTGGGGGTGGCTCTGTCACACTGTGTGCTGTGGTGGGGGTGGCTCTGTCACACTGTGTGCTGTGGTGGGGGTGGCTCTGTCACACTGTGTGCTGTGGTGGGGTGGCTCTGTCACACTGTCAGTGCTGTGGTGGGGTGGCTCTGTCACACTGTGTCAGTGCTGTGGTGGGGTGGCTCTGTCACACTGTGTCAGTGCTGTGGTGGGGGTGGCTCTGTCACACTGTGTGCTGTGGTGGGGGTGGCTCTGTCACACTGTGTCAGTGCTGTGGTGGGGGTGGCTCTGTCACACTGTGTGCTGTGGTGGGGGTGGCTCTGTCACACTGTGTGCTGTGGTGGGGTGGCTCTGTCACACTGTGTCAGTGCTGTGGTGGGGTGGCTCTGTCACACTGTGTGCTGTGGTGGGGGTGGCTCTGTCACACTGTGTGCTGTGGTGGGGGTGGCTCTGTCACACTGTGTGCTGTGGTGGGGGTGGCTCTGTCACACTGTGTGCTGTGGTGGGGGTGGCTCTGTCACACTGTGTGCTGTGGTGGGGGTGGCTCTGTCACACTGTGTCAGTGCTGTGGTGGGGTTGCTCTGTCACACTGTGTGCTGTGGTGGGGGTGGCTCTGTCACACTGTGTGCTGTGGTGGGGGTGGCTCTGTCACACTGTGTCAGTGCTGTGGTGGGGGTGGCTCTGTCACACTGTGTGCTGTGGTGGGGGTGGCTCTGTCACACTGTGTGCTGTGGTGGGGTGGCTCTGTCACACTGTGTGCTGTGGTGGGGGTGGCTCTGTCACACTGTGTCAGTGCTGTGGTGGGGTGGCTCTGTCACACTGTGTCAGTGCTGTGGTGGGGTGGCTCTGTCACTCTGGGTGTTAATCAGTTTGGACAAAATCTGAGGCTTTACCCCACTCTTCACTCCCTACTCCCCACCTCCAGAAGTGAAGGGGGAAGGGTGAAGAGGGCTGGGAGAGGCAGTTGATCTGGTGTCAAGACACCTGCCACACGTTCCTGGCAACTAGAGCCAGCTGGCCAGGCCCACGTGTCCTCGGTGAGAGTGCCCTGCAGCTCAAGCAGAGAAACTAGGTTGAGACGTGACCGCCGAGAATCTGCACAGAATCCCGGGTGCCGGGCTGTCGTCGCGTTCCCCACATGGCGGCTGCTACCACCACCCAGGTCTACCCTCCGGGACCCATCTGTACTGTGGCCTGCTCACCCAGGCAGAGGGGATCTGGCCCAGTAGAGTTTCTCCCCACTACCTAGCTCATCTCAGGGGTCTCTGAAACCTGCAGCCAAACCTGCACCTATCAATCAACACAAAGTGCCTGCTGTGCCCTCACATGGTCCAGAAGCCTCCACAGAAATGAAGGGAGGAGCCCACCCAAAGCAGCACCCAGGGGCAGAGAGGGAGAGAGTGAGAACTATGACCAGTGTCCTAGGGGCCCTCACAGGTTTCAGCCAGAACCTGAGGCCAAGAGAGCGGATTCCCAAGCAGGGACCACCACACGCTGGTGAGAACCGCCCACACTGTGCCCAGCACATGCAACCAAGCAGAAATCCCCCATGATGCCTCGCCTAGTGCACTGCAGGGCAGCCGCAGGGCACCACTTCCTCTGTCCACCTCTCCCATGGTCAGAACAGGACACACGGCCTCAGCAAGAGGAACCCATTTATGAGCACAAAACAGAGAGAACTGACGTTCTCAGTGTGCCTGCCGTTGTTGCTCTCAATAATGCACTTAAAAAAAAAAAAAAAAAAGAGGGGATGGGGCATTTGGTTAAGTCCCCATGTGGTTAACTTCCCCCTGGGGCGGCCCCAAGCCCCACCCCCACCCCACAGCAGAGTGCCAGGCTCCAGACCCAGCACCTCTGCTTCACTCCAGCTTCCTGCAAACGCACACACTGAGAGGCAGAGGGCGGCTGACTGCCTGCTACCCACCTGCGATCCAGACTGAGCTGCAGGCACCAGGCTTTCGGCCAGGCCTAGCACAGGCCTTTGTAGGCATTTGGGGAGTGAACTAGCAAATGAAAACTGAAACTAAACTTTTTTTAAAGTCTTAGAATAGGGGCCAGCGCTGTGGCGCAATGGGTTAAAAGCCCAGCCTGAAGCACCAGCATCCATATGGGTACCAGTTCTACTCCCAGCTGCTCCTCTTCCAATCCAGCTCTCTGTGGTGGCCTGGGAAAGCAGTGGAAGATGGCCCAGGTCCTTGGGCCCCTGCACCTGTGTGGGAGACCGGAGGAAGCTCCTGGTTCCTGGCTTCGGATCAGCTCAGCTCTGGCCGTTGTGGCCATTGGGGAGTGAACCAGCAGGTGGAGGACCTCTCTCTCTCTAATTCTCTGTAATTCTTTCAAATAAATAAAAATAAATCTTAAAAACAAAAATAAAAAAAGTCTTAGAACAAACTGTGAACATTAGGAAACAATCTTGCCCCAGGTGTGTCCAACAACCTATTTCCAAAACCCAGGTCCACATTCCGAGAAGTTATGAAAACTGTTCCTCCTAACTCATTTGACAGGAAAACCTGGCCCACTGGAAACTCACTGAAGAAAAACCTGCCACGAGCTGACCGGAACAACGTGCAGGCTTCGCCCTACAGTTCTTTCATTACGAACACATACGGCTTCCCCAGCTCCTGCAGGGTGCCCCCGGTACACAGCGCACGCTCTCCACTGTCCTAAAGCTCCCGCACCCCAGGCTGCGGAACCATGGGCCATCCTCACAGTCACACAGGACAGCCTGGATTCCCATGGCACAGGCTCCCAAATTCACTGAAGCCTGCTCGGCACAGAGCGTGACGCGGGCTTGTCAGCTCAGAAAAGCCATGGGGACAGGCTTGGCCTGGGGGCTCAGGCCCCACCAGGCTGCCTGTGTCCAGATCCGAGCGCAAGATCAAACCTTCCTGCTGATGCCGTGGGAGGCGGCAGTGCTGGCCCCAGTACTTGAGCTCCTGCCACCCACACAGGAGACCCAGGTGGAACTCCTGGTTCCTGGCTTTGGGCGGGCCAGTGCCAGCCCTGGCCATTGCGGCCACTTGGGGAGTGAATCAGTGGATGGAAGCTCGCTCGCTCGCTTTCTCGGTCACTCTGCCTGTCTAATAAGTAAGTCTGAAAAGAAAAGCTCTCAAGACGCCTCAGAGGCTGCACGTGTAAGAGGCAGGACCCGTGGCTCCTGAACACACGGATCCCCCGGGCACCCACAACGCGGCAGCTGCCACTTCCTGGTTCGCACACTTCCTCGTTCTGCGGAGGGCAGCTTCCTGCTTTGCTGGAGCCACCTCCCCTCGGGCCCCGCCCCCGCAGGCTGCAGTTCCCAGCCATGGGCACCACCTGAGGGTCAGACCCTGGCTGGCCTTGACCGTCCACCACCAGAACCGGCAACTTGAGCTCCTCAATGGCAGAAACCAGGTCCTGCTTGCTGCACACTTCTGAAAGAATGAAGGCAACTGCCCAGCACGTGCACAACGCAGGCATTTACCTGGAGAGCCTGAGGGCTCCTCACCAGCGCACTCTCAGGAAGTGTGCCCAGGACCGCCTGAGACAGGCTGGCCCTCCCGCCCGGGCCGAAGCCACGGCACTGCGCACCTACCGCCCGGACAGCCTGCAAACCAGCAAGACCGGCACAGCCCTGGGCACCGCGGCACGGCCCTAGGGAAGCCACAGGAGATGGCCCAGGCGTGCGTGACCGCGGCAGGGCCCTAGGGAAGCCACAGGAGATGGCCCAGGCGTGCGTGGCCGCGGCTCGGGCCCTAGGGAAGCCACAGGAGATGGCCCAGGCGTGCGTGACCGCGGCACGGCCCTAGGGAAGCCACAGGAGATGGCCCAGGCGTGCGTGACCGCGGCTCGGGCCCTAGGGAAGCCACAGGAGATGGCCCAGGCGTGCGTGACCGCGGCTCGGGCCCTAGGGAAGCCACAGGAGATGGCCCAGGCGTGCGTGACCGCGGCTCGGGCCCTAGGGAAGCCACAGGAGATGGCCCAGGCGTGCGTGACCGCGGCACGGCCCTAGGGAAGCCACAGGAGATGGCCCAGGCGTGCGTGACCGCGGCTCGGGCCCTAGGGAAGCCACAGGAGATGGCCCAGGCGTGCGTGACCGCGGCTCGGGCCCTAGGGAAGCCACAGGAGATGGCCCAGGCGTGCGTGACCGCGGCTCGGGCCCTAGGGAAGCCACAGGAGATGGCCCAGGCGTGCGTGACCGCGGCTCGGGCCCTAGGGAAGCCACAGGAGATGGCCCAGGCGTGCGTGGCCACAGGAAGCTGAGCACGAGCCCAAGACGCAGGCAGACCCGTCCACCCGACTTCCGCGGCTCCCTATCCCCCACCAGCGCCCCTGCAACTCACAGACGCCCCGGGGCTCACGAGGGCCAGCGCTGACGTCCAGCCTCTCTCGGGTACAAGCAGGCCTGGCTGACACCTCCCTCCGCTCCACTGTGGACCCTCACCCAAACACCCGGCCGGCCACGACCCCGCAGCTCACCTCCCAGCCCCACCTCTGAGGAGGTCCCCCGGGCGAGGAAACGCCCCCAGGCCAGGGGAGCCCTGACCCGTGACTGCAACTGCGGCCTTCCGGGGGGCCCAGCCCCGCCCCGCCCCGCCCCGCCCCGGCCTTGACGCCAGCCCCAGGGTGCTGAGCCTCCCGGGGCAGGGCCAGGCCCGGGTCCACGCCCCGCCCGGCCTGGCCCTGACCCCTGGCCCTGGGCGCGAAGACAACCCGACCTCCAGCCCTGCCTGCCCCTGCCCCACGCTCCCGGGGCGCTGGGCCTCCCCGGGCCCGACCCCGGCCCTGCCCCGCGTCACTTCGCCCGCCAGCCCCGCCCCCAGTGGCCTCGGCCGCGACCTCCGCGCCGGGTCGGCGCCAGCCCCGGGTCTCACCCTCGGCCAGGACTCGCCGCACCCGCAGCCGCAGCTCGCCCAGCTCCACCGTCTGCCCCACGAAGTCGCTCTGATCGCGGCCTGCGGCGCCGGAGCCTGGGCCCGCCAGAAAGTCCAGCGCGGACTGCAGCAGAGACATGGCGGCAGCCGGCTCCCGCGCAGCCGGACGGCCGCGCTCGGGCTCTCGCTCCGGCCGTAGCTCAGCAACCACCAGCCGCCAGCTCCGCCATCTTCCGCCCGGCGCCGTGACGTAGCGCGGGGGCGCCGTGACGTAGCGCGGGGGACGCCGCGCCGGGCCGGAAGGACGCCGCCCTCACTTCCGCCGCGCCGGCCCCGCGCAGGCGCACACGCCCCGGCGCAGAGGCGCTTCCGGCCGCCGCTCGAAGCCGGACGTCCGGCCGCCCAGCGCGCTCGGGCCGGAGGAGCGGCGTCTGCGGCGGTGCGGCCAGGTATTCCGGCGCCGGCCAGCGCCGCAGGGCGCGTGTGGAGGAGCCGGCCCCTGGGCCGCCGCGGTGGTGCTCGGGCGGGCGAGGCCGGCGTGCCCGGGCCGGGTCGCAGTTCCCGACGGGCGCGGGCGGGTCCGTGGGTTCGGGACGCGGCGCCCGGCTTTGAACACGTAGCTCCCCGCGTCGGCAGCAACGCCAGGCCCGTGCGGGAGCAGCCCCGGCCCCCGAGGGCGCCCGTCCACACGCGCCTGCGTCCTCGCCCTCCCGGAGACTCCAGTCATTCAGGATGGCGACAGGGAGGGCCGGCGACTCGCCCCGCGGTGCCACCGCGCGGCCCGGCCGGGGAGACAGGGGCGAAGGCCTCGGCGGGAAGCTGCGCTCTGTCCGCCCGGCCTCTGCGGGTGCTGAGTACCCCGGGGGGCGTCGGCCGCGGGCAGCGCTGCGTCCCGGGAGCGGGGTGCCCCGGCGTCCGGTGCCGCGGACCCCCGATGCTTGCTCGGCCCGGTGTGGGCAAGCGAGGACTCGCGTGTCCAGGCACAGGCGGAGGCGTTCACTGTGCACGCAGGAAGGGCGCCTTGCGAGGAGACGTGTGTGTGTCTAAACCAGGTTGAGTTCTGCGTGCTGAGCGCAGGGGCAGACAGGAGCCCAGGGTTGCAGCGTGGAGGGATCTGGCAGAGGAGCCCCGGTGGGGAGTTCGGTACAGAGGAACCGAGCGTGGAGGCCCTGGTCGTGGTGCGGTGACCCGGTTCCGGGGGACATCGGTAGGCCCTAGGGCCGCCTTGGAAGCCAGGGCCTATCAAGCCGCGTTTCCCACGGCTGCACACGCCTGCCTCTCCTGAACCCTCAGATAGCCTATGGGTGTACACGGGCCCTTCAGAAAGTGTGTGGGAAGCGAAATTCAAAGGTAAGTTTTGGTGCAAAGAATTTTTTGAAACCCACGCATGTTTTTCATAATGTTCATTTTCCACGAACATTTCAAATATCGTCCTGTTAGAAAACCCAGGTTTTCATTAATTTAACTAAAATACCTCAGAGGATCACTTAGGAAGGGAGGTGGTCTGTTTTGGATTCCAGTCCCCAAGACTGGGTCATCTGGGAATGCTGGGGTTGGTGGACGCTCAGGTGGCAAGCCTGGGAGCAGCTCTCCTTCCCACCCTTTGTCCCCGTGGAGCCACAGTGATTCCATCAAACCCACACTGCAGACACCGTAACTCAGTGCCGTTCCATCCTTAACCCATTAATGGAAGACTCGGGATCAAGACTAACACAGGCCTTTGGAAGATACCAAGTTACTTTCCGGACAACATTCTCAAAAAAAAAAAAAGTCACATGGAGGAGGTAGTCCTTCAGTGATGCGTACATTGCCCTCTCATATCCCAGGACTGGAGTGCTGTGATACAAAATTAACAGCACTGGGTCAGGCGTTTGGCACAGTGGGGTTAGAGGCCACTTGGGATGTCAGGGTACCTGTGTCTGAGTCATGGCGCCTTTTCCATTCCAGCTTCCTGCCAGTGCACACCCTGGGAGGCATCAAGTGATGGCTCAAGTCCTTGGATCCCTTCCACCCACAAGGGAGACCTGGACTGAGCTGCTGGCTTGACTTCATCCTGGCCTGGCCCAGGCTGTTGTACGCATTTGGGGAGTGAAAAGTGGCTGGGAGAGCTGTGTGTGTGTGTGTGTGAGAGAGAGAGAGAGAGTCCGTACATCTTGTGTTACATGATAAAGGAATAACAAATGAAAACTAAGGTATTGCTTCATACACACACACAGAAAAGTCAACAAGTTGGAGAGGAAATACTCAGTTATGGTCTTACTCCCCAAAGCTGTTCCCCAGTGGTGATTTCAGAGGAAAGACTGTCACTGGAGTTTGAGGGTCGTTTCACGAGGACAAGGGGTGAATTCGTCAACGGGACGTAAGAATCTTGAACATTTGTGCACCCATTGACAAACTCCAAAAATATAAAGAAGTTCCTAGAACCGCAAGGAGAGTGAGGCAAATCATAATTGTAGATGAGGCTAAAGCAGGTGGAGAATATTCCTTTCTCATGACAGAGTGGGCATAGGAGGTAAAGCTGCTGCGTGTGACCCCCACGTCCCCGGATCAAAGCACCAGTTTAGTCCCAGCTGCTCTACTTCCGAGCCAGCTTCCTGCTGATGTGTCCTCCGGAGCCGCTGATGGCTCAAGTGCATGGGCCCCTGCAGCCCATGTGGGAGACCAGATGGAGCGCCTGGCTTCAGCCTGGCCCAACTCTGGCTGTTGTGGATATCTGGGGGGTGAACCAGCGTATAGAATACAGACCTCTGGAGAGTGAACCATTGGATAGAAAATCAATCTCTGATCCCCCATTTTTCAAATAGACCCTTTAAAAATGGGAGGACAGTATCCAGAAAACCACTGAAGATGGAGTGGGCTTGAACACATGAATCCGTGGACCTCACCAGCATTTACGGGGCACTCACGTGGCTCCATGAAGAACGTTTAGTGAGCGAGATTGTTCTGACCTGGAAACAGCGTGTGCTCTGATCAAATGAGACATCAGAACTCTGCTAGAGCTGGAAAACCCACTGAATATCTAGAAATAACTCACTTTTGAATAACCCATGGGTTAGAGTAAAAATCAGGGAAATTTAAAATTAGTGGGATGTGACTAAAGCACTACTGTAAGATCTGAGCTCAGTGGCCCCGGTCATTATCACAAGAAACTAGAAAAATGACAAATGAACCCAAAGAGGTAAAGGAAGGAGGGAGTGAGCATCGTGGGTGCCCCAGTGGCTCAGTGCTGCGAGTAAGAATCACAGTGGAACACGGTGACACAGAAAGGTCCCCGAGAGCGTGAGACTGGAAGCCTGTTCAGGAGGTCAGTACGTGCAAAGGCCTCTGCTGGACTGAACAAGGAAAAGGGTCGGGCAGTGGCCAGTATTGCGAGAGCAGCAGCACCGCTGCTGGTAGGGCAGACGCCACAGCTGGGAAGCAGCAACCACAGAAGCACTGAGGAGTGGGGCCTCTAAAGAGCTCGCTGCGGAGCTGGGATTGGGAGTTTAACATCTGCCCTTGGGCGGGCATTGTTGCAGCGCATGAAGCCCCAGCTTGGGACACGTCACGTCCCACACTGAAGAGCTCCGCTTCTGATCCTGCTTCCTGCTGCTGCACCCTCAAGTGCTTGGGTCCCTGCCACTCGCGTGGGAGACCCAGATGGAGTCCAGGGCTCCTGGCCCAGCCCTGCCTGCCGCAGGCTCTTGGGGAGGGAGGCAGCAGATGGAAGAGGTCCCTGCCACTCCACCTTTCAAGGAGGTGAAAACAAATTGAAAAAATTCTTCTCTCAAGACTCCAGATTTGCATGGCTTCACTAGGAGCTGCACCACACATTTAGTGAAGAAGTATCTTCAGTTTTCCGTACATTCCTGCAGTGAATTGAAGGAAAGAAGTATTTCTCAACTCATCCTGATAACAAAACCTTGACAAAGACATTACGTGAAGACTGCCGACTTGTATCTCCTGAATATAAATACAAAAGTAATTTTGTGCATTAAAAGTTATTTGTGAGAGACAGAGCTCCTGCCAGGGCCAGGCCAGGCTGACGCTGGGACCCAGGAACACAATCCAGGCCCATGAGAGTGCAGCAGGGTCTGTGTTGGTGGGAAGCTGGAGCCAGGAGCACAGCTGGGAGTTGGACTCAGGCACTCCAGTGGGTATCTCAAATTTGAAAAGATGTCATGTGCAATAGAGCCAAAAAAAGAGACATTGTTGGGATAAATCTGAAAGATATTCGAGACAGACAAACTGCAAGAATTTGTTGAGGAGCCGGCACTGTGGTACAGCAGGTAAAGCCAACGCCTGCAGCACGAGCTCCACTTCGCATCCAGCTCTCTGCTGTGGCCTGGGAAGGCAGTAGAGGATGGCCCACGTCCTTGTCCCTGCACCCACGTGGGAGACCTGGAAGAAGCTCCTGGCTTCGGGTCAGCGTAGCTCTGGCCCTTGCAGCCATCTGGGGAGTGAACCAGCGGATGGACGACCTCTCTCTGCCTCTGCCTCTGCTTCTCTGTAACTGCCTTTCCAATAAATTTTTTTTTTAATTTATTTATTTGACAGAAAGAGGTCTTCCTTCTGTTGGTTCACCCCTCCAAATGGCCGCTACGGCCGGAGCTGCGCCAGTCCAAAGCCAGGAGCCAGGGACTTCTTCCTGGTCTCCCACGCTGGTGCAGGGCCCAAGCACTTGGGCCACAGCAGAGAGCTGGACTGGAAGAGAGGCAACTGGGACTAGAACCCAGCGCCCACATAGGATGCTGGCGCTGCGTGCGGAAGATTAACTAAGTGAGCCACAGCACCAGCCCCAAAATATAAATCTTTAAAAAAAAATTTTGCTGAGAGGAATTTGGAAGCTTGGGAGGTCGTGTTTGAAACTGGAAGGCTCAGTAGTCGAAGAAACCAGTTCTGCTTGCAGGTTGCTGATGATCCGGGCAGACTCTCAGCAGACTTGTGTCCTGTAAACCAACACACTCACTGCCTCGCAGACGTTGGGCCTGCAGAGAGCTAGAACAGCCAGAGGAGCTGTGACCTCCATGACCCAGCGTTGGGTGGAGCCACAGCAGTGACTGCTGCTGTGAGGACAGCCAGGGTGACAGCAGGGCTCAGAAATCTGGAAATTACTGCACAGGCGCATGGTCTGCTGCTTGTTAAAGAGTATCGCTGAGAAAAGTACTCCAGCAATGTTAGGAAAGCTAGCTATGTATCTTTTTTTTTTAAAAAAAAATTATTTATATATTTGAAAGTCAGAGTTACACAGAGAGAGGAGAGGCAGAGAGAGAGTCTTCCATCCAATGGTTCACTCCCCAGATGGCTGCAATGGCTGGAGCTGTGCCAATCAGGAACCAGGAGCTTCTTCAGGGCCTCCCAAGCAGGTGCAGGGGCCCAAGAACTTGTGCCATCTTCCACTGCTCTCCCAGGCCATAGCAGAGAGCTGGATCGGAAGTGGAGCAGCCGGGTCTCGAACCGGTGCCCATATGGGATACCGGCACTGTAGGCGGTGGCTTTACCTGCCATGCCACAGTGCTGGCCCCAGGTATGTGTCTTTTTTAAAATGAACATTAATCCATGCCTTGCACTATATACAAAAATTATGTGAAATCTAAAACTTGCAAAAGAAAATCTATGTTTTCTGAGATATTTAGGTATAACATCAAAGCAGGGTTACATAAGCTGCACTTCATCAAAGTTAAGAATTTGGTGGGTGTGGGGTGGCACTGTAGTGCAGGGGGTTAACACCCTGGCCAAAAGCGCTGGCATCCCATATGGGCACCGGTTCGAGACCTGGCTGCTCTACTTCTAATCGAGCTCCCTGCTATCACCTGGGAAAGCAGGAGAAGATGATCCAAGTCCTTGGGCCCCTGCACCCACATGGAAGACCTGGAAGAAGCTCCTGACTCCTGGCTTTGGATCAGCTTAGCTCTGGCCATTGTGGTCATCTGGGGAGTGAACCAGCAGAATAGAAGACCTCACTGTCTCTCTGGTTCTACTTCTCTCTGTAACTTTGTCTTTCAAATAAATAAAATAATTCCTTAAAAAATAAAATCAATCATATATATACATATCAGCTCCGGCTGTTGCAGCCATCTGGGGAGCGAACCAGATCTCTCTATCTCTGCATCTGCCTCTCTCTAATTCTGCCTTTCAAATAAGTAAATCCTTAAAAAAAAAAAAAAAAAAGAACTTGGAGTCAGGGCCGGTGTTGTGGCGTGGTGGGTAAAGCTACCGCCCATGAAACCGGCATCCCATGTGGACGCAGGTTCGAGTCCTGGCTGCACCACTTCCCTTGCAGCTCCCTGTTAATGGCCTGGGGTAGCAGCAGAAGATGGTACCCTGCACCTGTGTGGGAGACCTGAAGGAAGCTCCTGGCTTCAGCCTGGCCCTGCCCTGGTGGTTGCACCCATCTGGGGAGTGAACCAGCAGGTAGAAGATTCTCTGTCTCCATCTGTCTCTCTGACTCTGACTTTCAAATAAATAAATCTTAAAAAATATGGATGAGGAAGGTAACGTGCATCTGAGATGTTTTGAACGCTTGAATGCTAATCACTAGGTTATGTTCTTTTTTCTAATTCTTTTTTTGACAGAGTGGACAGTGAGAGAGAGAGAAAGGTCTTCCTTTGCCGATGGTTCACCTCCCAGTGGCCGCTGCGGCTGGCGTGCTGTGGCCAGGGCACCGCGCTGATCCGAAGCCAGGAGCCAGGTGCTTCTCCTGGTTTCCCATGCGGGTGCAGGGCCCAAGGACTTGGGCCAGCCTCCACTGCCTTCCCGGGCCATAGCAGAGAGCTGGCCTGGAAGAGGGGCAACCAGGACAGAATCCAGCGCCCCGACCGGGACTAGAACCTAGTGTGCCGGCACCGCAGGCGGAGGATTAGCCTATTGAGCCGCAGCACCGGCCTTCTAATTCTTAAAAAAATATTTTAAAAGCACAGTGGCAGAGAGAGCTTCCATCTGCAGATTTAGCCCCCAAGTGGCCAGGAGCCAGGAACTCCATCTGGGTCTCCCCGGTGAGTGCCAGGGCCCAAGCACTGGGCTATGCTCTGCTGCTTTCCAGGCTGTCCGGGAGTTGGGTTGTGAACAGAGCAGCCAGGATCAACCAGCGCTCTGAAATGGCACCCTGGCGAGGCCGGTTGGTGGTGGCTGCACCACCACGCTGGCCGCAGCTGTGTTCTTTCTCACTGGTGAGTTTACATCAGAGTTGCCGGCACAGTTAAAATGAACGAGGGCATTCGTGCAGTCACACCTTTCACCGCCGCCACCCGTCCACAGAAGCTCTGCTTTGTGGGGACGAGGCTCAGGGCAGGAAGCACACAGGATCTCCTAGTGCCTGGCTGGCTGAGCTGGGCTGTGCCCTCACGGGGCCTGCGTGTCGCGTATGACACGTGTGAGAATCTCCTCCTTTTCAAGACTGAGTGTTGTCGCTGTACTCCTGTGCAGTAGGGCTCTTCAGAAAGCTCCTGGGGAATGCATGCTGTGAAAAAAGCATGGGTTTCAAAAATGCTTGCACCAAATTTTTATTCCATGTTTTTATGAAAAAAAATTTTTTGAGAGAGTCCTGGTTTACTCCTTAAATGCCCCTAACAGCCTGGACTGGGCTGGCCAAAGTGCAGAGCTCCAAATTAAACCGAGGCCTCCCACATGGGGCAGCAGGAGCCCAGAGTTGAACCGGCACTGCTGCCTTCCGGGGTCTGAGTTAGCAGGAAGCCTGAGTCCGTGGCATGGATCCCAGGTTCTCTGACGTGAGACGCAGGCGTCTTCACCACTCAGCCCGCCCGCCCTCTCGCTTCCGGAGGGACTGCCATACTGGTTTCCACAGCTGTGCGCCATTTCAGGTGCACGCGGACCACAGCTTCTCCACGCGCTCCCAGCACTTGCTGTGGATTTGTTTTCCCGTTGCAGCTGTCCTGGAGGTGACTTCCTGTGGCTCCAATGCGGTTCCCTGTGGCAGCCCCTGCGGCCGAGCGTCGTCCCCTGTGCTTGTTGGCCAGCCGTTGTCATCTTTGGAGAAATATCTTGTTCTTATTGCTGAGTTGTGAGAGTCCTGCCTTTATTCTGGATGCCAGATCCTGACCAGATAACGTGAGTTGAAGTATTTTCTCCACGGGGGTCTTTCCTTTTTCTTCAAAGTATGCTATAACCATAGGTGGTCTTAAGGTTTGAAAGCTTTCCATGTTGAACAAGTCCCTTTTACGTTGTTACTTTGTTGCTTATGCTTTTAGTGCCCCAGGGCCATGAGGGCTTTCTTCTTGAAACAGTTTTCTAGTTTTCCTCTGGTTTTCTGAGGGAGGAGGCCCAGGTTTCCCAGCACCTTGGCTCAGCAGGCTCTTCCCTCCCCAGGGCGTAGTCTTGGCTCCCTGGTCAGAGTCACTCGGCCGTGATTGCTCAGCCGTGTCCCACCAAGCTTGTGTCCCCAAGCCAGCACTGTGCTGCCGTGGCTGCTGCAGCTTCCTGTTGCGTTGTGAAATCAGGAAGTGTGAGCCCTCCACGTTCGTCCTCTGTGGATATTCTGGGCTTCTTTCCGTTCCAAATGGCTTATGTGGAATCCTACGGAGACGGCACTTGGACTTTTAATAGGAATTGCAATCGGAAGAGCAACTGGAGAAATACTGCAGTCCTGAGGTCGTGAGCCCCCACCCAGGAACAGACTGCTCTTGTTTGCTTAGGCCCTCGTCTCTCTGGTCACGTCTGTCCCTGAGTGCGCTCTGACTCTGGGGAAGTGGACGTGGTGTGTCGCGCGTGTGGAAGTTGTGCTGGCTTGTGTGTGCTGCTCTTGTGTCCTGCAGCCTTGTCAGACCCGCTGGTGAGGCTGGCAGTCTCTGGGTGGTCACACCCTCTTCAGGTGCGATAGCGCTGTTTCCCTTTCCTTCTTCCCGCTGGGCCGCCCTGGCGGAGCCTCCAGAGCCGTGTGCAGCGGGTGAAGGGAGCAGCGTCCTCGGCCTCTTGTCGGTCTGAGGAGTGCGACGTTGGCTCTGGGTTTTCAGATGCCTTTGCCAGGCTTCGCTCCTAATTTGGTTCATTTTCTTATCACAAAGAGGTGTTGGGTTTTGCTAACTTTTTCCGCATGTGCTGCAATGATTGTGTTTGAAAGGGTCCTCAGAGAACTGGATTTTCAGGTTTTAAACTAGCCTTGCCTTCTTGGAATAGGTCCTGGCTGCTCATGGTTTTATACGTTGCTGGACTCCATTTGTTAACATTTCGTTAAGGGTTTTCCATCTGAGTTCTATATTTACTGACTTTTTAAAATAAGTTTGTTTCATTTGAAAATGTTAAAGAAAAACTGTGGCAGAAACAGTCTCACATCTCTTTCCCATGACTGGCCAGCACCTGAGGAAGCAGGTGTCACGGCTTTGTCTGACGCTGGCCCTCAGGGGCACAGCCACCATGGGGTCATTGCCCAGGAAGGGGAAAATCGTTGAAACCCCTTTGTTTCTGCATGGAGGAATCTTGGGAAGGGGTTGCAAGTGGAGCATGTGGAGAAAACACAAAGGAAATAGAATTACCGCGTGGCGTTCAAGGAGCAGTCAGAGGACTTGCTCTGCCAGGTCCAAGACGCACCGTGCAGCTGTGAGCAGCTGAGGAGCCGGCGGCAGGGCAGGACATGGCCAGCAGAGGGCCTGCGACCCTGAGACCCGACCCCCGCACATGTGGCCCAAACACGCGGAGAAGCGGCGTGGCTGCAGTGGGGCGTCGCTCATGTGGCCCAAACACGCGGAGAAGCGGCGTGGCTGCAGTGGGGCGTCGCTCATGTGGCCCAAACATGCGGAGAAGCGGCGTGGCTGCAGTGGGGCGTCGCTCATGTGGCCCAAACACGCGGAGAAGCGGCGTGGCTGCAGTGGGGCGTCGCTCATGTGGCCCAAACACGCGGAGAAGCGGCGTGGCTGCAGTGGGGCGTCGCTCATGTGGCCCAAACACGCGGAGAAGCGGCGTGGCTGCAGTGGGGCGTCGCTCATGTGGCCCAAACACGCGGAGAAGCGGCGTGGCTGCAGTGGGGCGTCGCTCATGTGGCCCAAACATGCGGAGAAGCGGCGTGGCTGCAGTGGGGCGTCGCTCATGTGGCCCAAACACACGGAGAAGCAGCATGGCTGCAGTGGGGCGTCGCTCATCTGAGAGTAGCTCAACGTGGACGGCAGACCTGAAAACTTGCACTGGAAGCAGAAAACTGTGTGGTCCCGGCTCAGGCAGCACTCTGAGCTGGATTCCCCAGAATACCAGGGAGTGTGAACCCGCAGAGTGCCAGCAGGGTCTCCAGGCTGCCCACCGAGGAGACGGGGAGGACTCAAAGCCAGGACACCAGCAGCCCCGCAGGAAGTGAACAGAAGTTGATGGCAGATGCTTCAGAAGATGCATGAAGGAGGCCAGCGCCACGGCTCACTAGGCTAATCCTCCGCCTGTGGCGCCGGCACACCAGGTTCTAGTCCCAGTCGGGGCGCCGGATTCTGTCCCGGTTGCTCCTCTTCCAGGCCAGCTCTCTGCTGTGGCCCGGGAGTGCAGTGGAGGATGGCCCAAGTGCTTGGGCCCTGCACCCGCATGGGAGACCAGGAGAAGCACCTGGCTCCTGGCTTCAGATCAGCGCAATGCACCGACCGCAGTGCACCAGCCACGGCGGCCATTGGAGGGTGAACCAACGGCAAAGGAAGACCTTTGTCTCTCTCTCTCTCACTGTCCACTCTGCCTGTCAAAGAAAAAAAAAATAACATGCAAGGGAAGTAAGCACGTGGCAGATGCGTGGCGAGTCCACAGGGAAACGGCCTGTGAGATGTCCCGCGTTCCCTTAGGACAGCTCAAATAAAAGCTGTCCCACTGGGCCAGTGCCAGGGAGGACAAGGCGCAGCTGATGGCTTCTGCCGTTCGGATGGGGCCTGCGGTTCTCAGGAAGTCGGACGACCTAGCAGACCCCTCGATGGTGTGCACATGTCAGGGGGCTGTGTCCATGGTCACCACAACCTGGACCCAGCACAGATGGTTTTCAGGCAGTGGCTGGGTGAGCAGGCCGGGAGTGCTGCCTAGCAGTAGACAGAGGCCCAGGTAAAGATGTTGGCGCACAAGACACGGACAGGGCTCCTGACAGAGGCAGAGTTACAGGGACAGAAAGCAAAGCAGGGGCCCAGGCTTGGGCTGGGGGAAGCTTGACCTCACAGCGAAGGGCCGTTCGTGGGCCTGTGGCCGTTCTCACATGCTCGCCTGCCGGCTGGCACCTCAAAACAACAAGGAGGAGTGGTGGCTCTGCTGGAAGTGAACCCTCAAAGGTGAACGTTGAGTGAGCACCAGCCCAGCTCCGAGCGCGGGTGCTGGGGTGTGGGCCTCACCTGCACCCTCAGCTCCCATGGGTCCCCCCCCATCATGGAGTGTGCCGACGCTTGCTGGGCCTCACGTGGCGGCGGAGGCAGGGTGCGCCCTCTGCATCTTCACGGCTCTCAACTTTGTGCTGCTTGGTTTTATTCCTGTAGGTCCCCTTTTACTTTCTTTTTCCTTTTTTAAGATTTATTTATTTGAAAGGCAGAGTTACACAGAGAGAGAAGGAGAGACAGAGAGATAGAGAGAGGTCTTCCATCCGCTGGTTCACTCCCCAATTAGCCAGGGCTGGGCCAGGCCAAAGCCAGGAGCCTGGAGCTTCTTCCAGGTCTCCCACGTGGGTGCAGGGGCCCAAGCGCTTGGGCCATCTTCCACTGCTTTCCCAGGCTATAGCAGAGAGCTGGATTGGAAGTGGAGCAGCCGGGACTTGAACTGACACCCGTATGGGGTGCGGGCACTGCACTGCAGGTGTGGTTTTACCTGCTACGCCCCAGCGCTGGGCTCTGCATTTACTTTCTAGCACTTTACTTAATGGTGTAGTTTGTGTTCATTATTGTATTGGTCAGTTAGCTTTTTTCTTAACCTTTATTGTCAAAACCAACTTGGCTGTGGCGCAGGCCCTGGTCTGTGTGTCTCCTGAGACAGTGCTGGGGGAAGGTGCACCTGTGGTGCCCTCAGCTCCTGACCCTGGCTGACCTGTTCTGACTGGCTTCTCATTGTCTCCTTTTGCATCTCCCTGGTTGTGAGTGGAGTTTACCAGCTCAGGTGTTTATTCTCAGAGTGCTTCCTGCCTGGAAATTGCCCGAGTGCCTTCCTGTACAGCTGGCTGCCCAGTCTTGGTTTCCCCCAACGTTAGGGAGAGAGTGCAGCCCTGTAGGAAACAGCCACCGAGAGGCCTCCGAACGCAGGCCCGGGCAGCCCCTTCCTCTCCCATGTTTGGGACACAAGTCGGCCACTGGAGTTGGGGTCTTGGGCCCTGCCCGATGACACCATCTCCTGAGCACCTACCAAGCGAGCCTTCCCTCACCTCCTGTTTCTGAGGGACGCAGAGACACAGTGTGTCTCGTGCCCGGCTCACAGACCTCCGTGGTGACCGGGCCAGGGTAGAGTGCACTGCTGCCCACAGCCCGGATGCTGCAGGGGCCGGCTGCGTGCCCAGGGAAGTGTCCCTCTCCCTGTCCCCTGCGGCCAGGCCTGGCCCCCCGGAGCCCTCCACTGGCCTCCTCAAAGCCATGCTTCCTCCCAGGCTCCCGTGAACTCCTGGCAGTGGCCCCACCATGTCTGGGCCCGGGACCTCAGAGCAGGAGCCCAGTGTCCAGGGAGACTCGCCCCCCGGCAGGAGGGATGAGGACGCCGGGGAGGGGACCCAGAGCTCCCACCGCATGCTCGGCTTTAGCGACGCACTGCTATCCATCATCGCCACTGTCATGGTCAGTGTGGGCCGCCCAGCTCAGACCCAGCCCAGCTTCCTGCCATACCCTGGGGTCCCCAGCCCCAGGAGGGTCTGCTACTTCCTCTCACCTTTGTCTCTTCAGATCCTGCCCGTGACCCACACAGAGATCTCTCCAGAGCAGGTAATGGGAACACATGGCCTTGTGCTGGCCTCGCTGGGCGGGCAGGGTGGGCAGCAGAGAGCCTGGCCCACTTTGCCTCCCGCTCAGTGGGCCAAGGTTGAAGAAGGATGGTTCTGGGCCTGTGCTAGGAGGCGGTTTCCTGCGCTGGAGGGAAACTCAGGCCCCAGCACATGGTGGCTCAGAGCAGGTGCTCTGACCAGACAGGGCCGCACATGGCCTGCGGGGTTTCTGCAGGAGGTGGAGAGGAAGGGTCTCTCGCTGCCAGCCTCCCTGGCCTGTCTGAATCAGCAGGCCCCAGGAGGCTGAGCCAGCTCCGATGTCCGGAGACCCGGGCTGTGTGGATGTGCCCAGCACCTCGTGCCACCATGAGGCCCTGCGGAATGGCCGGGGTAGGGGTGCTGCTGGGCCCTGGGGCTCGGCTCCCTGCCCTCCTGGAGCCAGGGGATGCTGGCTGAGTGTGGCTGTTCATCTGTGAGGAGGTGGGGTGATACTTCTCAGGGGGTTCTGGCAAGGATTTGCTGGAAGCATGGACTGAGCCCAGCCAGGTTCCCAGCAGCCTTCCTGGGGACGCCCATGAGGCGGCTGGCTCAGTGGGACGTGCCCAGACCAGGAGGTCACGGAAGGAAGGGTCCCGTTTGTGGATACGCAAGAGACCTGTGAGATGGACCTCGTGCCACCATTTGGCCAGCATCCCCATGGGCTCCAGAAGGACCTGAGAATCCAGCCACTCCCGAGAAAAGAGCTAGGCTGATGACCCGCAGGGCAGGAGTCACCGGCCACGCTGCCGCTTTTGTTAAGAAATTAACACCACCCGGACGACCCACTGGCTGAACAGGCATGGCCCTGCTCTGTGGGAGAAGCACCCCACGAGGCCGGCCACGCTCCGTCTGCATTGTGTGAGTGAAGTGAGGAGCTGCGTGTGTCCCCAGGTCAGGAGCCTGCCAGGCAGAGTTCCCAGCCCCACGTGCTTCTCCACCCCTGCCACGGCCCCACAGGCTGTCCACGCATCATGCTTGACATGTGGCTTCCCACCCACCTTTTCCCACAGCTGTGTCACAGCCACTTGCCCTGGAGACACCACGGACGGCCCTGCCGTGGTCTGAGTGTGTGTTCCCTCGAAGTTCACCTAGTGACAGGGCCTGGGGGGGGGGGGACTGGCTGGGCCTTTTACACCCCTGTCCCTTCCCCATTAAGACCCCTGGATGGTGCTATCCATTGGCGTGACCCCCACCAGGCACTGCACCTGCCTCCCCTACTCCCCAGGAGTGACCCCCACCAGACACTGCACCTGTGCCCACCCACCCACTCCCCAGGAGTGACCCCCACCAGACACTGCACCTGCCCCCCCTGCTCCCCAGGAGTGACCCCCACCAGACACTGCACCTGTGCCCACCCACCCACTCCCCAGGAGTGACCCCCACCAGATAGCACCTGCCCCCCCTACTCCCCAGGAGTGACCCCCACCAGACACTGCACCTGTGCCCACCCACTCCCCAGGAGTGACCCCCACCAGATAGCACCTGCCCCACCCACCCAGTCACTCCCCAGGAGTGACCCCCGCCAGACACAGCACCTGTGCCCACCCACTCCCCAGGAGTGACCCCCGCCAGACACAGCACCTGTGCCTACCCACTCCCCAGGAGTGACCCCCGCCAGACACAGCACCTGCCCCACCCAGTCACTCCCCAGGAGTGACTCCACCAGACACTGCAGTTGCTCCCCCCCCACTCCCCAGGAGTGACCCCCGCCAGACACTGCACCTGTGCCCACCCACTCACTCCCCAGGAGTGACTCCACCAGACACTGCACCTGCCCCACCCACCCAGTCACTCCCCAGGAGTGACTCCACCAGACACTGCAGTCGCTCCCCCCCCCACTCCCCAGGAGTGACCCCCGCCAGACACAGCACCTGCCTACCCACTCCCCAGGAGTGACCCCCACCAGATGCTGCACCCGCCCCACCCACTCCCTGGGGAGGGACCCGCCCCAGGCAGCACTTGCCCCCATCCATGCACTGCCCACGGTGGTGTGGCATGGGTCCCGTGGTGCCTGCTGCCGTGGCCCTATGCCTGTTGCTGAGGAAGCGCCTTGAGAACTGTCCACATGGAGAACATGAGAACATGTCCACAGCTGTGGATGTGGGCGCCCAGGGCCCGAGGGCAGGGCTGGCCGTGGTCAGGGAAGGAAGGCAGGGTGCCTGGGGTCTTCTGGGAGGCCAGGACCCCTCCCAGGTGCCTCCTGGGGGCCTGTCTCTGCCTTGCGTGCTGCCTTCCTGGGACATAGGCTCCCTCTGAGAGCTGTGGCCTTTGACCCCAGCAGTTTGACAGGAGTATGCAGCGACTCCTGGCCACCAGGATTGCCGTGTACCTGATGACGTTTCTCATTGTGACCGGTGCCTGGGCCGCGCACACCAGGTAGGGACAGGCTCGTCTGGGAACTCGCTGAGTACATCTCGTCCCGGGCCCCTCCCCGCTAGTGCTGTGTCCTGACGGCTCCACCTCAGGACCCCAGGACACGGGCGCAGGGCAGGTAGAGGGGCTGTGCAGGGCTCACGTCCCTGGTGTGGTAGGGACAGACTCCATTCCAGCAGTGTTCCTGTGGTGACAGGTGGCCCACTTTGGAGACACCCAGTAGGCCTGCAGGCTGGAGGGAGAAGCTGGCCCCGCAGCCCTCTTGGTGTGTTTGTTCCTCCTCAGATGCCCTCCCTGTGGCGTCTGCATCAGCTCTGTGCCCCTGGGCTGGGGACGCGCGTGCCTCTGCATTGATTCCCGTGCTCAGGAGACGGCCTGCAGGGCAGAGCTGCCGCCTTGGGGGAATGTGGCCCCACAGCAAGCCCCAGCATCCCCACTCCTGGGGCCACCCTCACGCTCCCTGGCCTGGGTGCAGGGCTCAGCTGAACCCAGCCAGACCCGCCCTCCGGCCCTCACAGCTGTGCAGGGTGAGCCTGCTGCCCCGTGCGGGCTGCACGCATGTGCAGTCGCTTCTGCAGCTGCATTGTGCCACAGCGGAGCGAGGTGGCAGGAAGGCGCGGGAGCACAGGTCTGTGTGTGCACCAAGTGTTCTGACGAGAAAACGGGAACTCGCTGACCGCCTGTCTCCTGTGGTTGTCAGACTATTCCAGGTTGTTGGGAAGATAGACGACACACTTGCTTTGCTCAACCTGGTGAGTGTTTTCTTGTCGTCAATGGGAAGTGGTTTTACTGTGATCCAACTGCATGGAGGGGAGAAAGGAGGCCATAGCTCCTCCGATGACGCCTCCCATGGACTGCCACAGCTCCTCCAGACAGTACCTGCCCCACCCACCCACTCCCCAGGAGTGACCCCCACCAGACACAGCACCTGCCCCACCCACTCACCCCCCAGGAGTGACCCCACCAGACAGCACCTGCCCCCACCAGGCACAGCACCTGCATGCCCCCTCCACTGCCCCAGCCAGGCAGCAGGTCTGGGACAGACTCTGACCCTCGCCAGCCCAGCCCTCGGGGCAGCGGCACCACAGGGCTCTCCTGCAGCGGCCTCCCTGCCTTTCTCCTCCCAGCCCATGTGGTGACTGTGGCTTCCCCTCTCCTCCAGGCCTGCATGATGACCATCACCTTCCTGCCGTACACGGTGAGTGGTGGCCAGTACCCACACTGCCCCAGCCAGACTCACACCTGCTGGGTGGCCTGGCTCCCAGCAAAGAGGGAGAAACTCATGGGCCCGCCGAGGAGGGGCCTCCCAGAGGCAGAAACCACCAGGAGGGCACCCCGACCCATTGCCACATGTGGCTCCCACACCCACCGTGGCTGCTCCCCAGGCCTGGTCTCTGCTCACTCCGCTGTTTAGGCCAGAGAAGCCGTAAGTGCCAGATCCTCACAGCTCCTGATGGAGGCGCTGGCCCACACATGCCGAGGACTGGGGTCAGGATGCCCCGGCAGCTGGTGACATTCTGACTCCAGAGGCCCGAGGTGGCCCCCATGCAGGCCATGGACAGACCCGCCATCCGCACACTGTGCACTCACTGCCAGGCCCTGGGGCCCTGGTGACTCCTTGGTTTTGGGATTTCTTGGACAGTTTGCTCTAATGGTGACCTTCCCTGATGTGACCCTGGGCATCTTCCTGTTCTGTGTCTGTGTGATCACCATCGGAGCAGTGCAGGTGTGCAGCCCCATCCCCCGGGTGTGTGTGGGCATCCGTGTGCCCTGGGCGCCGTGCTGGGTGCTGACCCCCTCCCCCTTCACAAGGAGCCTGGGCCCTGCCCACGCACACACAGGAGGTGCTGGTCACAGGCAGGGTGGGGGTGGCGGGAGCACAGTGGGGGTCCTGTCACCCCTGGGGTCCCCACACCTTTGTAGGCACCTGTCAGGCAGCCCAGGGGCCCTCCTCTAGCCTGCCTCTCCCCCAGGCACTGATTGTGGGATACGCCTTCTACTTCCCGCACCTGCTGAGCCCGCAGATCCGGTGCTCCGCCCACAGGGCCCTGTGCAGGCGGCAGGTCCTGCGCATCATTCTCCGTGGCCCAGTGCTCTGCCTGCTCGCGGCTGTCTTCTCCCTCTTCTTCTTTCCCATGGTGAGTGCTGGCACAGCCCCGAGATCCAGCACACAGGGTGGGCGGGCAGGGCTCCACCCAGGAGCACCCACGGAGGCCCCTAGGGACCCAGCATGCCATGGACAAACAGCACTCGTGGCCACCATGGTGGTGAAGCTGTGAAGTCGCAGAAGTGAGGAACAGTGAGGTGGCAGCCATCAGACGGGGAATCCGGAAGCCCTGCCAGGCAGGAAACTGCACGGGTGCAAGGTGCAGGGGTGGGCACAGCATCTCCTGGACCACAGGCAGCCACTGCCAGCAGGCCCAGGGGATGCTTGGAGAGGGAGAAGGTTCCAGAAACACTTCGCCCACTCACACCAGGAACCGAGAAGTGGAGAAGACGGGAGAGCCTGGCTGCTCGTGGAGAGGCAGCGTCGGGTGCAGGTACAGGGGAGCGAGGCTGCCCCAGCGCCCACCCTCGGCAGCAGCACCGGGCCAGAGAAGCCAAGGTGGCTTCCCCACCTCTGCCCAGCCGCAGAGCCCAAGGCCAACATGGCTTCCTACAGCCAGCAGCTCATTTCTTTAAAAGATTGGAAAGACAGTGACAGGAGACAGAGCGTCCACCCTCTGGTTCACTCCCTGGAAGTCCACAGCAGCCAGGGCAGGGCCAGGCCAAAGCTGGGAGCCAGCATCTCCGGCCTGGTCTGCCACGTGAGGGTCAAGGATGTGGCCGTCTTCTGCCCTCCAGCTGCATCGGGCGGAGTGGATCAGAACCAGAGCAGCTAGGACTGGAACTGGTGCTCCAGTGCAGGACGCCAGCCGTGCCACAGCACGGGCCCTCCGCTCGTTTCCATAGCAGTGAGAATGTCACTGTAGCCACCAGGAGGGGGGAGCCCGGAGCAGCCGCTGCAGAGCTGACAAGGACGCGGTCAGGCTGCCCACTCACTGCCGTGCCGCCGGAGTAGAGGTTAGCCTCAGCAGCGTGAGAATTGTGGGAAGTGAATGAAGAGAAGTAGGTGGCCACGTGTGGCAGGGGCCTGTATGCCACTGCTGTGGGTTGGCTGGAAGCAGAGGCCCAGTGAGGCTGGGTCGGGCCTCTGGGTCCCCATGCCGGGCCACCACCAGGCAGAGCGCCGTTGGCAGCATCTGGCCACAGCCCTGGCAGAAAGGTGGGCATCACACTGTTAGCCTGAGGGCAGTGGCCAGTTCTGGCCACGGAGCTGGCTCTGTGCTTGAGAGACAGGAAGAGGCCTGGGGGGCTGAAAGTGCCTCCTCCCGCTGGCAGGAGGGCTGTGGCACACCCTGCACTAGGCCCACAGGCAAGCAGCACAGTGTGGCCAACACCAGCAGGGTGGAGTTGGGGCCGGACAGTGAGCAGGCACCACGGTCCCAGGTCACTGAGGCGCCTCCTCCCTGCATGTGGCACTGGCCTGCACAAGACTCCCTGACAGGAGGCAATGGGCACGGCAGGGGGACCCTGGGTCAGCACGTCCAGGGGAGGGTCCCCCGTAGCCAGTACACTGAGGAGAAAGCCCTGTGATCAGTGAGTCCGGGGCCACAGAGGCCACCTTGCCCACTGTTGCACAGCGGCCAGCTCTGCTCTCCCCGCTCTCCTCCTCAACCGTACACCAGGGCTGACTCCACAGCCGCACCCCCCCCCCCCAGCCAAGCCTGGCCCCTAACGGTGACCCTGGCCCCAGCCCTCACCTTCCCGCCCTGGGGTGGGCACAGCCAGGGCCAGGCCCTCCACCCCCTTGTGCTAGGATGTACTGCTTCAGTGTCCCCGGGGCTCCTGCCTCTGTCGTGGGGCCACACGCTGCCTGCCCTGCACAGGGCGATGCCTCCCCCGGCATGTGTGGTGGTTGCTCAGGGCATGGAAAACCAGATTACAAACACAGCTGGGGGTTTGCACTGCCCTTCTGCACAGTGAACCTGATGTCCTCACTGTGATGCTCAGACCGTAGCAACCCCTGGCTGGGGCCACGTAGGCAGGGCCGTGATGATGGGCAGGATGTGGGGCGCAGGGCTGGGCAGTCCCGGAGCAGAGTGAGGACCCAGAAGCCCACCTGGTCTGGCCCTTTGCCCTCCCTGGTTTCATCGTGACGGCTTTGACAGCGGACAGATGAGTGGCACTTGGGGCCTTGGCAGTGCGATGCAGCCCCAGCTGCTGCACTCCACCTGTCCCAGGCAGTAGCTCCCGCCCCTGTGGGCAGCTTGCTGTGGCTCTTCAGATACAGCCGAGAAGGTGGCACCAGGTGCCTGGCTCACTGAACTCGCTGAGCCTTCAAGACAACGTGCTGCGGCCCTCGGCACTGTGTTCTTCCGGGGTGCCCGGCGACGGGTCATCGCGTGGGTTCTGCCTCGCAGCAGCTGTGACCCTGCTGTGAGTGTGCACACAGGGGCAGAGTGGGGGCCTGTGGCAGCTGTGTGTGTAACTGGAGGAGGAGCTGCAGCCGCTGCCCACCCACGCAGGCCACAGGTTTTCCTCCGGGGGTGACCCTGGGCCTCCTGAGGGGTCTTGCGTTTCCCTGGCTCTCTGCATGTGCTGCTTTGCCGTCTGCATGGCTCTGGTCGTTCCCCAGCCAGTGTTCCTGCATTCCGGGTCCTCGGGCACGCGGCTGGCAAAGGCCCCTGCTGGCCGAGCCCTCCCCGCGCAGGAGGCAGCCCTGCGTTTCGTGCTGCTCGTGCCGCCCCCTTGCGGCAGGCTGCTTCAGGCTGGAGTCCTGGGCACCCCTGCCGCTTGTAGACCCTCACCTGTCACATCCACCCACAGTCGTATCTGCTGATGGCGTCCGTCGTCTTCCTCCCTTACGTCAGCAAGGCCGCCAGCTGGTGCAAAGACAGGCTCGTGGGTAGGTGGATGCTGGGTCCTCGGCCAGGGCTGGGACGCCAGAGCAGGGGCACCTGCTACGAGCACAGCGGGCCCCGCCTGCCATCCCGGCCCCTCTGGGGAAGGCACAGTCAGTTCTGCCGGCCAGCTCCGTCCCCTGATTCGTCCACAGGCCGAACAGAGCCCACAGCTCACCGTGTCGAGTTCTTCACCTTGGACCTGCACGAGCCCCTCAGCAAGGAGCGGGTGGAAGCCTTCAGCGACGGCGTCTACGCCATCGTGGCCACCCTCCTCATCCTGGACATCTGGTGAGGCCCCGCCCCGTCCACCAGCACTGCACTCTCAGTCTGTGGTCTCTCAGTGCCACCCTAGGAGGCAGAGCTCTCAGGAGCGGCCTCTCAGCCTGCACCTCTCCTGGGACCTGTGCTGCACCCCACTTCCCCACTGGGTCTCTGCAGCAGGACCTCCTCTGAGTACAGCAGCCACGGTCCCCCATCCACGTGTTCCCCTGTGCGCCCACGGCTGGACTTCAGCCCCTCTGGGTGTGTGTGCCCGCGGCTGGACTTCAGCTGCTCTTTGCCCCATGTGGCAGGGTGAGCCCGGGTCCCAATGTTCTCTCTGTAGCACTTTCCTAATTTGTGAAGTTTCAAAACCAGAAGCAGAGGCTTCTCAGTTCCTGATGCCTAAGGCCTGGGCTTAGATCACTCTAGAAGGCTTACCTTTGCATCCACCAGGCCGTGGGCATCCCCAGAGCTTCGGCTCAGGGAAGCTGCCCCAGGGTCTCCCCACCCCTCCCCCGTCAGGTCCAGCCCAGGGCCGTCACTTAGCACAGAACACAGCAACTCTGGCTGGATGTGGACACTCTGCCCAGTGGCGTCTGAGACCGTCGGGCCGTGTGGGCCGCAGCCAATCGTGTGTGTTCACACCCTCAGTGCAGACAGCATCCCGGACCCCAAGGCCGTGGCTTCGGACTTCGGCGGCAGCCTGCTGGCTGCGCTGGGCGCCCGCGGGCCGCGCTTCCTGGCCTACTTCGGCTCCTTCGCCACCGTGGGCCTGCTCTGGTTCACCCACCACTCGCTGTTCCTGCACGTGCGCAAGGCCACGGGTGCCATGGGGCTGCTCAACGCGCTCTCGCTGGCCTTCGTGGGCGGCCTGCCCCTGGCCTACCAGCAGACGTCCGCCTTCGCCCGGCAGCCGCGCGACGAGCTGGAGCGCGTGCGCCTCAGCTGCGCCATCATCTTCCTGGCCAGCATCTTCCAGGTCGCCATCTGGACGGCGGCCCTGCTGCGCGAGGCCGAGACGCTGCGGCCGGCCGTGCGCTTCGGGGGCCCGGAGCACACGTTCATGCTGGCCAAGCTGGCGCTGTACCCCTGCACCAGCCTGCTGGCCTTTGCGGCCACCTGCCTGCTGAGCCGCTTCAGCACCTTCATCTTCCACCTCACGCAGATCGCCGTGCCCTGCGGCTTCCTGCTGCTGCGCCTCCTCCTGCGGCTGGCGCTGGCCGGCCTGCGGGGCCTGCAGGGCCTGGCCCGACCGGCCCGTCCCCAGCGGGGCCCCCCGGGCGAGGCCGCCGCCAGCGCCGACGTGCAGTCCCCTCTGCTGCCTGCGCCCTGCTAGCGCCCAGCCCACCCAGGACAGAAGGGGGCTCCGGGCAGTGCAGGCTGCAGGCTGCAGGCTGCACTTGGGCAGGGCCTGGGCTGTATTTTCTTTGTGGAAATACCATGTTCTTGTCAGAGCATGCGCACTGTTCACTGTCTGCAGCGAGAGGAGTTCCGGGGCACCCCCTCTTCCCCGACCCAGCCGCCACCAGGGCGAGTGTCGTCTGAGCCCCAGCAGGGCGCGAGGGGGCTGGGTGGGGGCGCCTGCCCGTGCCGGGGCCTGCAGGCCGAAGGCTGCTCACGCTCAGCCTGCAGCCTCGGGGTACCTGCTCCTGACAGACTCGGCCCGCTCTCAGGCAGGAAGGCGATGAGTGGCCACCCACCCTGGCTGTCCCCCTGCGTGCCCAGCCCCCTCCCCATGTCGGCCGCCGGACAAAAAGCCAGAACGCCGCAGGCAGGTGTACCCGGCTGTCTGTCCCGGATTTAAGTTACTGTTACATTCAGGTAGACGACAACTCACAGGGAGGGGACCAGTGCGCCGGGGCCACAGCCCCAGCAGGGCAAACACAGAGGACGAATCACCCGGACGCAGCCTACAGACCAACACCAGGGCTTGCACGGAACGAAGCACACCATTCAGACCTGTTCCCAAGACTGCAGGTGATGGAACAGGCCAGGCGTGCACACCAAGACCACGCAGCCGACACGACGCACTGGCCTGCAGTTTTGGCAGAAGCAGGGAGGGCACTCGGGCCTAGTGGCACCCAGGGCTGCCGCCCCCCCTCCCCTTCAGCAGCACAGCCTGGGCCATGCCCACTGACAGGAAACACTTGGCCCTTGGGACACCCCCCCTGGGTGGCTCCTCGGAGTCTGAGGCAGGAAGGCCCTCATCCAGCCGGGGTGCCCGTAAGTGTACCCCACGTGGGAGGTGGGTCTCTGCACAAGGCGTGGAGGGGGCGGAGTGAGCAGAGGCCACACCCATGTGCAAAGTGCTACGGGGGGCCTGAGGGCGCTCGGTCCCCAGACCCACCCGGCCTGATGGGGCCCTCTGGGCCTCAGAGTGGGCAGAGCCTGGCCAGAAGC
Source organism: Lepus europaeus (assembly GCF_033115175.1). Lineage (NCBI taxonomy): Eukaryota > Metazoa > Chordata > Mammalia > Lagomorpha > Leporidae > Lepus > Lepus europaeus. The sequence goes on along the minus strand of NC_084842.1, from coordinate 91,358,894 downwards.
ACAGGACCACTGCCACCCGTGGCCCAGGCCCCCGTCTAGTGACAAGGCATGGAGGGCCCTCCCTCTGGGTGGAGTGAGGAGGAAGGGCCTGGGAACTGGCAGAGGCCGGTGTGTGCCAGGCCAGAGCGCGGCCTGCAGCAGCACCGCACAGCAGGAGGGGCACCTCCCTTCCACGGAACCCTGACACCAGCTGGGGCCAGATCTGCCCGCCTGTCCCTAGGCCCAGCAGCTTCCCCGTGACACCAAGTGGGCGAGGGTGGAGACCCCCCACACTCCGGGGAGGGGCGGCCACCACGTGGTCCGCCTGCAGACGAAAGCCAAGGTGGGCGCGGACGCTCCTGTGTGCACCCCTACTTGGGGCCGCCCTCGGGGGCTGGCCCAGCATCTGTGCAGGTGTCCCTGGAGGTCCCCGGCCTCCTGGGCTTCTGCTTGGCCCTCCTCAGCATGTGGACCTGTCACAGGGGTGGGGTCAGGGGACCAGGGTGAGATGGCAAGCCTCCAGCCTGGGGATCCGGCACCACCCATGGGCCGTGAAAATGGGCAGCCAGCCAACCCCAGCACCACCTGCACCCACACACCTTGGGGCTCGCGGCAGAGATGATCATGTGCCCGGGAGCCTGGACCCAGGGCTCACCATCCACCTGGACGGGAGTGGCCTTGAGGAGCGTGACGCGGAAGTAGGAGCCCTGGGCGATGCGTATTCCAGAGCGCAGCCCGCCCTGGACCTGGCCCTGTGCAGCAGCGGGAGGGGCAGGCTGAGCAGGGCCATGGCCACCAGGAAGGCCACCCAGCCAGCTCCCTCGGCACTCACCATGTGCACTACTCCCGTCACACCCACCACCTCCAGCAGCCCGTCGTCCATGCGTGGCTTCTCGAACCTCGAGTCGCTGTCGGAGCCCCACAGGTCGGCCCCCGAGCCCCAGCTGCCCCAAGAGGAAGGCCAGGCACGAGGGTCAGGCAGCCTCGGGGCACCTGCACCCTGCCCCAGGCCACTCTGGGCAGCCAGCCCCTCCCACCTGGGGATGTTGATGAAGATGAGGCCCTCGAGGCTGGGCAGCTCCACCTCCTGCTGCTCCACCTGCAGCCGGATCTCCTTGTGCAGGCTGCGCACCTGACTCATCTTGTGCAGCCCAGCGCGCACGTACACGCCCTTGTTGTGGAACCTGCCCAGGGACGCGCCTGCCGTCACCAGGCGGTGGCCCCTGCCCGCCCCCTGCCAGTCCGAGCCTGCAGCTCCCCGGGGAGTGTGCCCTCAACAGGTGGCAGCCCCTGCCCATCCCAGCCAGCGGCTCCCCGGGGAGCGTGCCATCACCAGGCGGCCCCTGCCCGTCCCAGCCAGCGGCTCCCCGGGGAGCGTGCCCTCAACAGGCCACCCCTGGTACCTGCTTGTGAACTTGCCCGGCTCCTCCTCCCGCGCCTGGTGGAAGTCCAGGCTGAGCTCAGCGTCGATGCCAATGCCACAGTAGTTACTCATCTGTACAATCTGGGGACAAGGGACTCTCCAGGACCCGCCGGCCCCAGCACCTGGCGCTTCCCCGACTGTGGCCAGGGCCGCCCCACCCAACGGCACAGAGGCGCCCATGACGGATGGCGCCCGGGGCCTGGAGAGCGCGGAGGGTTGTACCTTGGGGGGCTCCAGCTCCGCCACGCTGTCCTGCCCACCGCCGGCCTCCTGGGCGTCCAGCAGGATGGTCCAGCGGTCCACAAGTACGGCGTCCGCTTCGTCCACAGACACCAGCACAGACAGGGGGTCTTCGCCGCTGTAGCCCGCGCCCCAGCGCAGGACCCGGCCCAGGTCATTCCCTGCAACACAGCGGGGGCCAGGCGGCACTTCATGCCACAGCCCCGGGCAGGGATGGGCACCAAGGAAGCAGTGGCTTGGCGGCTGCCCCTACCTGTGCCCAGCGGCAAGATGGCCACGGAAGGCTCCCGGCAGGCCAGCCGGCGCCGCGTCTCTTCCAGGGCGGCGAGCACCCAGCCCACTGTGCCGTCTCCACCGCACACCAGCACCCGGAAGCTTGGCACCCGGGAGAAGAGGTGCAGCCTGCAGCGGGAGAGCAGCGTCCCCACCAGCCGGCCGCCCACAGGTGCGCCCCACCCTACGGCCCCTCCTTTCCAACCCCTGCCGGGGAGAAGTCCCTGCTGGCTAGCAGTGGGGCCCCCACACTCACCCTGGAAGAGGCCCCCCGTTGGTCAGGTCGAAGACCTGGTGAGGGTTCAGCAGCTTCCGGAAGCTACAGAGCAGGTCCCGGCCCTTGAGGCCCCCACTCTTGGGGTTCACGAATACCAGGAGGGGGCGGCAGTCTGGGGGCAGCTTCGTGTGCTGCGAGGCAGGGCCCACGTTAGGACGGGGCCTGGGTCAGCTGTTTCCCCCAGCTCCCCACCCCAGACCCTGGGCCAGCCCCTTCCCGGGGGGCTCTGTCACGGCTTCACACTTCCCCTAGGGGGCACCCCCAGCTGCTGGAGCTCGGAGCAGTGCCCACCATGACTGCTCAGGCCCTGGGAAGCCCTGCCTGGCATGGCCAGCTAGACTGCGCCTGCCCCACCGGAAGCCGCCAGTGCCACACACAGCCAGGGGCAGCCCTCGATTCACAGGGGAGCTGTGGCACAAACCCCATCTCCCCAGGGGTGCAGACACAGGGCAGGCTCAGTGCCGGGACACACGCAGCCCCATGACGGCCAGGACAAAGTGGGTGTCGGCTTGCACCCTGCCCTGCCCAGAGCAGGTGGGGCTGGGGTCCTGGGCCAGGGCTGCAGCAGCTGCGTCCTCACATCCTTGGGGATGGCCACCTGTTCTAACCTGGGCAGGGCCAGGCGGGAAGGGAGCTGGGGGCGCCGAGGGGGGGCACAGCCCAGCTGTGCAGACAAGGACAGAGGTGTGGGCTCCCCCGGGGTCCCTGGTGCCCACCAACGACCCCCACCCTCCCCGCCTTGTCCACCAGGGCACCGTCTGGTCTCGAGGGTGAAGTCCAAAGTCAAGGAGTTTCAGCTCCTGGCCAGAGGCAGCCACAGGCGTGGAACGGGCAGAGTCCAGGAGCGCGCAGACACGCGGCCACGGCAGAGACCCCGCCATGCCACGGGCGCCGTGTCCAGTCCTCCTCACAGGGTAGACGCCTTACACAAGCAGACCCTGGGCTGTGAGGAGCCCCCTGGGGCCGTCCACTCGTCCACTCACCAGCACTTCCGGGAGCACCAGTGCCGTCAGCGGCCGGCCACGCACAGCGGTGTCCCTGACCAACATGTACAGCCGCTCGGCCTCGGCAAAGCAGCCCACGTCCAGCACCACGGCGCCTGCGACGGACGCTGCAGCTCAGGGCCCCCTCGGGGCAGCACCCCCGGGGCGGCGGTCACACTGAGGGGCATGGAGGGGGTGGGGCCCAGGAGCAGTGCAGGGTGGCCGGGGGCCTGGGGTGCGTGTCCACCAGCAGGAAGGGGCTCTGGCCCATCGCAGGCCCACAGCAGAGCCACCCCACGGAGGTCAGGCCCCAGGGCCACACGGGGCTCCCCGCCCGACTCCAGCTCACCTTGGGAGGAGTAGACGTGGCTCACTGACACGGCAGCTGCAAAGGGAGGTGGCAGTCGGGACACGTGGACACCCGGCAGGGCCAGGCCGCGCTCCCAACCCTGTCCCGAGGGCGCCCACGCCCGCAGCCCCACCCTGGTCGTCCCTGCCACAAGAAATGGTCAGGGGGAAGTGCGTGGGCAGGGCCGGGGTGAGGACGGGGCGGGAAGAGCTCCGGCTCAGGTGGTGCAGGGACAGAGGGGCCGCGGCTGACCCAGGTCATACCTTTGGTGGCCATGGCCTCGTGCAGTAGGTCACTGTACTCCTGGGGGGACAGGCCAAGTGGCAGCCCCCCCACAAACAGGGAGACGCGTGGGGCCGCCGCTCTGCTCTCGCTCACGTAGAACCGCGTCTGGCTGCCCTGCCACACGGACGTCTGCGGGGAGAGGCGGGCGACGGGAGCTGGGCTGCGGCACGGCCCCTGCACCCCCGCGCAGGCTGGACTGGGATCAGACAGACCAGAAGAAAGAGACCAGGGGCTGGCCCGTCCACCCATCGGGAACACGCGACCCACGACACACATGCTCTCTGTGGCATGGGGGCAGCGTCCACAGCCACTGACCTGCCGGATGTCCCGAAGCCGGTCAAGCAGGGGCTCCTCACGGGCCAGCACCATCCGCTGGACTGCAAGAGAGGCACGGCCCTCAGGGCAGGGCTCCCGGCCCAGGGCACGCACCCGCCATGAGAGCCCAAGGCAGAAGTGGCCAAGAGCAGCGGTGCCACCCCGGGGGGGCTGAGACTGCGGGCCCGGTCAGGCCACCGCTCACCGTGCCTGCTGTCCATGAGCACCTCCTCCAGCCGGAAGCTCTCAGGACCCTCGGCCTGCGGGGCAGAGGGCATGAGGCGGGGGCTGCGGCCAGCCCCGGCTCCCCAGGACGCACAGGGATGGCCCGGCACACACCTGGCGGCCGAGCAGCTGCAGGGCCTCCCGCGTCACGGTCCCGGCTGTGCTCTGTGCAGTCACCAGCACGGCCACGTGGGCCACGCCTGCCCTGCGGGGACAGGAGCTCCAGCAGGGGCCCCTCCCGCTCAGCCCGGCAGACCCCCTGCAGGGACCACCTCTCACCAAGGCCAGCCAGGGTAGACGTGGAGGAGCTCCTGGGCCCGGGGCACAGCTCGGATGACCCAGGCCCCGGGCGCCGCCTCGTGGGGCCCTGAGCTGCCCCCCTCCTCCATGGCCCCAGCATCGCCAGCACGGGGGGCCGGGGGCAGGGGCTGCAGGTGGAAGTCGCCCAGGTCCTCGCTGAGGTAGTAGGCCCGCAGCGCTGCCCCCTGCGGAGAGCGGGCAGGTGTGGGGAGGGGCGTGGGCTCCTGGGGTGGCAGCCCCGGGGTGGCAGCCCCCTCCCTCTTACCAGCACCTCCTCGCTCCTGGCCCCGCGGGGCACAGTGACCGCCCGGAAGTGGTTCCTCCTCAGGGCGTCATCGCCATCGAAGACCCTCAGAGTCTGTTTGCCTGGGGGTGGGGGGGCGCAGCCGTGAGGCCGGTGCCAGGGCGGGAGGCTGGATCCGGGGGCCAGTGAAGCCGGGCTTTGGGGCAGGTGCTCACCAGACTCCGGCGACGCCGGCGCCTCCTTGCTGGGGCCCGCATCCGCGCCAGCGTCCTCGCCTGCAGAGGCACAGGAGCTGTCACCGCCGGGGCCAGGCCCCCACACACCCCTCGCCAGACCCCACGCCTACCTGGCTCCGGGGCGTCGGCGATGCGGAAGCAGTGCGTCTTGCGGAAGTTGCGGGACAGCAGGCGCACGCAGGCGGGCGGCAGCAGCACGGAGCACAGGCGCCCGAAGGTGCACTCGGGGCCGAGCGCCGCGGAGCAGGACGCGTGGGCCTGCGGGGCGCAGCCGAGAGTGGGGGCTCAGGGCCAAGTCCACGCCGCGGCCCCGCCCTCAGGGCCACCCCCCCGCGCCCCGCCCTCGGCCGCGCCCACCTGGACTCCGCACCACTCGCAGCGCACACCGGTCAGCACGTCCGAGGAGCCACATGTCTTCCTGCACACCTCGCAGCGCGCGCCGGGCGATAGGTTCCCTTCCCGCCAGTGGTGCTGGCGCCAGTCCTGGGGAGGGGGCTGGGTCAGCGCGCGCCCCGGGCCCCCCCCCCCGCGGCCCGGGCACCGGCACTCACGGCGTCCAGGTGCCCGTCCTGGTGGCACTGGCGGCAGTCGCTGCAGGCGAAGGGCACACAGTCGGGGTGAACATGCAGCTCGCACACTGGGGGGCGGGCAGGGTTAGGGCCTCGCGGCGCCCCTGCCCCCGCCCTCCTCTGCCTGGGCCGGGGTCCCCCGACCCTCAGCCGTGGCTCGCCGCCGGCGGTACCTTCACAGCGCAGCGCGGGCGCCTCCAGGCCCTTGCGGCACACAGCGCAGAACTTGCGTTTGTAGAGTCCGCGGGGGCCGAAGCAGTGGGCCACGGGCACCTGTCGGGTCGGGGGTGTGGCGAGGCCTCAGGTGCGGCTGGGGCAGTGCCCTCGCCCCGCGCCCAGCTCTCCACGCCCCCCCACACACACAGCAACCCTGCAGCTCAGGCTCCGCGAGCCGGCGGACAGCCGGGCCACCCAAGGCAGCACCCACACCCCCAGGCACCATCCTGCACCATGACGGCCACCAGGGAGGTGACAGGTGTCCAGCAGGGGGCGGCCTGGTGGCCCAGCCTTTAAGCCCCACTTGGAACACGGGCACGCGTGCGCATGTACACGCACACACACCGTGCCCGGTTCAAGTCCCAGCCGCCTGCACTTCCCATCCCCCTTCCTGCTGACTGAGGGCAGCCTGGGAGCACTGGGCCCCTCCCACCGTGAGACCCGGATGGGTTCCCTCTCCTGGCTTTGCCAGAAAATTCCAGGCATTTGGGGAGCAGTGGATGTCTAGCATGTCTCTATCACTTTGTCACTCTGCCTTTTAAATGAATTAAATATTTTTTCAAATGTGCACTGCAGATGGTGACTGGGTGCATCGAAACAGACACGGTTTTCTCTTTTTTAAACAGCCTCATGGGCCCGGCGCTGTGGCAGAGTGGGCTAAGCCTCAATGCAGTGCCGGCATCCCATAGGAGTGCTGGTTAGAGTCTGGCTGCTCCACCTCCAATCCAGCTCTCTGCTATGGCCTGGGAAAGCAGTGGAAGGTAGCCCAGGTCCTTGGGCCCCTGCACCCACGTGGGAGACCTGGAAGAAGCTCCTGGCTCCTGATCAGCCCAGCTGGGCCCGTTACAGCCATTTGGGGAGTGAACCAGCAGATGGAAGACCTCTCCCCCCCACCCCATCTGTAACTATGCCTCTCAAATAAACAAAAATATTTATAATCTCCATTTTCCATCACGTGTGTATCACACACACACACACGTTTTTTAACTTTAGCAGAGAACACTAAAATCAACTCCAGAAGCTGGAGTCCCAGAACGTGTCCATGGAGGACCCCATGGTGGACACGGCATCCCAGTGGTGCTGATCACCCCAGGAGCCGGCGTCCTGGGTCCTCCTGCACACACCTGCAGGTCAGGTCGTCCACAGAAGAACAGGCCTTAGAGGCGGACGGCTTGGAGGCAGGTGAGGAGCAGGTGCGCCTCCGGCCTCACTTCCTTCACCCCTCCATCATCCCCCACCCCCACCCTGCACCGCTCCCACCATCCTGCCTGGGCCCTGCCTGCAGCCCCGGGGGAGGATGGGTGTGGCCGGCCAGTCATGGAGGGTGGGGCTGCCGAAGTCTCCAGTCCCGGCTCCCTTAGCCCTCCCAGAACTCTGGCCACCACCCCCAGAAGGGAAGCCCTGCCCCCCAAGGCCTGGGCACCCACAGCCCAGCCGAGGGGCTGATGGTCAAGGCCCCCCCCCCCGGCCCCAAGAGTGGGCGTGTCACACGAGACACCTGCAGGCTCACAGGCAGCCTGGGACGTGACCCTGGAGACCCATACCCTCTGCCCACCGTCCCCCAACCCCAGTGGCAGCGTCTGCTGGACCAGGGTGCGCACCCCAGGATCCTCCTGCTGCCAGCTTGCAGCCACCCCACGCGGACAGAGGGCAGGTCGGTGACCCCTGCCCCACTCCGCTCACAGGGCAGCCCGGGCCTCAGGCCTCTGACCCCGCCCCCACTCACCCGGACCCTGCTTGGGGCAACACTGGAGCACGGGGTCTTCACGCGCTTCACGCACTTCTCGTGGGCCATGAAGTTGCAGACTGCGGAAGCAGAGCCCCCTTTAGTCGGCCTCTTCCCGCCCACCCCACCAGAGGCCACGCCCACTCTCCCTGCATCCGTGCCCCTGCACCTGCCGCACGGTGGCCCTGAGCACCAGGTATGCACTCCACGTCCCCCATGAGTGGATCAGCGGATGCACAGGAGGGCGGGCAGCCCCTGCGGGACAGGAGGGTCACACCCCCCACATCGCCAGGGGTGCAAACTGCCCACGGCAGCCCAGGTCCAGACAGGTAGCTGCCCCAGGGGCCCTCGCCGGTCCTGACCCCCCAGGTGCTGGAGTTCTCACTCTCAGGGCTCGAGGGGCCCCACCCAGAGGGCGGTGCGGCAGGCTCGGCCCAGCCTCCCCTGCCCGGGGACAGTGCTCCACGCCCTGCTGGGCGCCGCTGCCTCTCCCAGGACCACGCCTGGAGCCACACCCGCAGGAAAGCCTGGCTGCTCTCTGACCCTCACCCTCTCCCCCTGTGCCTGGCCCAGCCTCAAACCCGGCCCTGGCGGGGTCCGCGCTCAACCCGTCCGGAGCAGGCAGGGCTCTGACGCGGTCACAGGGTGGCCCTCCCGCCAGCCGCCCAGAACAGCTGGTGCGACCCGGGGCCCAGGACCAGCACTCATCTCTGCGGAACGGGCCGGCCTCCCCGGCGGGCGCTGGCCTGCAGCCCCGTCCACGCGGCGGGCAGGGGTCCCAGGCCGGTGCCGCCCACACGGCGGGCAGGGGTCCCAGGCCCGGTCCCGCCCACGCGGCGGGCAGGGGTCCCAGGCCCGGCCTGCCTGCCCGAGGGAAGCGGCCAGAAGAGAGCCCACCCCGGGAGCACCCGCAGGCAGGAGGACCCGGCGCGGGGCTACGGCGCGGCGCCGGCAGAGGCCGGATCCTGCCCGCAGCTCCGCAGTGCGGCGCGCCGAGACCCCGCCGCCGCCGGGCCCGTCCTGGGGGCGCCACGGCAGCGAGGGCGGCGGCGCTCACCGTCGCACAGGAATCCGGCCAGCCCCCAGATGAAGTCGGAGCACAGGTGGCAGAAGGTGGGCTTGGTGAGCGTCACCTTCCGGAAGCTGTGGCCCGGCGCGGCGGGGCCCGGGGGTCCGGCGCCCGCGCGCCCCGACTGCGCGCACGCGCTCCCTCCGTCGCCCGGCTGGGAGCCGCAGGTCGGGGCCCCGGGGCGTGGGGGGCCGCCGGCCGGCCAGGCGCGGGCCCCGGGCTCGGCCGCCGCCGCCATCCCGGCCGCACGGCCAGAGCGCTCCAGCCCGGCGGGCAGGACCGGGTCCGAGCTGGGGGCCGCCGCCGCCGCCGCCGCCGCTGCTGCGCTTCCGACCCCGTCGCCGATTGCGCAGGCGCGGGGCGGGGCCGGAGCGCCGGGGGCGGGGCCTGCGGCACTGGGGCGGGGCGGTCGCGTGGCCCCGCCCCGCGGCTGTGTCTGCGGACCCCGGCCGGCGCGGGTGGAGGAGTGGGTGCGACCGGAGACGTCCGGGGGCCGCGAGTACGTGGGTGTCCGCGCCCGGGCCCCTCCCGCCGGCGGCCGCGGAAGTCCGGGCCGCGCCCTAGGAGTCTGCGGCCGGCGGATCCGCGGGGCTGGCGCCTGGGCGCGGGGAGGGCTCGGACCCCGGGTTCTCGGGAGCCCGCGTTCTCCCCTCTCCTGCACCTTCGCTCGGGAGGCCCGGGGTCCGCCAGCGCCCGCTGCCGCCCGGCCGCGCCTAAGGAGAGCCGAGCCGCAAACGCCCTGCGCGGGAAATGCGCGTCCGCCCTGACGGCCGGGACCAGGCTTCCGTCCCGCGCCGCGCCCGCCTCCCGAGGCCCCGCAGCGCCTGCCCTCGGCCAGCAGACGCCAGTGCTCCCGGTTCTGGATCCGTCAGGCCCGGTGCAGGTCTCACCGCATTGTTGGGGGTGGGCCTGTGTCCCCCAGAACCGCTCCCTCGGTGACCCCGCGGCTTCCCAGGGCGCCAGCCGCTCCCTGCCTGCGGGGGACAAGTGTGCCTTTTACATTCTCCTGAGCCAGCCACGGGCTCTTTAAAAAAAATGTTTATTTGGGAGAGTGACACAGAGAGAAGTCTCCCATCTGCTGGTTCACTCCCCGGATGTCTGCAGCAGCTGGGGCTGGGCCAAAACCAGGAGCCAGGAGCTCCATCCCGGCCTCCCACAGCGTTGCAGGGCCCAAGCACTTGGGCATCGCTGCTGCCTCCCAGGGACGGTCACAGGGAGCTGGACTCAGGAGGCAGAGCCGCAGCTTTTTTTTTTTTTTTAATGTATTTAATTTATTCAAAGGTAGAGTTACAGCAGGAGAGAGAGAGGTCTTCCTCCACTGGCTCACTCCCCAAATGGCTGCAATGGCTGGGGCTAGGCCAGTCAGGAGCCAGGAGTCTCCTCCAGGTCTCCCACGTGGGTGCAGGGGCCCAAGCACTTGGGCCATCTTCTGCTGCTTTCCCAGGCCAGAGCAGAGAGCTGGATCAGAAGAGGAGCAGCCAGGACTCAAACTGGTGCTCATATGGATGCCGGCACTGCAGGTGGTGGCTTTACCCGCTATGCCACAGCACCAGCGCCAGCGCCAGCCAAGCCATGTCTCAGCCACTCTGCCAAATGCCTGCCCCAGCCTGCTCTCCCTGGAGAGAATCAAGGTGCTGGCAGTCCCCACCAGTGCGTCCACACCCTACGGCCAACAGCCCCAAAGCTGGTTACCGCCCATGGTTACCTCAAGCATCCCTTCCTGACTGACTAACTACAGCCTGCCCAGAGGGTCCCAGCTGTGCACGGGCCCCCTCACCGTCAGCCACACCTGCCTCCTCCAGGAGCCCAGGGCCTCCCTCTCCTGAGGAGCTTACCTGACACTGCCGTCGGTGTCTGACAGCTCCCTGGGCCCTGCAGCCCATTCCTCTCTTTGTGACGTTCCCCTGTGGAGGCTGCACCAGCCCCTTCCCAGCATCCCCGAGGCTCCCCCAGGCCCTCGCGATACAAACCGTTAGGACAAGTGCCTGTCACCTGCTGGGCCCCCTGGAGACCGTGGCTCTCATCGACCCTGTGCCTGTAACCCCTGTACCCAGCTGCCCTTTGTGCCTTGGGTCCTGGACTTGGCACCCCCGGCAGCTCCGCTCAGCTCTTGCGGCCTCCCTGAGGTGGGGTGGAGCCAACCCTGGGCCCTCCAGGTATTCGACCCATACAGGGTGGCTGCCGGCTCTCAGTCCTGTGCCAAGTGCCAGGCTGTGCCTCCTGGGACCTGGGGTTTCCTGGGGAACTCATGGACATGCAAACACACTGCTGCTCGCCTCGTGGCTGGCACTCAGGAACGTCCCACAGGTCAGCCTGTTCCTGATACACGCAGGATTTGAGACACCACACTTGTCTCAGCACCAAGGCCTGGCCAACAAACAGCTCCGTTTCCCATTTAGTGCGGAGACTGGGATGCCACCTACACCTGAACCCTGGGAACCTCCGCCTCACAGGCACCCCAAAACGTAAGGCGGAATCGCTTGTCTGCACATGGAATTACACTCCCTGTGTGCAGGCAGGAGCCCCCCTCTGTGTACAAGCAGAACCACGCGTCCGCACGTGCAGCCAGAACCGGCCAGATTCCGCCTCCACGTACCATCGGAATCACGGCCAGGAGCAGCTGGAACCCGTCCCCACACGGACTCGGCCCCCACAGCCGGAACCCGTCCCCGCACGGACTCGGCCCCCACAGCCGGAACCCGTCCCCGCACGGACTCGGCCCCCACAGCCGGAACCCGTCCCCGCACGGACTCGGCCCCCACAGCCGGAACCCGTCCCCGCACGGACTCGGCCCCCACAGCCGGAACCCGTCCCCGCACGGACTCGGCCCCTACAGCCGGAATCCGTCTCCACGTGTGGTGACAGTTACGTCTCTAGACTCGCCATCTCCGTGTACAGCCAGAAACCACACCTCTCTGTGTTCGTGCAGAATCGCACACCTCCATGCACGGCTGGAATCGATCTCCAGAAACCAGAGTCAGGTTTGGGCTGTCACTGTGATGTAGCGGGTTAAGCTGCCACTTCTGGCACTGGCATCCAGTATGGGTGCCGGTTCAAGTCCCGGCTGCTCCTCTTTCAGCTCTCTGCTATGGCCTGGGAAAGCAGTAGAGGATGGCCCAAGTCCTTGGGCCCCTGCAACTGCATGGGAGACTTGGAGGAACTCCTGGCTCCTGGCTTTGGATCGGTGCAGCTCCAGCTGTTGTGGCCACTTTGACAGTGAAGCTGCAGATGGAAGACCTCCCTCTCTCTCTCTCTCTCTCCCTCTCTCTCTCTCTCCTCTCTCTCTCTGTCTCGCTGTAACTCTGCCTTTAAAATAAATAAATAAATCTTAAAAAGAGAGAGAGAAAAAAAGAGAGATTTATTCATTTGAAAGGTAGAGTGACAGAAAGAGAGAGAGAGATTCCATCTGCTGCTGGTTCATTCCCCCGATGGCTGCATCAGCCTGGGCTGGTCCCAATCAGAGCCAGGAGCTCCATTTGGGTCTCCACCTGGGCCGGCTTCCACTGTCTTCCCAGCCATTAGCAGGGAGCTGGATGGGGAAGTTCCGGGACTGGAACTGTAGCTCCCATGTGGGATGCCGGCACTGCAGGCGGTGGGGCTGGTGTTCGTGGTGTGTGCTGGGGGGGTGTCTCCTCCCACTCCGCCCGCCTCACATCCTGTGTGCGCAGTCTCTGCCCCCCATCCTCACCTGGGCTGAGCCGGCTGTGTGAGCCGCTCACCAGGTCTGTGCTCTTTCCCATCCACCCCCCAGTCCTTCAAGTCTCCCTGTGTGCGCAGTCTCTGCCCCCCATCCTCACCTGGGCTGAGCCGGCTGTGTGAGCCGCTCACCAGGTCTGTGCTCTTTCCCATCCACCCCCCAGTCCTTCAAGTCTCCCTGTGTGCGCAGTCTCTGCCCCCCATCCTCACCTGGGCTGAGCCGGCTGTGTGAGCCGCTCACCAGGTCTGTGCTCGTTCCCATCCACCCCCCAGTCCTTCAAGTCTCCCTGTGGTTGGGCCTCCCCTGCTGTTGAGCACGGGTTAAGTTTTGTCAGCTTCATTGAGAAATGGCTCCTATGCAGTGGAATGGGCCAATTTAGCAGGTGGACGTCTATAAATCCTGACTATATTTCCTTGAAGTTTTTATACAATTTTTACTGTTTTGATGTTGAAGAATTTCAGACTCACAGAAGAGTATGTACATTCCACCCGGGGCCAGTGACGGTTGACATTTCACTCCGCTTACTTTTATCTCACGATCAGTATGGACTTGTACTTTTATTTTTCAGAGCTGCTTTGGGTACAGGCTCCTCTGGATGCTTTAGCGTGGACCTCATAGGTCCCAGGGTCTCTACACTCAACCCGGCCATGGTCATTGTCATCTAATAGTTCTCGGAATTTGTCACAGGCCAAATTTTGCTGTGTAGCACATAGTCCAGAGTGCGGCTGAGCACAGCCCAGCCTGCGCCACCTGTGCAGGGTGATGTTTGCTCAGTCATCTCCCCCCAGGGCAGATTCGTGCACCTGAGCCCTGGTGACTCAGGTCCCTGCTTCTGCCACACCCTTGCCCCTTGGGGTCACAGCTGAAAGCCAGAGATGGTCCCAGCACCGCTGCCTGAAGTCTGGGCCCCTGAGGCAGACAGAGCTGCACTTCCTTAACAACGGGAAACCCCCCCAGGCCCGGAGCCCATGTCCGAACGCCGGCCTCGCTGCACTGGGAACTCTGCCAGGCCTGCCCCACGGTGCTCGGAGGAAGAGGACCAGGACTCTGGCCAGCTGCGTCAGATCTCAGGATGCCGGTCTCACCGCCTTCCCCCTCCAGCGTCCTGTTGCCACACAGATGCCCCAAGCTAGACGGCGCACAGAGGAGGAGTTGGGAGGCCCAAGGGCATGGCCAGCGTGCACTGCTCCGGCGAGGGCCTCACAGCGGCCGGGGAGCCGGGACGCCCGCTCCTGTGCTCTCAGCCAAGTGTTGGCCCCGCTGAGCACCACGTCCCTGGCACAGAGGCTCCACGGACGTCTCGACGGCTCTCCAGCATCATCTCGTCCATGGCTTCCGCGGGCGTTCGGGCCGAGTGTTGCAGCCAGCTCTTCCTGAGGAGACTCCCAGGGTCAGCAGTTTTCTCCTGCATCCCACGCTTTTCTTCCCACTTTAGGTTTCCATTTTGCTTAAAGATTTATTTATTCACTTGAAAGGCAAAGTTACAGGGAGAAAGAGACAGTCTTATGTCCTCTGGTTCACACCCCAAACGGCCACAACAGCCGGAGCTGTGCCTATCCGGAGCCAGGAGCCAGGAGCTTTTTCCAGGTCTCCCACGTGTGTGCAGGGACCCGAGCCCCTGGGCCATCCTCTGCTGCTTTCCCAGGTGCGTTAGCAGGGAGCTGGAGCAGCCAGGACCTGAACCAGCACCCACACGGGATGCCGGTGCCACAGGCAGCCGCTTTGCCCGCTGCGCCACAGCGCTGGCCCCTGTCTTGCAATTTCAGCACAAGGGGACCTAATTTTAAATAGCATCTGAACACATCCCCCCCCAATCAACCATTTAGTTCCAGCACCCAGTTTCCAGCCCACTACGGCCCAGTGTCTCGTTCCTTTCTGCACGACTGTGGTGGTGAGGATGATTTTACAGTGACTCTGAGTTCACCCCTGCTGCACGTGGGGTCTTCCCGGGGTGCTCCAGCCTCTAAGAATGTGCTTCAGAAGTCCCCTTGGTGTGGGCAGCCTGGGGGCCGCTCTCCCGTGCGGTGTGGGCGTGTTGCTCACCTGGGGGACCCCGTGCTGTGTGGGTGTGTTGCTCACCTGGGGGCCCAGCTCTCCCGTGCAGTGTGGGCGTGTTGCTCACCTGGGGGACCCCGTGCTGTGTGGGCGTGTTGCTCACCTGGGGGCCCAGCTCTCCCGTGCAGTGTGGGCGTGTTGCTCACCTGGGGGCCGGCTCTCCCGTGCTGTGTGGGCGTGTTGCTCACCTGGGGGCCCAGCTCTCCCGTGCAGTGTGGGCGTGTTGCTCACCTGGGGGACCCCGTGCTGTGTGGGCGTGTTGCTCACCTGGGGGACCCCGTGCTGTGTGGGCGTGTTGTTCACCTGGGGGACCCCGTGCTTTGTGGGCGTGTTGCTCACCTGGGGGCCCTGGGTCTGCCGTGTTGTGCACGTGCATCTGTCAAACCTGTGCTAGTTTCGGGCCCTTCTCTGCTCACAGTGGAGGCTCCCACTGTTCCCAGTTTCTCCGCCTTGAGGTCTCTGCTGGGAGCAGGTGAGGACGACTCCCCCAGTGGAGCAAGTGCAGCCCGGCAGGGCTCCGGCCCTCACTATCCCGGCCGCCGCTGCAGCTGGCCAGCCTCTGCGCCTCCCGGCCGGCCCCAACCCTGAGCGAACAGCTCACCTCCCACTGCAGTAAACTGGCCGCCTAGCTGCGGCCCCCACCTCAGGACGGCGACCCCGCGAGGGAGGGGCTTTCGGGGGCTGCCGACCCCGGGGCTGAGGGTCCCGGGGGGCTTCCCATCCGCTGGGAATCGTCTCCGCGAGGTGGTAACCCACTGAGAGTACGTGCACATCCTGACACCCAGGCCCGGCCCCCTCGGACCGGCCTCTTGGCCACACCGGTGCCCCCCTCAAGTCCAGCCCCCCAGCAGGAACCTCTGGTCGCTCGGATCCCGGACCCTGGCCCGCTCCAAGCCCGCGAGGTCAGCCGCCCGGGCCGCCCAACAGCCCAGGGTGCGGAGCGTCGGGTCCAGCAGGGACCGCAGGGCACCGGGAGGGCCTTGCAGGAAGGGGCGGGGCCGCAGCGCGTCCAGGCCTCCGGCCCCACGCGTCTCCCTCGCGTCCTGTCCCGCCCACGGCCGCAGGCCCCGCCCAGGCCGCCGGCCCCGCCCCTCCCGGGAGCGTCCGCGCCCCGCCCAGGCCGCCGGCCCCGCCCCTCCCGGGAGCGCCCGAGCCCCGCCCAGACCGCCGGCCCCGCCCCTCCCGGGAGCGCCCGAGCCCCGCCCAGGCCGCCGGCCCCGCCCCTCCCGGGAGCGTCCGCGCCCCGCCCAGGCCTCCGGCCCCGCCCCTCCCGGGAGCGTCCTGCCTCTGGCGGCGGTCACGCTGGGGCGCCCGGGAGACTCCGCCAGCGGCGAGCCCCGCAGCGCCCGGCCATGCGCCCCCCAGCCGCTCTGCTCGCGCTCGTGGCTGCGCTCCTGGCCGCGGCCCCGGCCGCCCGGGCCGAGGCCCCGCACCTGGTGCGCGTGGACGCGGCCCGCGCGCTGGGGCCCCTGCGGCCTTTCTGGAGGAGCACCGGCTTCTGGTGAGCGCCACGCGGGGAAGCGGAGGGGGGCCGGACCCCACCCCCGCCCTAGAGACGAGGCCTCGGCGTCCTGGCCTCGGGGGTCGCTTTATTGTCCCTGAGCCGCACGCCGGGCCCAACCTCACGCAGCCCCGGTCTGCCCCAGCCCCCCGCTGCCGCACAGCCAGGCCGCCCGCTTCGACCTCAGCTGGGACCAGCAGCTCAACCTGGCCTACGTGGGCGCCGTCCCGCACGGTGGCATCCAGCAGGTGCGGACCCACTGGCTGCTGGAGCTCGTCACAGCCAGGTGGGTGTGTGCCGGCGGGGAGGGGCCCCTGGGGGGCCGCTGGCTGTGCCGGGGCTGCCTCCACCCGAGGACACCTTAGAGGCCAAGGCTGGGCTGGTGGCTGCTGCCCTGGCCTTGCGAGTTCCAGCAGGGGTGAGGCACAGGTGTGGGAGCACTCGGGTGGCCCGGAGACTGCCCTGGGCGGCTTAGTGGGGGCCGCTGCCCTTGTGTGTGTGTGCGTGCGCGCCTGCTTGGGAGGGCCCCGGGCGCCTCCGAGCTCGGGCAGCGGGAGTCCCTTCGCCTGCTGGGCTCACGCGGGAGGGGCCGCCCGCTAGACGCTGCAGTTGGCCTCCTGGGGGCAGTGGCGGGCCAGGGCGGCCTGCACGGCGGCGTGCACGCTGTGGAACAGCTGCTCGTCCTCGGCCGCCTCCCCGAGGAAGCCGCCCCTCCGCAGGGTCTCCCGCACCGAGGGGCTGCAGCAGGCCAGCAGCAGGGCCACGCCCAGGGCCCCATAGTCCCCGCGCAGCTGCTGCAGCGTGGCCAAGCCCGCCGCGTCCAGGAACAGCAGCGGGGCGCAGTCGATGACCACCGTGTGGAAGCCGGCCGGCTGGGGCACCAGCCCTGCGCCCGCGTCCAGGCCCACGCCCCGCCGCGTTCTCCTGGCGGCCCAGCGCCCGGCGTCTAGCCCCGTGAGGCTGTACAGGGAGCGCAGGAAGAAGTCCTTGTTGGCGCAGTACAGCGGTCCCCCGAAGCGAAACACCTGCACCCCCGGCTCGGGGACCAGGCCCTCAAACTCCGCAGCGTCCTCGTAGAAGCCGGAGTCGCCGATGCGGGCCAGCAGCGTGGCCCGTGGCTGCCGCGTGCGGCCTGCCAGGCTGAGCAGGGACAGCAGCACTCCGGCCAGCAGCCCGGCCTCAGTGGTGACCAGCACGCAGGTGGCCGCGGTGGCCACCCAGACCAGCGCGTCGGCCGGGCTCAGCCGCCAGAGCCGCGGGAGGTCCCTCGCCTTGCCCAGGGCGCCCCGCAAGCTGACCACGATGATACAGGCCAGCACGCTGCGCTGCAAGTCCCGGAACAGCGGGGCCAGCGCCAGCAGCACCAGCAGCACCACGGCGGCGCTGACCACGCTGGACAGCTGCGTCCGGCAGCCGGTGGCCGTCTTCACCAGGGTTTTGGCCAGGGCGGCGCTGGTGGCGAAGCTGTGGAAGAAGGCGGGCAGCACGTTGCAGCAGCCCACGGCCAGCAGCTCCTGGTTGGCGCGGACGGAGTAGCCGTGGCTGCGGGCGAACATCTCGGCCAGTGAGAGGGAGAAGGCAGAGCTCACCAGGGCCAGGGGCACCGCGTCCAGGGCCACGCGCTGCATCAGCCAGGCGTCTGGCACGCGTGGGGCCATGAACCCAGTGGGGATGTCGCCAGCCACCCGGGAGCCGAAGCGCTCATGGAGCCGGCCGAAGTGGGACACCAGCGTGGCCGCCACGATCACCAGCAGCTCCGTGGGCAGCGGCACCTTCAGCCGGTGCCGGCAGCGTTCCGAGAGCGCCTTTGCGGCCAGCAGCACCGCCAGGCACACGGCGCTGGTGAGCACGTCGCACACGTTGGCCTGCCCGGTGCTGCGCAGCAGGCTCAGCCAGGTCCTGAGCACCATGCCCGGGCCCTGGTGCCGAGGGACCTGCACGCCCAGCAGGTGCCTGAGCTGCGAGGTCAGGATGGTCACGGAGGCCCCCATGGCGAAGCCGTCCAGCAGTGGCTGCGAGAGGTAGGTGGACACGAAGCCCAGCTGGAGGACACCCATCAGAACCTGCGGACAGAGAGCGGGCGGGCTGTCGCAGCTCGGACACACGCATGACCCTTGCATGTTCACACGGCCAGCCGCAGGTGCCGCCTCACCCCCTCATGGGCACAAGCAGTTTTATTTCAGCCCCTTGCCCCGTGCTGCCCCCAGCCTGCCATGCGGCTGGGCCTGGGCAGGGGCGCAGGTGGGCTGTGTCCAGCCGCCCCCAGGGCCACCTCTGCCCGCGCCGCCTCCTGCGCCTGCCCCGTGGGTGGGGAGTGCTGAAGAGGCATCCCCCATGGCTGCCCCTGCCCAGCCAGCTCCTCACCTGGTACACCCCAGCCACCAGCGTGAGGGCGGTGGCAACACGGATGGCGTGGCAGTCCCGCCCACAGTCCCGCCCCAGCACAGACGCCGAGCTGTTGAGGACACTGCTGTTGGCCCCGGGCCCCAGGCCGTCCTGGGAGGGGTCGAAGCCGGCCAGCTGGAGCTCCCGGTCCACCACCTGCCCCACCATGAGGCACAGCAGGCTGAAGATGCCCACAGAGACGTGGTGCGAGGTGCCGAGCAGGAAGTAGATGACGTTCGCATAGAAGGAGGTGTAGAGGCTGTAGATGGGCTGCAGCCCGGCCAGCAGCGCGTAGGCGATGGCCTGCGGGACCAGGATGACGCCGATGACCAGCCCCGACATGACATCGCCGGCCAGGTCCTCCCGCGGGCGGTAGTGGCGCAGCCAGCGCGTGGCAGGCACCAGGTCCTGTAGCAGCGCCCGGGCACACGGCATGCTGCACGCACAGCTCCGCCCCAGCCTGCCCTTCAGCGTCTCCAGCAGGCCCCGGGGCGCAGGGGGCTGTCGGCGGACCAGCCCCGAGCCTGCACCCCGCTTCCCGGGCTCAGGGCACGTCTCCATCACGCAGCGCCAGGCCCACACGCCAACCTGCAAGAAGCAGAGCCCACTCCCAGCCCCCACCCCCAGCCCAGAGTCCGGGCCAGGCGGGGATGGACGCTGCCTGCCACCCGGGACAGAGGTCGGAGGTCACCTGCTCCCGGGGCCCAGAGCCGCTGCCCTGTGTGGGCCGACAGCCCCAAGCTCCAAAGTTCTGTGGTTGCGACAGTGACAGGCGTGTGTCTCCCGTGCGGGCCAGGGGTGCTCAGGGGCAGCTGCCTGGAGCCCCCTGAGGCTCTTGAAGCTTCTCTTCTCGGGGGAGGGGTGGGAACCCTGTCCGTGTCCTCCCACCCAAACCACTGCCTGCTTTCCCTCTGTGGGTGCCCCAGGCCAGGGCTGAGAGGGCCTCCTCGCCACTCCTGTGGGGCAGTAGCCCCAGGCCTGTGTCCGCGGAGTTCTGAGTGTGTGCCGAGGGCACTGCCTCCCAGACCGGAGGTGCACGGCTCGGCTGCTGCTCTGTGCCAGCCTCGCTGATCCTGCGGGCGGCCGTGGGGCTGACCGGGCCGTCACCTGCTTCTGCAGCCCCTTCCCGTTGCGGGGGATTGTGTTGGGGGACACGGGAGTGGTGTTCCCTTCACGCGAGGACCCCACCTCACTGGTCCTGGATCCTGGGGACCCCACGAGCGTCACCTGCTCTGTGCCTGAGGTCCCCAGAGAAAACCTAGGAATTGCGATGTGGCCAGCCAGGCTCAGCTCCTGTTGCCCCCATTGCCCAGCAAACCGTTCTGTCCCTGGCCGGCCAGCGCCAAGGCTGTACTGTGCTCAGGGCCAGGGGCGGCTTCTTACCTGGGGAGCCCCTTGCGAGCTCGGCAGGCCACGGGGTGCCGGGCGGGGCTGGGTGTGCGGCCCGGCTGGCTTCGGTGGCGGGCAGGAAAGCAGGAGCGGCCACAGGTCTGGTGGTGACCCTGGGGGAGCAGGGCCTGCAGTTAAATTATTTACAGGACAGCTGAGTCATGGGTTTGCCTGGACGAGTGAGCGCTACCTGCATGGCTAATCCAGCGAGCTGTACAGTAATCAGACGCACAGGGGGGTACAGCCATGCAGACACAGGCAGCTCCCCCCGCCCCACCCCGGGAGCAGTGGCCTCGCCAGGGTGGGCGCGGTCAGCTCCCAGGAACAGTGGAACAGTGGCCTTGCCAGGGTGCGGGGGGTGCACAGGGGTGCAGGAGTGGGCCTGGGAGCTGGGCTGCAGACCCCAGACCTGAAGATTACTGTGCTCAGGGGAAGCGGGAGGCCCCCACCCCCACCCCCACCCCCAGGAGGGGACTGAGGAGGGCGCTGGTCTCCCGTTCAGTCACCAGCTCCCCTCCTGGTCCCGCAAGGAGACAGGTCGGTCCAGGCTGCGGCAGGTGGCCACTGGATGGCCACGACCCCAGCCTCTGTCCGGTCCTTGTGCGGCCGGCCAGCGGGAGGCTGTCAGGAGGATGTGTGTCCCTGGAGCGTGTGCACCTGCACTGGCGTGACTGGGGTGGGGAGCTGCCACTCATTAAGACAGGCACCTGGGGACCGGATCCTGGGCCGGCGCTGATGCCCCAGCAGCCGGCTGGCAGGGCTGGCAGGAGGGGGCGTGGGCCACCCTGGGGCCCAGGTGTGAGGGCAGGGGAGCAGCAGACTTTAGAGGGAGGCCGTGTGCACCCAGCCCACTTGTGCTCTCCCCTGCTGGCTGTTGGCGGTCCCTGGAGTCCCCTGCACCTGGGACGGCCAGGCTTGTGCTGGGGGCCGTGATGATGGCAGCTCCTGAGGGGAATTCGGGTCAGTGCTTGGGGCCTCCTGTGGGCAGTCTGCCGCCCCGTCCTGTTCTCCCCAGCGGGGCTCCTGGCATAGATCTGGGGGCACCGGAGTGCGGGGGGGGAGTGGGACTGAGGGCCAGGCGCCCTGCACCCTCCCCCTCTCCAAATCCCGCCGCTCCAGGAGGGTCCAGCACAAGGCCCGCTGGTCCCTGGGGGTGGCGGGGGTGGCGGCCAGGGTTTTCCTGGGAGGATGCTGGGGTGCAGAGCCCGGCTAGGGGGCGCCAGCCTCAGGCAGAGGCACTTCCTGCCGTGCTTCAGTTTCTCCGCGCGTGCGCGCCGAGGCCGGTGTGGCCGGCCCCTAGGGCCCCTGGGCTGGGGTCCTGGTGCCGCGGCACCTCGCCGGCCGCCTCCGGCCCCATCGTCCCGTTCAGCCCGCAGCCTGAATGGCAGTCCGTGTATCTGGGAAGGAAACGCCGCATCCCTGCCGCCAGCGGCGGGAAGCGGTGCCCACGGCCGGGGGCGGGGGCTCGGTGAGGGGCGGCAGGTTCTCCCTGGTGCGGTCTGCACCCCGCGGCGCCCAACCCCCAGCCGCCCCGCGCACTCACCACCGGGCCAGCGGTGCCTCCGTCCGCGCCGCGCACGCGCTCCGCCCCGGCCAGGGTCCGCGCGTTCCGACCCCCGCGTCTCCGCGGGCTCGGGCTGCGATGCGCACCGCGGGCTCTGCCCCTCCCCGGGTGCGGTCTTGTTCCCCTCCCAGCCGGGCCCGAGCCTCTGTAGCCGACTCTAGTGCAGGGTGCGGGCGGGGGTCCTCCGGGGTCTTCGGAGGGCGCCTGCGCCCCGAGGGCGGCGCGTTTAATTTTTATCCTTTTTTTTTTTCCTTTGCTCCTGGTTGTGGCCTTTGTACAAGAGCGGAGGTGGCAAGGGTGGGGCAGGTGGGAGACTGCCGGCTGGCCCAGGGGCAGCACTGGTCACTACACTGGCCACATCACACCCACGGCTGCTGTGCACCCTCTGGGAGCCCGGGGTAGCAGCGTGCCCAGCCCCAGACCCCTGTACCAGGCTCCCATCCACCCGGACAGAGCTGAGTCCAGTCCCCCTGCAAGCTTGCCCTTCCCTGAGCCTGACCAGCTGCTCTCGCAGAGATAGCCACCCCTCCGTCTCCAGCTCAGCCCAGGTCATCAGCAAATGCCATGGCCTCCAGGGCCCCACTCACTGCCTCTCCCAGGGAGCCGCGGCAGTGGTGAGCAGAGAGCTGGCCCCACTGTGCCACAGCACACCAAACACACCACCTATATATATGTTATTTATATATATATAACTATATATGATTTATTTCATTTTTTAAAGAATTATTTTATTTGAAAGACAAAGTTACAGAGAGAGAGAGCGCTCTTCCATGTGCTGGTTCACTCCCCAGATGGCTGCAATGGCCAGAGCTGAGCTGATCCGAAGCCAGCAGCCAGGAGCTTCTTCCAGGTCTCCCATGTGGGTGCAGAGACCCAGGGGCCTGGGCCACCTTCTTTTTTTTTTTTTTTTTTTTTTTTTGACAGGCAGAGTGGATAGTGAGAGAGAGAGAGAGAGACAGAGAGAAAGGTCTTCCTTTTTGCCGTTGGTTCACCCTCCAATGGCCGCTGTGGCCAGCATACCACGCCGATCCGAAGCTAGGAGCCAGGTGCTTCTCCTGGTCTCCCATGGGGTGCAGGGCCCAAGCACTTGGGCCATCCTCCACTGCCTTCTCGGGCCACAGCAGAGAGCTGGCCTGGAAGAGGGGCAACCGGGATAGAATCCGGCGCCCCAACCGAGACTAGAACCCAGTGTGCCGGCGCCACAAGGCGGAGGATTAGCCTGTTAAGCCGCGGCGCCGGCCCTGGGCCACCTTCTACTGCTTTCTCAGGCTATAGCACAGAGCTGGATCAGAAGTGGAGCAGCTGGGACTTGAACCAGTGCCCACATGGGATGTTGGCGCCACAGGCTGGGGCTTTAACTCACTGCACCACAGCGCCGGCCCCTATATGGTTTATTTAAAGGCAGAATGAGGGCCAGTGCTGTGGTGCAGTGGGTTAAACCACTCCCTGCAATGCCGACATCCCATGTGGGTGCTGGTTCAAGTCCCGGCTGCTCCACGTCTGCTCCAGCTCCCTGTTAAAATGGTGGCCTGGGAAAGCAGCGGACAATGACCCAAGTACTGGGGCCCCTGCACGCACGTGGGAGACCCAGGAGGAGCCCCAGGCTCCTGGCTTCAGCCTTGGAGCCATGTGAGGAGTGAACCAACAGATGGAGGATCTCTCTGTCTCTCGCCCTCTCTGTAACGCCGCCTCTCAAATGAGTCAATCTTAAAGAAAAATGGAAAGAAAGGCAGATTGACAGAAACAGAGCTCCATCTCCTGGTTCCCTCCCCAAATGCTCAAAAGAGCCAGGGCTGGGCCAGGCTGGAGTGAGGGGCCCGGCGTGCCATCCGAGTGTCCCACGTGGTGGCAGGGCCCGGGCACCTGTGTCATCTGCTGCTTTCCCAAGTGCGTCAGCAGGAAGCTGGGTGGGAGGCAGAGCAGCGGGACTCGAATCCACGCTCCATGGGATGCAGCGTCCAGTGGTGCCAGCCCTGGGTCTTCCGCAGGGAGCTCAGAGAGGCTGCTCGTGCAGGGCCGTCATCGTCCTCACACCATCACAAGACCCACGAGGCGGGCCACCAGCTGCCCTGCCCCGGGCCCTCGCCTGTGCTGTCCTGGGCGAGCCAACCTTGCAGGCCTTCCCCGTCACCTCCTCAGAGAGGCCCACCATTCCGGCCCCTTCCCCTTCATCTGATGGCTAGCCGCCAGAGGACGCCCGTTCCCTCCCGGACTGGCCCCCCCTCTGCTGCCGGGTCAGGTGCCCGGCGTCCTGTTGCACTTGTTCCCGAAAGCCTGGTGCTTGTCAACAGTGAGGTTGAAGGGAAGAGGAAGCTGACCCACAGCAGTGCGAGGGGGCAGTGAGACTTCTGTCCTGCTCAGTGAGCGTGGCCGGGCCTGGCCGCTGAGGAGGTGACCGATGGCATGTCGGGAGCCACGGGCAGGTGCCAGGGCCAGCGCCTCGGACGGCAGCCCTGCTCCATGGCGTGGCTTCAGCGGGTGCTCTGTGCAGCCAGGTTGGCCGGGAGCGGAGTCCAGGGTTTGTTGGGCAGAACGAAGCCCCCGCAGCCCGGAGCCCCTGCCTGCTGCACCCCTTACCCTCTGCCCTGGTGAAGTCCAGCCTCTGGTCACGTGGAGCAGGGGGAGCCAATTCCTTTGCAACCTTGGCTGGCTTCCCGAGGCCGGTCTCCAGAGCCCATGAGTGAGCACCATTTATCTGGGCACACACTCCAGCAGGTCACGAGCTCGGCGCGGGGAAAGCAAGATGGGGTCAGCACATGCCCGCCCATCCCCCACCCGGGCCCCACCCCATGTCTTCCATCTCTTCCAGGTGTGGGGGAGGTGCCACGGGCAGACATGCTGGTTCACCCCGGGTGGTGAGCGGCCGGTGGGCCCACCATGGGGTCTGGACCTGGGTCCTGCCTGGTGCCCTGTGGGCTCCTCCTGCCTGCCCGAATGTGGCCACAGGTCTAGCCAGGGGCTGACGCCTCCAAGCTTTTCCACTTGACTCTCCTTCCACAGGGGGTCGTTGGAGCAGGGCCTGAGCTACAACTTCACGTACCTGGACAGGTACCTGGACCTGCTCAGAGAGAACCAGCTCCTCCCAGGTGAGCAGCTGGCCCTGTCCGCCTCCAGGCCTCAGCCTGCTGTTGGCCCAGGACGGGCAGGCGCAGCTGGTGCAGGTGGGCAGCGGGGCAGCCACCCTGCTCCTGTGTTGCAGGCTTTGAGCTGATGGGCAGCCCCTCGGGGCGCTTCACCGACTTCGAGGACAAGCACCAGGTGATCGGCTGGAGGGCCCTGGTCTCCCTGCTGGCCAGGAGATACATCGGTAGGCAGCTGGGCGGGTCTGCCCGTGGGCTCCTGGGGTGGGGGTGGGGGCTCGGCTGGAGCCGGACACCCGGGGCGCGGCTGTCCCACCCAGGCCGCTACGGGCTGGAGCACGTTTCTCGGTGGAACTTCGAGACGTGGAACGAGCCGGACCATCAAGACTTTGACAACGTGTCCATGACCACTCAAGGTGTGCGCCGGGGCCCCCGCGGGCCGCGAGGGGCGGGGGGAGGCGGGCGGGGTGCCTCAGCGAGCCCTCGCCCCGCCCCAGGCTTCCTGAACTACTACGACGCCTGCTCCGAGGGGCTGCGCGCCGCCAGCCCCGCGCTGCGGCTGGGCGGCCCCGGCGACTCGTTCCTGCCGCCGCCGCGCTCCCCGCGGAGCTGGGCCCTCCTGGAACACTGCGCCCGCGGCACCAACTTCTTCACGGGCGAGCGGGGCGTGCGGCTGGACTACATCTCCCTGCACAAGAAGGTGCGGCCCCCGCCCGCCCCGCCCGCCCCGCCCGCGGCCCGCGCGGCCCGGCCCGGCCCGGCGCGCTGAGGCGGGCGCTGCGCGCAGGGCGCGGGCAGCTCCATCTTCATCCTGGAGCGGGAGGCGGCGGTCGCGAGGCAGATCCGGCAGCTCTTCCCCGAGTTAGCCGACACGCCGGTGTACAACGACGAGGCGGACCCGCTGGTGGGCTGGGCCCTGCCGCGCCCCTGGAGGGCCGACGTCACCTACGCGGCCATGGTGGTGAAGGTGCGCACGCCCCGTCCCGGCTCCCGCGCCGCCCCGGGCCGCCGCCGGGTTCTCATTCCCCGCCGCCCGCAGGTCATCGCGCAGCACCAGAACCTGCTGGTGGCCAACGCCAGCTCCTCGGTCCACTACGCGCTGCTAAGCAACGACAACGCCTTCCTCAGCTACCACCCGCACCCCTTCTCGCAGCGCACACTCACCGCCCGCTTCCAGGTCAACAACACCCGCCCGCCGCACGTGCAGCTGCTGCGCAAGCCGGTGCTCACCGCAATGGGGCTGCTGGCCCTGCTGGGTGAGCCGAGGGCCCTGCGTGAGCCGGCCCGGCTGCGGGCAGCGGGTGATGGGGGGGCTGGCTCCTGCGTGTCCTGGGTCCGGATACTGGCCTTGCCGGGTGGGCCCGGGGCTCAGCAGATGCTGGCCCTGCTGGGTGAGCTGGGGGCTCCTGCGGCCTGGCCCAGGGAGGGGCCGGGGCCTCAACCAGGCAGCGCTGTCTTCCAGGCCTAGGAGAAGGTGACACAGAGGCCCCAGGCCGGGCAGCGTGGACACGCCCTCCACCTGCACCTGGTCCAGGGCTTGTCCCTGCCCCCTGTGATCCGGACCCCCTCACCGTGGGGCGGGGGGCGGCTACCCCACGTGGCGACAGCCGCCTCCACGCCCCTGGCCCCTGCAGACAGACAGCAGCTCTGGGCCGAGGTGTCACAGGCCGGCGCTGTGCTGGACAGCAACCACACGGTGGGCGTCTTGGCCAGCGCCCACCGCCCCAAGGGCCCCGCCGACGCCTGGCGCGCCACGGTGCTGGTCTACTCCAGCGACGACACCCACGCCCACGCCAACCGCAGCATCCCCGTGACACTGCGCCTGCGCGGGGTGCCCCCTGGCCCCGGTAAGCTAGGGGTCCCAGGGAGGTCTCTGTGCCCGCGGGGCCCCTGGCGGGGCGGGCCCCGGGGCGCCTGCGGTGCAGTGAGGACCCAGCGTCCGGCTCCGCAGGCCTGGTCTATGTCACGCGCTACCTGGACAACCAGTTCTGCAGCCCCCACGGCGAGTGGCAGCGCCTGGGCCGCCCGGTCTTCCCCACAGCCGAGCAGTTCCGGCGTATGCGCGCCGCCGAGGTGCGTGCGCGCGGGGGTGGGGGGCTGCGGAGCGCCCGGGGCGGGGGTCGCCTGGCGGGCTGAGGCCCTGAGGACCCTCGATCGCCCGCAGGACCCAGTGGTCACAGCGCCGCGCGCCCTCCCCGTCGGCGGACGCCTGACGCTCCGCCAGGAGCTCGCGCTGCCCGCGCTGCTGCTGGTGCACGTGTGCGCGCGTCCCGAGGTCCCACCCGGCCAGGCAAGTGCTGCCCCGCGTGCGCGCTCGCCCCCGAAGCCCGGGCACAGCCCCTCACCCACTGCCGCCCCTTCCCCAGGTCACCCGGCTCCGCGCTCTGCCCCTGACCCGTGGTCAGCTGGCTCTGGTCTGGTCGGACGAACGTGTGGGCTCCAAGTGCGTGAGTGCGGCCGCACTGCCCCCTGCGGCACCCCCACGCCTCTCCCACTCTTGGGCCGCCGGCTCCTGGGGGCGCCCCTTGGCGGCCTCTGGATTCCCTTCCTGCGTCCCTGGGGCGCCGTGTGCACCAGCCCCAGCCCCGGCCCCGCGCACCTTCTGTGCGGCCTGTCACCGCCCCTGGGGTGCCCGGGAACCCTGAGGGGCTGCAGGGAAAGGGGCAGGCCTTCGCGCCCCGGCCCAGCCTTGGCCTCACTGACCGCTGCAGGTGCCTGTGGACTTACGAGGTCCAGTTCTCCCGGGACGGTGAGGTGTACACAGCGGTCAGCAGGACGCCATCGACCTTTAACCTCTTCGTGTTCAGCCCAGGTAGGCCCACCACCCACTGCCCCGGTTTGGCCACTCAGCACAGCCCTGGGCAGGGTAGGGTCCAGGGGGGTCCAGGGCCTGGTGAAGCCGGGAGTCTGGGGTGGGCTCAGGGGGCTCCTGGGCGCCCAGGAGGGGCTCAGGACACACACGTGTCCCCAGACACAGCTGTTGTCTCCGGCCTGTACCGAGTTCGAGCAGTGGACTACTGGGCCCGGACAGGCCCCTTCTCCGACCCTGTGCTGTACCTAGAGGCCCCACCTCGTGATGGCCCGGGCGCCTAGTGACCCCAAGCCTGTGCCGCCCACTGAGGCAGGGAGCCAGGGCCCAGGCTGCACTGCACACACTGTGGTTCCCATCCCCAACCCCGCCTTAAAGTGCCTTTCCACAGGTCGGTCTTGGGGTCAGCCTTTGTGGACGGGCCCTGGGCAGATGTGGAGGGAGGTGGCATGGGTCCAGCTGAACCTGCTGGAAGGGCCGAGGGGCGGTCATGCCCCGTGGGGATCCCAGCCTGGCACTGCCCACCCAGGGGCTCCGCCTCCCCATGCCCCTCAGAGTGGCACTCTGCACTGTGCCATGCCACCACGGGGGTGGCACGGGGCCTCCCCCACCTGGCCCAGACCGTGGGCAGCAGACAGAAGGCCGGCGTGTCCACTGTGGCCTGCTCCCTTGGCCCAGTCATCTCGGCTCTGAACCTGGGCTGGGGGGGAGCCTGGATGAGCCCAGGTGGTGACTCCATGCAGGGGGCCAGGGGAGCTGCAGGATGAAGTGGAACCGGACCCCCCCACCCCACCCCTGTCCAGACAGGAAGGTTGGGGAGGGGCCAGCAGCTGGTGCAGAGAACTGCCCGGCACACTCCCCCTCCAGCCGGCCCTTGGTCTGGGGAGAGCCTGTGTCCCAGGCCACTGAGCGCACCTGCTGTGCCACCACACCTCCACCTGGCCCCCGGCCGGCTCGTGTTCTCCGGTGTCTGGCCGGTGCTGTGGGTCTCTGGGCGCGGGAGGCGGTGGCAAGGCCGGGTCTGGTGTGGGCGGCCTCCTGCCGAGTTCGTACTGCCCGTCACTGGATGAGCGCACCCCCTCGTGACCTGAAGCCGTGAAGACCTGAGCCGCACATGTGGACTCCTCTGGCACTGTGGGTTTGGGGGAACACGGGTCAGGATCGTGCACCCAAGCTGAATGTCCCCCTTCCCCACCAGCTGGCTCTGGCCTGAGGACCCCCGGTGGTCTGGGCCACTTCAGCTTCAAAGGAGGGGGTGGACCAGGAGCTGTGCTCGTTCCGAGCCGAGGTTGGAGTGGGCCAGCGACCCCCTGAAGGCCGGCACCTCGTCACTGGGCCTGGGGGCCCCCAGGGCAGCACCAGCAGCCCTGGGCTCATGGCCCCGTGGCTGCCTGGGGTGCTGGGGCCCCACCTTTGAGGGTGAATGGAAAGAATTTCCTCTCTTAAAAGATTTATTTATTTATTTGCAAAGCAAAGAGGGCGAGAGACAGAGAAGAACCTTGCATCTGCTGCTTTGCTCCCAAAGTGGCCACAGTGGCTGGGCCGGGTCAGAGCCAGGAGCTCCCTGTGGGTCTCCCACGTGGGTGCAGGGCCCAAGCACGTGGGCCATCTTCCGCTGCCTTCCCAGGCCATCAGCAGGGAGCTGGATCGGAAGAGGAGCAGCCGGGACTCAAACTGTTGCCCACATGGGACGCTGGTGAACCAGGCAGTGACTTAACCCGGCCACAGGGCCAGCCCCGAGAGGTGTTCCATCTCCTGGTTCACTCCCCAAGTGGTCGTAACAGCCAGGTCTGGGCCAGGCTGAGCAGGAGCCTGGAGCTGCATCTGGGTCTCCCCCAGGGCCCCATGTTCAGGTCTTCATTGGCCGCCTTCAGGTGCATTGCCGGGGGCCCGATCACAGGCCAGGACCTGAAGCCGCGCTCTGATGGGGGATACGGTGACACAAGGCACGGGGCTGCAGGGGAGAACCCAGCTGTGCCACCCGCTGGAGGCCCCCTCCCTCTCCCAGGGTCAGCCCCGGGCTGTGACAGCAGCCGTCCCCATTGCGGGTGGGCCGCTCAGCCCCTGCCGCGGCTCCAGAGTGAGCTCAGACTGCTGGGGGCAGGGTCCCCGGCACAGATGTGTGGTGGCCTTGCTGTACCGCATCTGCCGGCCACAGAGCTGTGTCTTGCGGCTTCCCCCGTGGGCTGAGCCTCCAGAAGGGGGTGTGTGGCCAGACAGCCTGCAGTCCCCACGCGCACGGTTTTCTCCTGCCGCCCAAGAGCCCTCATCTCCTGCGCCCCCAGTCTAACCAGCACTCGGCCATGCTGACAGCGGGCAGCTGCCGTCCTGGAGGCAAGGGGCAGGGGTCATGGGGCTGCGCGGGAAGGATGCTCGGGCCAGGCTCCCCACTACCGTGCCTGCCACTGCCCGCACGGGGCTGAGAGCCCCTCCCAGGTTCCCCACGGTTTCCTCCCCACTGAGGGCGGTGTTGCCGTGGGTTTGGGGTGCCGGGCAGCAGGCCCAGGGGCTCCCGTCTGCAGGACTGGGCCCCAGCATGGGGGGTCGACCCAGTGGCCAAGAGCCAGCTGGGCACGGGAGGAGCTGCAGCCCCCCGGCCCCTCCTGACCTGTCCCAGGTCACAGGGTCGGGCCGAGCGGCTGTTCAGAGTCTCCTCCCAGCATGCAGGGTTCCTGCGTCCCTCTCCAGGACAGTGTCCAGTGTCTCCTGGAGACGGGCTCAGGTCTTGGCACATGAGCTCCTGGGAAGTGGAATGCAAAGGTAGGGCTCCTTTGGTGCAAAACCATTTCGGGGCAGCCAGCGCTGGGGTGCAGCAGGTTAAACCTACTGCTTCTGATGCCGCATCCCATGTGGGCACCCGCTTCTGACCCAGCTCCCTGCTACTGCTCCTGGGGGGGGTTGGTGTTGGCCTTAGTGCTGGAGCCCTGCCACCTGTGGGGGACCTGGCTTCAGTCGGCCCCGTCCAGCCTGCTGCGGATGGAAGACCTCTTTGTCACTCTGTGCTTCAAATAAATGAACGAATCTGTGAAGAAATGTGTAAAAGTTCCGCATTTCCTGTGGCTGCTCACCAGGAGCACACAGCAGGGACGACTGCAGGTCGGGTCCAGACCTGGGACACCACAGGGAGCTGGGGTCCCGGGCAGGGGGCTGAGGGGAGGGGAGCTGGCTGGGGTTTTCCAGGTGCAGTCACACAGGCCGTCCACATGGGGGCACGGGCTGCTGCTTGCTCGCCCTCACACCTGCTACCCGTGGTCCCAGGAATCCTGGGCCTCAGCTGCCCCTCTGAGCTGGCCTCTGCTGTGCCCCTGCCCTCCACTGCCTGTCCCCTCCCTTTGTCACCTTTTCCTTTGAGGGCAGGGACAAGGGCTGCAGCCCTGGCACTCTTGCAGCTGCCCTGGGGCCTCCACCTGGAGCCAGCTGGTCCCAGAACCCCTCTGGAGGGCCTGTGTCCTGGGGCTCACGTTCCAGATGGCCGGCGTGCCTTGGCCGTGCCCACAGAGGCACCTTCTGGGCAGTGGATGGGGTCCGGCCCTGGCATGACCGTCCGACAGTGGGCGCCACGTGGGTGCACAGCCTGCCCAGGCTCCCTCTCTGGGCCTTTGGCCTCGACGTCCACACTCAGCATGAGACTGGCCTTCACGTGCACACCCCAAGCACCCCAACCCCAGGGCAGAAACCCCTGCTGGTTCTAACTGGGGAACCAGCCAGAAATGCTCCCAGATGCCCACGTCCCCTCCCCGCCAAGCCAAGGCTGACCTCCCCCCCCCCCCCAGCAGCCCCAGGGTCCTGGCCCCATGTCCTTCCACCCCACTCCCAGCCCCAGCCCCAGCTCCCCGAGGCCCAGGATTCCTGCAGGTGAGCTCCCGTGCCAGGGAAGGCCAGGCAGTGGGTGCCACAGGGCCCAGCACTCACCCGGGCCCAGCCCCAGGCCACTGTCCTGGCTGAGAGCAGATGGGGTGGGGCACAATGACAAGCCAGGCAGCCAGGCTTTCACATCCAGAGGGACTGTGGAGATGATCCAGCCCTACCAGTGTCCATGCTAGGCCCTAGTGTCCATGCTTAGACCCTAGTGTCCACCCTCAGCCACCAGTGTCCACCCTCAGCACTCAGTGTCACCCTCAGCCCGTGTCCACCCTCAGCTGCCAGTGTCCATGCTCAGCCCCCCAGTGTCCACCTTCAGACCCCCCAGTGTCCACTCCCACCCCCCAGTGTCCACCCTCAGCTTCCAGTGTTCACACTCAGACCCCAGTGTCCACCTTCAGCTGCCAGTGTCCACTCTCAGCCCCCAGTGTTCAGGCTCAGCCCCCAGTGTCCACCCTCAGACTCCCCAGTGTCTACCCTCAGCCCCCAGTGTCCACCCTCAGCCCCAGTGCCCACCCTCAGCTCAGTGTCAATGCCAGACCCCAGTGTTCACCCTCAGCCCCCAGTGTACACCCTTAGCCGCCAGTGCCCACCCATAGTCCCCAGTGTCCACCCTCAGCTGCCAGTGTCCAACCTCAGCCCCCAGTGTCCACACTTAGCCCCCAGTGTCCACCCTCAGTCCCCAGTGTCTACCCTCAGCCCCCAGTGTCCACACTTAGCCCCCAGTGTCCACCCTCAGTCCCCAGTGTCTACCCTCAGCCCCCAGTGTCCACCCTCAGCAACCAGTGTCCAACCTCAGCCCCCAGTGTCCACACTTAGCCCCAGTGTCCATCCTCAGTCCCCAGTGTCCACACTTAGCCCCAGTGTCCACCCTCAGCCCCCAGTGTCCACACTTAGCCCCAGTGTCCACACTTAGCCCCAGTGTCCATCCTCAGTCCCCAGTGTCCACACTTAGCCCCAGTGTCCATCCTCAGTCCCCAGTGTCCAACCTCAGCCCCCAGTGTCCACACTTAGCCCCCAGTGTCCATCCTCAGTCCCCAGTGTCTACCCTCAGTCCCCAGTGTCCACCCTCAGCAACCAGTGTCCAACCTCAGTCCCCAGTGTCCACACTTAGCCCCCAGTGTCCATCCTCAGTCCCCAGTGTCCACCCTCAGTCCCCAGTGTCCAACCTCAGCCCCCAGTGTCCACACTTAGCCCCAATGTCCATCCTCAGTCCCCAGTGTCCACCCTCAGTCCCCAGTGTCTACCCTCAGCCCCCAGTGTCCACCCTCAGCAACCAGTGTCCAACCTCAGCCCCCAGTGTCCACACTTAGCCCCCAGTGTCCATCCTCAGTCCCCAGTGTCTACCCTCAGCCCCCAGTGTCTACCCTCAGCTCCCAGTTTCCTCCCTCAGCCCCAACTGTCTACACTCAGACCCTCAGTGTCTACCCTCAGCCTCAGTGTCTACACTCAGCCCCTGAGTGTCCACCCTCAGCCCCCAGTGTCCACACTCAGACCCTCAGTGTCCACTTTTAGCCCCAGTGTCCTCTCACTCCCAGTGTCCTCTCTCACCCCCAATGTCCACCCTCACCCCCAGTGTCCACACTCAGCCCCCAGTGTCCACTTTAGCCCCAGTGTCCTCTCACCCCCAGTGTCCTCTCTCACCCCTAATGTCCACCCTCAGCCCCAGTGTCCACCCTCAGCTCAGTGTCCACCCTCAGCCCCGTGTCCACACTGGCCGGGGATGGGCTGGGGTTCGGGCGTGTGGGTCCTTCGCTGGGGCAGGACTGCCAGGGCTCAGGGCAGTGACGCCGGCCGTGGGGCGGCGCTGGGGCCGCCCACCCACACTCTGCGGCTCAGGAGGGGCTCCCGCTGCTACACAGCCGGCTGGCGCTCCAGTCCACGGTCAGTGGCACCCCGGCTCCTGCTGGTGCAGACTCACAGGGACCCCATCCCCACAGTCTAGGCCCCGCCCTCGCAACCTCACCTCCCCCTGCCGACTCCCAAGGTCCCCACCGGCCCTCACACGGGGGGTTAGGGCTTCAACACAAGAAACTGGGGACTCCAACGTTTGGTTGGGCTCCAGGCCTTTGGGTCAAGGGTTGGAAATGGCCATGCCCCCGAGCAGGCCCATTCCCCTAGCGTGTCGGTGACCGAGAGTGGCTCGCTGTGCCCAAGCGCCCCATGAAGACAGCGCTGGGCCAGCTTCTGGCCCCCCGGGCAGGCGCAAGGACGAGGGGAGGTCTGGGGGGCAGGGCTTCTGCACCGAGGCACCTACAGGGGTGCAGGGACACCGGTGCCCACACGGCAGGCCTGGGTTCGAGCCTCCCGCTGGTGGCACCTGGGAGCAGCAGGTGAGGCTGTCGCCTGTGTGGGAAACCTGCGCTGAGTTCCCAGCCCCTCTGGCTGGGCATCTGGGGAGTGCGAAGGGAGAGCTCTCGCTGTGGTTGCAAATAAAAAGCGACAAGAATTCGCTTCCTCTACGTGGTCTCCTCCCCCTCGGTCTCTAACCCGGCAACTATTTTGGTTTTGTTTTTAGCTTGATTCACTTATTTCAAAGGCAGACGGGGAGATCTTCCACCTGCTGGTTCACTCCCCAGACGGCCACAGCAGCCAGGGCTGGGCCAGGCCAGAGCCAGGAGCCAGGAGCTCCATCGGGGTCTCCCAGGTGGGTGCAGGACCCAGGCCCTCCACCGCCACTGCTACCTCCCCGGGCATTCGCGGGCCAGGACTTGGTCTGAGCCTGCGCGCCCTTCCCGTTTCTTTAGATCGCTGGTTTTTAAATCTTTTTGTCATTTTCACTCAGTTCAAAGTCATTTGTATTTTGCCTTTTGGTTTCTTCTTCAATACGTGGGGACCGGCGGAGGCCCCCACGCAGCGTCCGGCTGCTGAGTTCTAATACGGCCTACGTGGGAGGGATTCCACACGGCCACTCTGCCCGTGCCCGCGAGCAGCCCGCAGGCTCCGCCCGGCCTCGATGGTGTCCACATGTCCTGCGCCCCCCCATGTCCTCCTGGCCGCTTGTGGACCAACCACCAGACCGCACTCATCCCTTGTGAGGGTTCCAGCCCCGCAGCCCCGGCACCTGCTCCTCCGCGGCCCCGCGCGCGCCCGACCTCGGGCCGCCGCGACGCGGGGTGACGTCATCGTCCAACGTCACCGTCCACCCGCTCCGGGCCAGCTGTCGCCGCGGCGACGGGGGACCGGGACGGGCGAGGGGCCGCGGGCTCCACGTGGCGGGGCGGCGCCGGCCTGGAGCGCCCGGGAGTTGTTGTGTCACGAGCTCCCGCCAGGGGGCAGCGCGTGCGGGACCTGCGCCCCTGCCGCTAGGGGACGACTGACCACGCCTCCGTGCCCACCTGCGGGCCGGCGCTGTCTGCACCGGGGCCCGGCTCGCCCGCCTGCAGCACTGGGCCACCGCGGCCCACTTCCTGCTCCAAGCTCCCCGCGCTGCAGGGCCACCTGGACGCACCTGCGCACCTGTCAGAGCCCGGCGCGCCAGCACACCTGTCCCCGCGGCTGCCGTGGCCTCCGTGCTTTCCCGAGCGCGCGCGCCCCGAGCGCCTGTCGGTGGCCCCGAGGCTGGGCGAGCGCGGGACCCGGGCCTTGCCCGCAGGGCAGGCACCTGAGCCCACAGGGGCGGGACGGGGAGAGGGCTCCGGGCTGGAACCTGCCTGGCAGAGGTGGGCACGTGGGCTCCGGGGGTCCCCAGACCCCTGCAGAGTTTCCTGGAAGAAGGGGTTTCCGAGCTCAGAGAGGACCCAGGCCGTCCCGGGCAGGCTTCCGAGGGCCCTGGCGAGGGTCGAGTGGGGGGCCGGCCACCTGGCCGGCGAGGCGGGGCGCCCTGCGCCTGGAGGCCTCGAGGTCTGTGCTGGCGGCGCTGGGGCACCGGGCGCAGGGGCCTGAAAGGTGCAGCGGCCCGCGAAGGGCGGCGTGAGTCCGCGAGCACCCGCGGCCAGCGGGAGGGGGGCCCGCGCGGGGCGGCGCGCTCCAGGACGCCTTGAACAGCACCTCACCTGCCCCCCACCAGGAGCTCCAGGTGAGCCGCGCGCCGGGCGGTCCCTGGCCCCTGGGGGCTGGCCAGTGGCGGGGCGGGGAGCTGCTGGGCGCCCACGCCTGGGCAGCGGGGCGGGCGCGGGCGCAGGTGCGCGCGTGCGGGACGCGCCCGGGCGAGCCGCAGGCACCGCCAGGGTGAAGGCTGGGGCCCGCGCCCGCGAGGGCGGGCCGGGGCGGGTCAGGGTCGGAGCAGGGCGCGGGAGGGGCGGTGGGCGGGTCACACCCCGGGGAGCCGCCCGCCCGCCGGGGCCGCCCGCGCCGCGAGGGTTAAGGCCAGAGCTGCGCGGGAATTGGAGGAAAGTTTTGCGGCGGGGCGGGGCGCGGGGCGGGGCGGCGCGCACGGGTTGGCCGGCTGGGCCCACGGGGCGGGGCCCGGGGCGGAGCGCGGCGAGCGGATTGGTCAGCAGCGGCGCGGGGCGGGGCGCGCGGCGGGCTCGGCGCTCGCTCCGGGAGAGTTGACAAAGCCCCGCAGGGAACGACGGCTCGCGGCGCGGCGCCCCGGGCCCTCCCCGCCGCCGGGACCCCGGCCCCGCCCCGGCCGCCGCGCGCCCCGCCGCGCCCCGCGCCCCGCGCCCGCCCCGGCCCCGGCCCGAGCCGCCCGCGCCAGGTAGCGCCGCCCCGCCCCGAGGCCGGGCCCGGGGGCGCGGGGCCGGGATGCGGCGCCCGGGGCGACGGTGACCGCGGAGCGCGCCTCGAGGGCCCGGCCCGGAACCCGCCGAGGTGAGCTCCGCGGCGCGCGCGCGCGCGAAACCCCAGCGGTCGGGCCGGGGGCCGGGGCCGGGATCGGGGGCCCGGGCACGCGCCGCCGCCGCCCCTCTGGCGCCGCCCCGCCCCCGCCCCGCCGGCCCCCGGCGCAGGTCCGTGCCCGATGGCGCAGGCGGCGCTGCGGGCGACGGCGATCGGGCCGGGCCGGCGCTCAGCGGGAGCCTTTGTCTCTTCGCCCCGCACAGCTTCTCCCCGCGGCTGCCCCCGAGGAGCGCGGCGGGCGGGGCAGGGCCGGACCCCGAGCCGGTGACCGCGCCCCCCACGCACGCCCCCGGCCCGACGGCCGCGATGACGCCGCGCCCCGCGCTGTTGCTGCCGCCGCTGCTGCTGCTGCTGCTGCCGCTGCTGCTGGGGGCCCCCCCGCCAGCCGCCGCCGCCAGAGGTGAGTCCTGGTGCAGCAGCCTGGCCTGGGAGGGCCGCCCCAGCCCGAGCCCGGCAGCGCGGCGCCAGGCCCTGCCTCCGTGGGGTCCCTGCCCACCGACGGGGGCCCGCGATCATCCCGGTATACCTCGCCCCCTCCCGCAGGGTCCCTGCCCTTCCACGGGGGTCTGCGGTCATCCTGGGGTCCCCTACCCCCACCCATGGGGGTCTGCGGTCATCCCAGGATCCCTGGCACCCAACTGTGGGGGTCCCCTGCCCCCACTCACAGGGTCCCTGCTCTCCCACCAGTGTCCCTGCCTTCCACAGGGTTCCCTGCCATCCGTGGGGGCTTACAGTCATCCTGGGGTCCCCCACTCCCATCCACAGCATCCCTGCCCTTCCACAGGGCCCCCATTCACAGGGCCCCTGCCCACCCACTGGGGCCCCTGCCTTCCCACGGGGTCTGCGGTCATCTTGGGGCCCCTCGCACCATCCCCAAGGCCCTGAGGTCTCCTGGCATCACAGGGTCAGGCCCGGCTTCTCCCCCAGGATTTTCTGTGACCTGAGGCATGCATGTGCGTCACACACACGCACACACACACACACGCTTCCTGCACACCTAGGCTGCAGGGCAGCTCACCTGGATTTTGCACAGTGGGCAGAGCCCCCACCCCCGGGGTCCAGGCTGTGGTTTGGAGGACATCGCTGATGCTCTGGGTCTGAGCCCCACCCCAGCCCTGGGGCCTGGGCCCACCCTCACAAACAAGAAACAGGTCCCCAGAGGCGCAGACACCCAAGGATCAGGTGCTTCGGGCCGACACCGCGCGGAGGCCTAGGTGTGTCCCGTCACACCTGGTGTCCATGAGCGCAGCCCTGCGCCGGGTCCAGCCCAGCAAGGGCATCTTGGCTGCTGCCCGCCATGTCCCAGGATCAGGAGGGCACCATGCTGGCCTCTTCCCTGGCTAGGCGGGACCTATGGCCAGGCCGACCACTCAGGCCCGTGCCTGCCCTGTCCACCAGTCCTGTGAGCCCTCGCGCCCCTCCCCCGCCGCCCGGCCGGCGCACCGAGCCCAGCCTGGCCTTATATGGCCACGTTTGGGTGTTGGGTGGCGGGTGGCGGGCAGCGGGCGGCGGCCCAGGTGGGCCTTATGCCACAGTACCCCCCCGCCTCGCCCGGTGCCCGCCCGGGACTGGCTGGCCGGAGCGTGGGGGCTGTCCAGGCAGGCTGGGCCAGGAGGCCATTCTGAGGGCCCAGGCGGTGTCCCGGGCACCGCGGGCACTTGGGCCACGCCAGGCGACCCCGGTGGCCTTCAGCTTGGACTCTGATCCCTCTTTGATCTGCCGGGACTGCCCCATCCCACCACCTGCCTGGCTGGGGACGCCCGGAGGCCTCTACTGCCCCAGCCGCTGGCCACAGTGCCACTGACCGATGGGTGGGTGGCTGGGCGCGGGCAGAGCCTGCTCCTCGCCGGGGGGCTCCGTGGAGCCCACCCCCCTTGTCTCCTCTGGCAGCAGCCCTGGTGCCACACCTCGTATCCGGCCCTGGCAGCTCTGGGGAGCTGGGAGGGACTGGCGTTCCAGGCCAGGCCTCTGTGGTCAGGTGGGGGTGGGGGTGGGCAGGGGCGTTGCTCCTGGCCGAGGCGCCCCTGCTGGACGCGTCTGCCGCGGGGCTGCCGACGGGCGCCCTTTGCCCCGTGTTTGTCTCCTGGAAGAGGGGCTCTGGGCTCCTGCAGGGACCCCCTTGAGAGAGGCAGTGCCAGTGCCACTTCCGAACCTCTGCAGGAATGGCCCAGGGTGCCATGTCACTCGTGTGTGCGTGACGCCGGCCGCAGTCGCAGCTGGGCTCCGGGGCCTCCTCCCGCCCGCCTCCGGTGGGTGTGCGGGAGCCGAGGATGTGGGCCAGCTGCCCCGTGCAAGGCCTGGGGCCCCCGCTGCTGGAAGGGAAAATAAATCACCATCCCCGGGCAGGGGGCGGCCGGGAACAAAGTCGCCTTTGCTGGGCCGCGGCTCTTTATCCATTGTGCGGGCGCCCGTGGGCCTGGCCGCCGGTGCCGCCGCCCTCGCCAGGGGAAATGTTGGTTTTTCCCCAGCCGAGGCCTCCCTTGGCCCGGGCTCTGCTGGCCGTGCAGGGGAGGTGGGCCGTGGCCCTGCAGACTGGACCCCTGCTGCCGGCCGCTCGCCCCTGTGCTCCGCGGCTTTGGGCTGCTCTGCCCAGTTCTGTGACTCAGCTCTGGCGTGTCCAGGTGACGAGGGCCCAGCAGGCGTGGTCAGCGCACACGGAGGGACAGTCCTGCCCTGGCCACTGCCCCCAGCCCCTACGGACGCCCGTCCTGCCCCCGTCCCCACGCCGCCTGCCCAAGCCTCTGGGTGGGAGAGTGGGTGGTGTGGGGGAGCAAGACCCCTGGGGCTGGCACAGAGGCACAGGCACAGTGTCGGGGCGGGAGCAGGGTTCTGTCCGCCCTAGCCTGGGCTCAGGGTCCGCTTGGGGAGGCCCCCACGGAGCTTGGGTTGATGGCCACAGCTGCCCTCTGCTGTCCCGCAGCTCACCTGCCGGCTGCCCAGGGTGGCCGCGGGGCTGGAGGCTGTCCCTGCAGCCTCCAGGGGTCCAGGAAGGCCCAGCCTGGGTAGTTGGCCCTGCCTAGTGCTCTCAGGACCCAGGGGCTCCCTGAGCTGGGCTTCTCAGTGGGTCAGCTGTTCCCCTGGGTGCCGAGCCCCACAGTGGACACAGCATCAGCTAAACACTTGGTCTCTGGCCTGGGGGTCCTGGGGACGGGGAGTGTCTGGGAGAGCGGTGACCTCTGGACATGGGAAGAGGTGTCCAGCTGAGCCGCTGGCTGGTGCCCTAATGACCACCGTCTGCTGCGGTGTGGCCTCAGGCAGTGGCACCAAGCGGTGACCCAGTGCCCAGGCGGCATCTTGGGCCAGGATGTTGGCCTCCCTTCACCCTCCGCCTCGAGGGTCCCGCCCCTGGGGGCTGCCCTGGACGAGCTGTGCACACGTGTGTGACACAGGCGTGCGTGTGCAAGTGTCTGGGCGTCCCAGGCTGGGGCAGGGCCAACAGTGGGGGCCTGTGGAGGTCCCTGTGCCTTCCTCCTGGGGGTGTCCCCTCCCCTGGGCCTCTGCTTCTTGGGAAGTGGGTGGGGCTGTTGGGGGCTGTGTCCCCCCTGCCTGACACCCTGGATGCCCCCCCACAGGATGGGCCTTCCAGGCGGGAAGTTGCTGGAGGCCGTGCAGGGCTCCCTGGGGACGGGACTGGCCCTGGGCTGGCCGGGAGGTCCCCACACACCTCTGCCGCTGTGGCGTGGAGCTCAGGCTTGGCGGCTCAGGGCCGGGGTGGGGTGGGGTGGGGCGGGGTGAGGTCCTGCCCTTCGAGAGCCCCTGCCCAGCCCCCGAGGGGGCACCTGAGCCAGACACTGGGCAGCTGCGGGGAGGGACAGTGCCTGGGGCCCGGTCTCTGCCAGGACTGGGCAGATACAGCTGGGCTGGCCGGGGCACCCTGGGGGTGGTGCAGAGCAGTTCTGGGGAGTGGGACTGGACCTCCCCAGCCCATTTCCTGGGCCTGACCTCTGTCCTGGTGGCCGTGCTGCTGTGCGCGTGTGTGCACGCCTTCTGCACCACCATGCACGTCCACGCTCTCGTCTGGGGCAGGTGCGGGGCTCTGAGGGCGGAGCGGGGCTGTCCCTTACCCTCATGCCAGGCCCTCGTTCCCTGGTCCTGGGGGACAGAGTGCACCTGTGCACCTTGGGGTCAGCGTTGCTCTCACTGGCCATCGGAGGGGGGGTGGGGTCTGACTGTGACTTGCCCATGCCCCGGGCCTGGGCTCCACCTCTCTGGACAACGCCTGCCCCTTCCCCCGTTCCTAGCTCCCCACTGTGGAGTCTGGAGACCCTGTCCCAGCCTCAGCCTTTGTCTGCCTCCTGCCTGTGTGCAGGGTTGGGGCTTCCTGGATGGGGTGGCCCCAGGGAGATGGGGAGGTCCAGGTGCTGCTGCCTGCTCTGGGCATCTGGCTGGGGCGAGGGCAGCTGGTCCCTCACCAGTGCCCATGGATGCTGGGTCCTGCCTCAGTTTCCCTGGGTGCTTTTCCAGTAGAAACGGGAAGGCTTCTGTTCTGAGGCCCCACACAGGGCCGGCAGCCAGAATTCCCGGGAATTGGAGGGTGGGTTTCCCTCTGGGCAGGCCTGGGGGCTTGGGGCACCCACAGCAGTGGGGCTCAGTGGAGCCCATGAGGTGGGAGCAGGCTTGCTTTTGGCTAAGGCTGGCCCTGGCGGGTGCGTGTCCCCAGCCGCACTCATGTCGGGGGTGTGCTCTCAGCCTCCGTGGCCCTGTCAGGCTCCCGCCTCTCCACGGATGCTGCCCGGAGCTGCTGTCCCACAGGGCGCGGGGCAGCCTGAAGCCCAGGCAGGTGTGGGTGCTGAGCCAGGCACGCCTCCCAGCACAAGTACTGCTCCCATCGGCACATGTGTGTGAGTGGACACACATGTGTGTGCAAGACAGGCACTGCTCTCCCCCCACCCCTGGGTGCACGGGGCCCCTCTCCTTCAGTCTGGAGACGCTGTGAGGAGAGGACTCTGGGCGGGGGCGGGTGGGAGGCTCAGGGGTCCCTGAGGCAGGGCTCCACTGCAGGGGACAGCCCTGGACAGAGGAGAGGGTCCCAGACACCTGGGCAGTTGGGAGCTGGGGGGCGCCCCTCCCACACGGCACCCAGCCCCCTCCCTGACTGCTGCCGCCCCCGTGGGGTCTCTGAGGGTCCCTGACCCTAGCATGGGGTTTGGTGTGGAAGTAGCTGCCGAGGCAGCGCTGTCACCCACAGTTGCCATGCACACGCGGCCGGGTTCCAGTGCCTGGGGGACTTCCTGGCACCGGGGGGGGGGGGGGCTGGTGCACAGTGGGTGGGTGATGGGGGGTTCCTGAGGCTGAAGCGGTGGCCTTGATCCCTCAGGCCCTGTGGCCCCCAAACCTCTGATGCCTGCCCAGCCAGCAGATCACCGCCCACCTGGGGTCACCGCTGCTGGGGTGGGCAGAGGTGTGCTGAGTATCTGCTGGTGGGGGCGGCTGCTGTGTGCCCTGTGCCTCCTCTGCGGTCCTCCTGGGTGTGTGGGGGTCCCTCACCCTCTGGCTTCCTCCCGACCCCCACAGGGCCCCCGTGGATGGCAGACAAGGTGGTCTCCCGGCAGGTGGCCCGGCTGGGCCGCACTGTGCGGCTGCAGTGCCCGGTGGAAGGGGACCCGCCACCCCTGACCATGTGGACCAAGGATGGCCGCACCATCCACAGCGGCTGGAGCCGCTTCCGCATGCTGCCCCAGGGGCTGAAGGTGAAGGAGGTGGAGGCCGAGGACGCAGGCGTGTACGTGTGCAAGGCCACCAACGGCTTCGGCAGCCTCAGCCTCAACTACACGCTCGTCGTGCTGGGTCAGTCGGGCAGCGGCCACTGGGCCCTCCCCTCCCCTCCGCGGGCAGCGCCAGTAGGTGGGGAGGGTCCGAGGGGGTCCCGCTGGCCTTGGCTGGGGTGCCCTGTGCCATGGAACCCCTCTCCTCCCTCCCCATGGCGCCCCCTCCCCTCCTTCCCCATGGCTCCCCCTCTTCCCTCACCATGGCACCCATCTCCCCTCCCCATGGCGCCCCCTCCCCTCCCTCCCCATGGCGCCCCCTCCCCTCCCCTTGCCATGGCTCTCCCTCTCTCCCTTCACCATGGTGCCCCCTCCCCCTTCCCCAGGGGCAGCGGCTTTGGGGGGGTCCCGCTGGCCTTGGCTGGGGCACCCTGTGCCGCATGGAACCCCTCCTCTCCCCCGCCCCATGGCGCCCCCTCCCCTCCCCCTGCCATGGCTCTCCCTCTCTCCCCTCACCATGGTGCCCCCTCCCCCTTCCCCAGGGGCAGCGGCAGTGGGGGGTCCCGCTGGCCTTGGCTGGGGCACCCTGTGCCGCATGGAACCCCTCCTCTCCTCCTCCCCATGGCGCCCCCCCTTCCCCAGGGGCAGCGGCAGTGGGGGGTCCCCAGGGGGTCCCGCTGGCCTTGGCTGGGGCGCCCTGTGCCGCGCCACTTGAGGCTCGAGTTTCGGACTTCAGAGGGGCCGCGGGAAGCAAATGGCCTCTCTGTTCTCTCCTGCCCCTGGGGCCTGGGCACTGGGGAGTGGACAGGTGTCCTTCAAACACACCCTCTGCACGCCGGTGCCCGTGGCTGCCTGCTGCCAGGCGTGGGGCCCCGGGGCCAGGCCGGCCTGGTCCACGGCGGAGCCTGGCTGCCACACTCCTCCCTGGTCCAGCACAACGCCAGGCCATGGACGGGAACCCCAGCTGCCCCCGGGGTCTGGGTCTCAGAGGGAACCCGCTGCCCCGCGGCTGAGGCAGGCGTGGTGACCGGGAGGCATGTGAGCCGTCTGCTGGCCAAGCCTGCGGCTCCCTTGATGTGGGCTAGGGTTACCGCAGCTGCTGCTGGCCCTGCCCCTCCCCTCCCGGCCGCTGCAGAGACCCCGGAACTGGGGCGGGGGAGGGGGCTTCCCCCGCCCAAGCCTGTCAGGATCACCTGCCCAGCTGTCCCGGGTTCTGAGCCCCATGGCCTCCCTCTTGGGGCCCTCTCACTGCCCGCCATGGCCCCTGTCTCTGCAGATGACGTGGGTCCAGAGAAGCAGAGCCCAGGCCTGGACGGCTCCTCAGGGGGCCCGGAGGATCCAGCTGGTCAGCAGTGGGGTAAGTGAGGGCTGGCTGGGTGCCCCGTCCGTGGGCCGCGGAGGTGACCCTGGCCGCTGACCTCCGCGTCCCCACCCGCAGCACGGCCCCGCTTCACACAGCCCTCCAAGATGAGGCGCCGGGTGATTGCGCGGCCCGTGGGCAGCTCTGTGCGGCTCAAGTGCGTGGCCAGCGGCCATCCACGGCCCGACATCACGTGGACAAAGGACGATCAGGCCTTGATGCACGCGGAGGCTGGCGAGCACCGGAAGAAGAAGTGGACGCTGAGCCTGAAGAACCTGCGGCCCGAGGACAGCGGCAAATACACCTGCCGCGTGTCGAACCGCGTGGGCGCCATCAACGCCACCTATAAGGTGGATGTGATCCGTGAGTGCGGGGGGCAGGGCAGGGCCTGGTGGGCGCAGGGACCTAGGTGGGCAGGGCCTGGTGGGGCTGGGTGGAATCTGGAGGGGTGTGGTGGGGCCTGGTGGGAGTAGGGTCCAGGAGGGTTGTGGCGAGGCGGGGCCTGGTGGGTGCAGGAGCCTGGAGGGGCGGGGCTGGGTGGAGCCTGGAAGGGCGGGGCTGGGTGGAGCCTGGCGGGGCGGGGGCCCGGTGGGTGCAGGTGCCTTGCCGACTCGCCACTCTGCCGCAGAGCGCACCCGCTCCAAGCCCGTGCTGACGGGCACGCACCCCGTGAACACCACGGTGGACTTCGGCGGGACCACGTCGTTCCAGTGCAAGGTGCGCAGCGACGTGAAGCCGGTGATCCAGTGGCTGAAGCGCGTGGAGTACGGCGCCGAGGGCCGCCACAACTCCACCATCGACGTGGGCGGCCAGAAGTTCGTGGTGCTGCCCACGGGCGAGGTGTGGTCGCGGCCTGACGGCTCCTACCTCAACAAGCTGCTCATCGCGCGCTGCGCGCCAGGACGACGCAGGCATGTACATCTGTCTGGGCGCCAACACCATGGGCTACAGCTTCCGCAGCGCCTTCCTCACCGTGCGGCCAGGTGCGTGGGCGCGCGCGGGCGGGCGGGGGCGGGCGGGGGCGGGGCGCCTCGCGGGGTCCACGGG
Organism: Lepus europaeus; assembly: GCF_033115175.1. Lineage (NCBI taxonomy): Eukaryota > Metazoa > Chordata > Mammalia > Lagomorpha > Leporidae > Lepus > Lepus europaeus. The sequence continues at coordinate 91,314,950 of NC_084842.1, read as the reverse complement.
CGCTCGCCGGCTCTGAGCCGTGGGCGCTCGCACTCCCTCTTTCTCTCGCAGACCCCAAGCCGCCAGGGCCGCACGTGGCGCCCTCGGCCCCGGCCACAAGCCTGCCCTGGCCCGTGGTCATCGGCATCCCAGCGGGCGCCGTCTTCATCCTGGGCACCGTGCTGCTGTGGCTGTGTCAGGCCAGGAAGAAGCCCTGTGCCCCTGGCCCCGTCCCCGGCCCGCGCCCGCCCGGCGCTGCCCGGGACCGCGGCGGGGACAAGGACCTGCCCGCGCTGGCCCCCCCTGGGTGCAGCCCCTGCTGGGGGGCTGTGTGAGGACCTCGGGCCCCCAGCCGCCTCCCAGCACCTGCTGGGCTCAGGCCCGGCTGCGGGCCCCAAGCTGTACCCCAAGCTATATGCAGACGTGCACACACACACACACACCCACTGCCACACGCACGCCCACGTGGAGGGCAAGGTCCACTATCAGTGCTAGGTGGCCTCTCGGCGCCAGGTGCTATGGGCAGGTGTGTGGGTGCCAGGCCCAGCCCGGGGCGGGGCGGGGACCCTGGGGCACCCTGTGTGTGGCACCACACCTGGCCACACACACCGTGGGGAACACACACACACAAGCTGTGGAACCAACTCATCCACATGAACACACACACGTGAACATACACCCTGTGGGACACACACACGGACACACATCCACATGAACACACATTGTGGGAAACACACGAACATACACACCATGGGACACACACCCTGTGGGACACACACACGGACACACACACTGTGGGACATACATCCACATGTACACACATCATGGGAAACATGAACACACACACTGTGGGACACACACGGGCACACACACACCATGGGACACACACGGGTACACACACACTGTGGGACACACATGGACACACACACTGTGGGACACACACCCACATGTACACACATCATGGAAAACATGAACATACACACCATGGGACACACACGGGCACACACACACTGTGGGACACACACACGGGCACACACACACTGTGGGACATACATCCACATGTACACACATCATGGGAAACATGAACACACACACTGTGGGACACACACAGGCACACACACCCACATGTACACACATCATGGAAAACATGAACATACACACCATGGGACACACACGGGCACACACACACTGTGGGACACACACGGACACACATACTGTGGGACACATATCCACATGTATACACATCATGGGAAACATGAACACACACACCATGGGACACACACGGGCACACACACACTGTGGGACACACACACGGATACACATCCACATGAACACACATTGTGGGAAACACGAACATACACACCATGGGACACACACGGGCACACACACACTGTGAGAGACACACAGACACACACACCATGGGACACACATGGACACACACACTGTGGGACACACATCCACATGTACACACATCATGGGAAACATGAACACACACACCATGGGACACACACACGGACACACACACTGTGGGACACACATGGACACACACACTGTGGGACACACATCCACATGTACACACATCATGGGAAACATGAACACACACACCATGGGACACACACACGGACACACACACTGTGGGACACACATGGACACACACACTGTGGGACACACATCCACATGTACACACATCATGGGAAACATGAACACACACACCATGGGACACACACACGGACACACACACTGTGGGACACACATGGACACACACACTGTGGGACACACATCCACATGTACACACATCATGGGAAACATGAACATACACACCATGGGACACACACGGGCACACACACACTGTGAGACACACACAGACACACATACCATGGGACACACACGGGCACACACACGGTGGGACACACATCCACTTGTACACACATCATGGGAAACATGAACATACACACCATGGGACACACACGGGCACACACACTGTGGGACATACACGGGCACACACACTGTGGGACACACATGGACACACACACTGTGGGACACACATCCACATGTACACACATCATGGGAAACATGAACACACACACCATGGGACACACACACTGTGGGACACACGGACACACACACGGACAGAAGCTGCTGGAGGCTCTGCAGTGGCGTGTGGGTGACGCGCAGTGGCATGTGGGTGGCGTGGAGACGGCTGGTTGATGAAGGAATCCGCCACCCCGCAGCCGCTCTCCCCCACCCTGCCCGCAGCCTGTCCGGAGCCTGCCAGCGCCCAGGCCGCGGTGGGGAGGTGCCTGGCAGAGAGCAGGGCCTTGATATTTATATTTAAAAATGAAGATAATATTGAGGATGGGAGGGCCGGGGTCCTCGCGGCCCAGCACCGGCAGCCCGGGCCTCGTTCTATACAGTCTGAGCTGAAGCCTCGTATATTTAATTTATTTTGTTAAACAAGGCAGCGTGTGTCCCTTGCTGTGTGCCGGCGTCCGCCCGAGTCTGATGGCCACGCCCTCTGTCGTTTACGAGGGGCGGGGGCTCGGGCCCCCTGAGAGAGGCTGGGTCGCAGCGTGTCCCATCCGGCCCCCCAGGGGGCCCTGCTGCAGGAGCCCCACGTGGGGGACGGGGACCTCATGCTGTCCCCAAGGAGGCAGCCCCAAGAGTGGAGCTGGCCAGGGTGTCCCCAGCCAGGCGGGCCGGGCTTGTCTGGGGCTGTGGGCAGGGGCAGGGGGCCCCCGGCACACCCCCAGAGCTGAGGGAGGCCCAGGCCCCAGGCCTGCTTCCGGGAGCTACTTGGGGAGGGCCCGGGCCTCCAGGTCCCCCCACCCCAGCATGAGGGTGCTGGGGGCTGCGGCCGGCGGGGAGGAGCCCGAGGAGTGGTTCTGCGCTCTGGGCCTGGCCTGGCCCTTCCTGTGGGCCCGGCTGGAAGGTCAGGGTGGCCACGGGTCCCCAGCCATGCACAGGGCACTCTGTGAGGAGGGGACGGGTTGTGTCCTCAGGGTGACCCCCGGGCCGGCCTGGGAAGGGCAGGCCCGCCTCCTGCTGAGCGTGTGCCGTGGGTGACACCCTCGGGTCACTTCTGGCTTCAAAGGGTGTCTCTGAGCCTCCCACAGCTGTTCTGGCTGTGGGGGGGCGGCCTCAGAGGTCTGGCTGGAGATCAGAGCCGGGTCCCGCCACGGCCCAGGGCCCAGGGCGGGGGGAAGGGGCGGTTGCACCTGAGGCTCAGCCCTGTGGGTCCCAGGTGCTCCATCCTGGGTGCTGTACAGGCTCCGTGCCGTCCTTGGTGACCCTCTCAGGGTGGGGGGGGGTGGGCTCCCCAGCCCCGGGCAGTGCTCACTCTGGTTCTGCTGACCCTGGGACCCCCAGCACCCACCGGCCCCCAAGGACTCAGCAAAGGGCCCAGGAGCTGCTGGCCTGTGTCTCATCCTCCCCTTGCCAGCCCCGGCCCAGCACCTACCTCTCAAGGGCGGGGACCCCGGCCCCCAGCCCCGCTGTCAGCACAGGGCTTGGGGGGCAAGGGTGGGGGGCACCCACCACGCAGACCACACAGGGCGGGTGGGGTGGGAGAGCTGAGGAGGGCAGAGCAGGCCAGCCTGGGGCGGGATGTCCACCCCCCACCCCATGCCCAGGGGGACCAGGTGCCCGGGTTGGGGTGGGGGGGGCACCTGGCTGGGCCACAGCCCCAGGTGAGGGTGGGGTGGGGCAGCCACGCCCCCAGGCTGCACGCACACACACCCACACGCAGGCCGTGTGGCCGCAGGCCAGCAGGTGGTAACAGCTGCCAACAGCTGGCCAAGGCAGCAGTGGCCACTTGTCTAGTGGTGGGTGTGGGTCTGGCAGCCACATCCCAACCTCCACAGCTCCCTTTGAGGGGCTCCCAGGACGGGCCTCTGAGTGACTACTCCTTGGGCCCAAGGGGGACATCCAGGGGACATGGGAAGCATGTGGGGGGGTCTCACGTGGCCCCCGGGAGACGGCAAAGGCAGCGTGGCCACGGCGGCTGAACAGAGCCAAGGCGGGGAGGGGGGGAGACGGCAAAGGCAGCGTGGCCATGGCGGCTGAACAGAGCCACGGCGGGGAGGGGGGGAGACGGCAAAGGCAGCGTGGCCACGGCGGCTGAACAGAGCGACCCCTGCCGGCTGGCTTCCTTGGCCTTCCTGGTACCCTTCCCCCTGCCCAGGCGGAGGGCTGCATCTCCAGGGCCCCTGGCCGTGGGCAGGACCCAGTGATGAGCCATCAGGTCCACCTGGGAGCCTCCTGTGGTGTGGGCTTGGTGGCCAACCCTGTGACCCACGGTCCATGCCAGTGTGGGGTCCTCTCCCCCAGCACCTCCTGGCCAGGGCCTTCCCCTCACGGCTCTGTGTGGCCTGGACAGCGTCCGGCCGGGCACGGAGAGGGTGGGGAGCCCCCACACACACACACAGTGTACACAAGCCGAGAGAACCTAGGTGTCTGACCAGCCCCTGTGACTCTTGGCTGGACCGCAGGGACAGGACGGGAGCCGGGGAGCAGCGGGGGAGGGGGCGGCCGCAGAGCAAATTCCTCCCCCAGTTCACAGTTCTCCCCTCCCTCCCTTTTCTTCCTCTTTCTTCCAAAAGCCGTCCTCTGCGTCCTTCCTGGAGCCGCTCCAAGACCGTCGGCACCGCTGGGCTCAGCCGCCCACAAAGCCCCTTTGACTGCGAGGCCGTGGGGGGAGGGGCTGGCAGGAGGGCAGTCCCCGAGGCACAGGCCTCTGCTGTCTCCTGCAGCGGCTTCAGCCGGGATAGTGGAAGGACCAGGCGGGGGTCCCCCAGGACGCTGGTCCCACCCAGAACCCGCCCCCAGCTCTGCCTGGGCCAGGTCTCATGTCTGGTGCCCGGTGCCCGAGCCCAGCCTGCCCGGCCCCATGTGAGCAGCTGGGCAGTGCCCCTGACCCCCCTGGGGGACAGCCCTGAGCGTGGGTGCCCAGCTGGGAAGAGGGTGGTGTTGGCCAGATGTCCGCGACGCTGGGCTTGTGCAGACGTGCACACAGTGGTGCTCATTATTTGCTTGGACGGGGAAGGAGCTCTGGGAGTGTGGTGCACAGTGTGCGTGGGTTGTGGCCACTTCAGGCTCCTGGCAGCACCCAGTGCCCACGCGGAGCCCCAGAGGCCTGAGGCCAGGAAGGCCCAGCCAGGGATGGACGTCGGGGCTGCCATGCGCCTGGCCCAGCAGGGCCATGGGGGCAGTGGGTAGTCTGGGACCAGAGGGGCCGGAGCTGGGCAGGGCTGGGGCAAGGGACAGGAAGTAGCTGCACAGGGTAGGTCCCTCGCAGACCGGCTGCCGTCCCTGGAGGTGGAGGCCCCGGGCAGAGCCGAGGCGTGTTTGGCTGGAATCACAGACGTGGCCCACAGGCCCTGGCAGGGGCAGCGGCCAGCCTGGGAATGCCTCAGGCCCAGGGCCGGTGAGCGGGCCCAGAGCGAGACACAATCCACTCTTTGTTCCCGGGCAGCCGGGGCCTGCGGGCCAAGAGGAAATGGGGGGGGGGGGCGCCAGCCAGCAGCACGGCCGGCCAGGCAGGCCCTGGCTGCCAGGGCCCAGCCCAGCCTAGGAGCCGCAGGGGCCTGCTCCAGGGAGGAGAGGCTGCCCCGCTTCCCAGCAGGGCTCGCCCTGGCTGCCGTCCCCAGGGGTGCCAGGTCCTGGGGGCGCTGGGGAGGGTCCTGGGACTGGAAGCCGGGGCTCTCCCCAGCCCCTCCTCGAGGGTGCGGTGCGATCCATCTGGAGGGCACGCCCACACCCTGGCCAGGCCCCTCCCCCTCGCCCAGTGCACAGTGGAGGGGGAGGCGTATCCCTGGGCTGCACCTGCAGGGCTGGGGGCCGAGGCCCCAGACCAGCACCCCAGTCTGCTGGCAGAGCATGGGTTTGGCAGGTCAGGGGCTGCCCGCCCAGTGGTCTGTCCACTCCCCGGGGCCCAGACGCCCTGAAGGAGCCACCACCCACCTGGTGCAGCACGGAGCCTGGGGCAGGTCCACCTGGCATTCCCACCCCCCACTGCCTCTGCAACTCTCCCACCATCTGAATCGCCTGCTGTGGCAAAGCCCCAGCCCAGAACCAGCCACACACACCCAGCCCAGAGCCTGCTCCGGTGTCATTAGCATAGAACCGCCGGTGGACACTCCAGCTCCCATCAGGCTTCTGACGCCGAGACTCAGCCCCAGGAAGCTCCTCCCTAGGCACCACCCCCGCTCCCAGATCACACCCCGGCCCTGGAGGGGGCACACACCTCGCCCATGGCCCTGCAGTGTGAGTGTGTGCCGATGTGAGCACATGTGGTCACGTATGTGCGTGCTCAAGTGTGTGTGTGGGGGCCTCGGAGGACCTCTTGTCTGCCCAGGGCCACTGATGCTCCTGGGGTCTGTGCCCTGGGCCCCACCCCAGGCCGAGGTCTCCAGGGTCAGGACTGGGCAGGGCCGGAGCAGGCCCAGCAGGTCCACAGTCTTGCCTGTGTGGGGATAAAGGGCGAGGCCCACAGCCGCCTTTGTCACCGTGCGGTCCTGGTCCCACCCCCAGCCCGAGGCCGGGCTCAGGGGCAGCCTCCTAGCAGCAGCCATGGCCACGTTGTCAGCCCAGAGCCCCCAGCAGACCCCCTGGTCTGTGCACAGTGTATGCGTGTGTGTGCAGTGTGTGCATGGGTGCAGTGTGAGAGCAGTGTGTGTGTGGTGTGAGCAGTGTGCATGTGTACAGTGTGTGCAGTGTGTGAGAGCAGTATGTGTGTGTGCAGTGTGTGCATGTGTGCAGTGTGAGAGCAGTGTGTGTGTGGTGTGTGAGCAGTGTGCAGTGTGTGAGCAGTGTGCATGTGTACAGTGTGTGCAGTGTGTGAGAGCAGTATGTGTGTGTGCAGTGTGTGCATGTGTGCAGTGTGAGTGAGCAGTGCATGTGTGTGCTTGCACATGGTGTATGAAGTGTACATGTGTGCAGCGTACATGTGTATGTGTGCAGTATGTATGAGCAGTATGCGAGCATGTGTGCAGCGTGAGAGCAGTGTGTGTGCAGTGTGCATGTGTGCAGTATGTATGAGCAGTGTGAGAGCAGTGTGTGTGCAGTGAGAGCAGTGTGTGTGCAGTGTGTGTGCAGTGAGAGTAGTGTGTGTGCAGTGTGTGTGCAGTGAGAGCAGTGTGTGTGCAGTGTGTGCAGTGAGAGCGGTGTGAGTGTGCATGTGTGCAGTATGTATGAGCAGTGTGTGTGCAGTGTGAGTGTGTGCAGTGTGAGTGTGCAGTGAGTGGTGTGTGCATGTGTGCAGTATGTATGAGCAGTGTGAGTGCGGTGTGTGAGAGCAGTGTGTGTGTGCAGTGTGTGCAGTGAGAGCGGTGAGTGTGTATGTGTGCAGTATGTATGAGCAGTGTGTGTGCGGTGTGTGAGAACAGTGTGTGTGTGCAGTGAGAGCAGTGTGTGTGCAGTGTGAGTGCGTGCAGTGAGAGCGGTGTGAGTGTGCAGTGTGAGTGCGTGCAGTGAGAGCAGTGTGAGTGTGCATGTGTGCAGTATGTATGAGCAGTGTGTGTGTGCAGTGAGAGCAGTATGTGTGCAGTGTGAGTGCGTGCAGTGAGAGCGGTGTGAGTGTGCATGTGTGCAGTATGTATGAGCAGTGTGAGAGCAGTGTGTGTGCAGTGTGAGTGTGTGCAGTGTGAGCAGTGTGTGTGTGCAGTGTGAGTGCGTGCAGTGAGAGCGGTGTGAGTGTGCATGTGTGCAATATGTATGAGCAGTGTGTGTGCGGTGTGTGAGCAGTGTGCATGTGTGCATGATTGTGCACCTCCCCCACTGCGTGGGGTCAGGGCAGGCTCATGACCCCAGTGCCCCTTGGACCTCAGGGAGGTCAGGACTCCAGTGAGGACACCGGGGAGGAGGTCCTGGCCTCCTGTGTGGGTGTGGCCTAGCCCGCCCACCTGCTGGCCCTGGGGTGGGACATGTCCAGGGGCTGAGGGCCGAGTGACAGAGCACAGCCCCACCTCTGGGGACCCCCCCAGGGGCCAGGCAGCAGTTCCCCTCCCACCCCGATGTACACATGTGTGCATGAACACACACACAGCTGGACACTAGGACATGGCCACTTGTGCAGCTGCCTCAGAGGTCGGGGCCTTCCTGGGGGCGCCCTGCATGGCCGTGGCCTGTTTCCTGACTGCAGCCACAGGCTGAGGGTGTCCATCCCTGGGGGTCTGTGTTGGGCTGAGACGAGGTGGGGGCTCCTGGCTGTCCCGGGTCCCTCTTGAAGGAGCCCCTGCTTGAGCACCGTGCGCACCCTTGAGCTGCGGGGACCGAGGAGCAGGTGGTGAGGGAGTGGGCAGGGCGGGGAGAGGCGTCCAGCCCCCTGTGCTCCCTCAGGAACCAGCCCCTCCCTCCCCAACAGCCCCCGCCCTGTGCAGCCCTGAGACGCGAGGCTTCCTGGGGCCCACAAAAGGATTCCTGAGGTTCCTAACTCCAATCACTGCATTTTTAAAAAAGATGTATCCATTTATTTGAAAGTCAGAGTTACACAGAGGAGAGGCAGAGAGTCTTCCATCCGCTGGTTCACTCCCCAGTTGGCCACAACGGCTGGCGCTGCACCGATCTGAAGCCAGGAGCTCCATCAGGTCTCCCACGCGGGTGCAGGGCCCCGAGCACAGGGTCATCTTCTGGTGCACATTAGCAGGGCTGGACTGGAAGCAGCGCCCTCACGGATGCCGACGCGGTTTATCCCACTGTGCCACAAGCCGATGGCCAGTCACCGAATTCTCGCCACAGCCCCTCGCCTTGGGGAAGCAAGTGCCCCTCCCCAGGCTGCCAGCACCAGGCCTCTGCCCCACCGTGTGTCCTCAGCGAGGGGACAGCGGCTGTAGGCACAGGTGCCGGTGAGTCCTACACCTTGGGCCCTGTGTGGCCACCACGGCCCCCGGCTATGCTGGGTCTCCCAGGAGCAGCTCCCCAAATGAGGGTGAGGGGTGTGCCGCGCGTGTGGCAGTGGCGCCAGGATTTCACGGTGACAAAGGTGGCTGTGGGCATCACACCCTCGGCAGCTCTGCAGCCCCAGCCGCTGGAGCTGCTCAGCCAGGTCCAGGGCTGTCCACCATCCCCATGCCCAGCTCGAGTGTGCCGGACCTGCAGCTGCCCGCCCCATGGGTGGCCACACATGTTCCCACCAGGCCCCGGCGTCCTGGGACAGTGGGCCTGAGGCGACTCTGGTTGCCTCTCAGCCTTGTGCCGTGGAGCCCGGTGTTGCCGGCTAAGGGCCCTTTGCAGAGCCGGTGGGAGTCACGGGTGCTGGCCCAGGATGCAGCGGCGGCTGCCTCGTGTCCTGGGGGCTGGGCAGCAGGGGGCCTCCCAGAGGCGCTCTCAGGGCTGACCACTGTTTCCAGTGAAATCAGTTTTACAAATGAAGCAGGAACCCAGCAGACAAGCCCTGGGAGGGTCTGATGGCAGACACATCTCCTGCCCTCGTCCACCATGCACCCCGCGTTACCCCAGTGTGGCCTGCGAAGCCACAGCCACCCCCAGGGACAGCTCCTGCTGACACCAGCGGCAGGTGTGAAGGGTCGGGCCATGGGGCCCAGGTGGCCTTGTCCGGGAGCCACAGCCTCAGCACACAGAGCCTCTGTCCCCAGGGCGCCGGCCGCACGCTCCCCACCTTGCCCCGGCCCAGGCGTGGCCCAGGCGTGGCTCGGCCTGGCATGGGGAGCCCCGTAGGGGGCCGGCTCTCAGGCACCCCGCTCCCCCGACGTGCCCCACCTGGCAGCGTCAGCACGGCGTGGAGGCGGTGTGCAGTCTGGGGTTCACCACCTAAGAATCTCAGGAATTTCCTCTTGGTCTGCAAAGCTGCCACGGCCCGGCCCGGCGTTTGCGAGGGCGCGGGTCTCCCGGGGCAGCAGCTGCTTTCCCAGCAAGGACAAGCCCGTTCCGCTGCTGCCGCCAGGTCCCCAGGGTGCCCAGGGCCTGAGGAGTCACTCGGACGTGCAGGGTGCCTGCACAGGGGACGGCGGCCTGCCCGTGCCCCTCTCCTGCTCAGAGGCGGGCAGAGCCGGCCGGTGCCAGCTCCCACCGGGGGCTCTCCGACGCACCCGTTCTCACCACCTCTTCGTGGCCCTTTCTCTCACCCCAAGCCCTCAGGCCGTGGGGGCGCCTCGCGGGGTTCGGCCCTGCGTCGGGTCCAGGTTGGGTCGGTGCCAGGACACGGCCCCAGGAAGTGCTGGTATCTCCAGGATATGGGCCTGGTGGTGGGCTCGGCAGGGCCCTGGCCAGCAAGGCTGGATGCTCTCATCTAGGGGATGGACACAGAGGCAGGGCACAGTCAGGGGGCTCAGGCCAGGGGAGGGACAGGGCTGAATAGGTCAGCCTGGGCTGCAGTGGGCACCTTGGGGCGACAGGTCAGTGGAAGTGGCCCCACTCCATCCACCTGCCCACTTTGAGTCAGGCTCCTTCTTGTCTCCGTGGTTCTGTGGGCTTGCTGGGTCATTCTCCGGCCCAGCTCATTCTGAAGGGCGTGTGGGGGGGCTCATAGGGGCCCCCTTGCCATCTCCCCAGCACCCAGGCCGGACTCAAGGGCTCTTGGTGCTCGGAGCCGAGTCCGTGGCAGCAACAGTGGACGGAGGGCAGCTGTGGCCTGGGGCACCGGCCGGGCTGGGTTTTGTGTGTCTAGCAGCTCACGCCAGGCGTCTGCTCTTCAGTTCCGTGAACCCAGGCTGCCTCCATGCCAGGCACACACCGGGTGCTTCAGAGCCCACAGCGAAGCTGCTGCCCGACGCAGGGGTGCAGGGCTGGCGAGGCTAAGGAGGGGCCCGCACTTGGCACCCCTGGAGGGCGGGGGTCGCGAGTGGAAACTGGAATGGCACAGGGGAAGATGGGAAGGGCAGGGCCTTCACTGCCCAGCAGGGATCCTCGGCAGTTCCTTTGCACCCGATGGGAACTGGGCCACGGTGGGCTCCAGGAGAGGGGAGGACGTGGTCTGAGGCCCCACTGCTGACCCCAAGCATGTCTCCCCGCCAGCCCGTGACACCTCACTGCTGGCCCTGCAGGTCCACACAGATGTCCCGAAGGAAGCACGTGCTGTCAGTTGGAAGGGAATTTCATGACTTTCCCAAAGAACGTTCCAGTAACACGCACAGGAGCCTCGGTGGTGAGAGCCATCACTGCTGAGCTGCGGCCCTCCCCACCCACACGCCCCAGTGACAGCTGTCCATCAGCATCAGCCATCCCTGTGTGCCGGGGAGAGGGGAGCTGCCATCCTCTGGCTCTTTCCTCAAACTTCTGCAGCAGCCAGGAGCCAGAACTCCATCCAGGCCTCCAGGTGGGTGGCAGGAGTCCCCGTATTTGAGCCGTCACGGCTGGCTCCCAGGCACAGTAGCAGGGAGCTGGGACTGGAACCAGGCGCTCTGGCACTCAGTGCCGGCGACCCCAGCGGCGGCTCAGCCTGCGCCACAACAGCCACTCCTCAAAGCTCCTCCTCTAAAGTCAGAACTCCCGCGCGGAACGCGTCCACTCCCTGGCCTCTGGGCCACGCGGGGACTTCTCCCTGCCAGCCGTGGCCGGCACCTCCTCCCACCAGTGCAGTGAGCGGGTGTGAACTCTGCAGCCCTCAGCGCACTCCTGACCCAGGGCAGCAGGTCCTGCCGCTGGTGCCCTGGCACTGGGGACTGCTGCCCACTGGCCCTCACCCCTCGCTGCACCCCACTCCATGCCAGGGCCTGCGCTCGTTCTGAGGCTGACTCCAGGGTTCCGGCGACCACCGATGGGTGGGGAGCTCTGCCCTGGCTGCCTCTGCTGAGCGGGGTTTGTGCAACCTGGATGCTCAACACAGCCACTGGAAAAGGGGCCGAGCGCGGCAAACGCCGGCTCTGCCAGACGCCCGGCACACACATGGCCAAGGGCAAGCTCAGGTGTGAAAAAACAATAAAATTCAGAGCAAGAGATACGAAAACCACGGCATCAAAGCTTACGTTAGGAAGGCAGGCAAGGGCTGTGTGCCGTGCCCGGCTAAGCCACCACCTGTGACACCGCGTCCCCATCAGCCAGTTCCCCCCAACCCCTCGGCTGCTCCACTTCCAGTGCGGCTCCCTGCGCACCTGCACCCACGTGGGAGACCCTGATGGGAGTGCCTGGCTTCGGCCTGGCCCAGCCCTGGCTGTCGTGGCCATTTGTGGAGTGAACCAGTGGATGAAAGATGTCTCTCTGTGCCTTTTCAAGTAAATAAATCAATGTCGGTTTTTTTCAAAAGCTTGATTTATTGTGCTCACTTCAGCAGCACATATACTAAAGATTGATTTATTTAAGAGGCGGACGCAGAGAGAGAGAGAGGTCTTTCATCCAATGGTTCACTCCCCAGATGGCCACAACAGCCGGAGCTGGGCCAATCCAAAGCCAGGAGCCAGGAGCTTCTTCCGGGTCTCCCACATGGGTGCAGGGGCCCAAGGACTTGGGACATCTTCTACTGCTTTCCCAGGCCAGAGCAGAGAGCTGGATGGGAAGTGGAGCAGCCAGGACACAAACCAGCACCCATATGGGATGCCAGCACCATACGTGGAGGCTTATCCCACTATCCCACAGTGCCAGCCCCAATAAACCCCGTTTGAGAAAGCAAGGTGAGGGATGAGTGCTGTAGCGCAGCTGGTTAGGCTGCCGCCTGGGGCCCCTGTGCCCCCCATGGGGGTCCCATCTGCTCTGCTCCCTGCTAATGCTCCTGCCTGAGGAGCCGCTCCACACCTGTGAGGTGTGCTCAGGTGCAGCCTGTCTCGGGGGAAATCCTCCTGCCATGGTGGTCATGCCAGCGCTCACCCATGCAACAGGCCTATCTCCCCCCACAGCAGGAATCAGCATTTGGCACTCATTTTTTAAAACGATTTACTTATTCATTTGAAAGGCAGAGTTAAAGAGAGAGAGCAGGAGACAGAATCTTCCACCTGCTGGTTCACTCCCCAAATGGCCACAATGACCGGTGCTGGGCCAGGCCAAAGCCAGGAGCTTCTACCGCTTTCCCAGGCCACAGCAGAGAGCTGGATTGGAAGAGGAACAGCCAGGACTTGAACCGGCACCCATTGGGATGCAGGTGCTGCAGGCCACAGCGCCAGCTCCGTGTGGGCACTCATTGTAAGGCAGTAAGAGGAGCAGTTTCAAGCATATCACGCTTGTGCTGCCCCAGGTAACCCGAGAAGTAACTATTTGGTCACATGACTTAGTGGCACCTGGAGGAAATCATCCAGGGTACACCTGCTGGGGCTGGTGGGGGCCACGGGCCCCGCTCATCTGTGTGTGACTCCCCCACGGCGAGCAGACCCTGCGGGAAGCATGGGGGTGTTAGTTCTGTCTTCCAGAAGGCTCCAGAATTTCACACTGGGAGGACGGTGAGAGCACAAATGCCAAATTAAAAGCATACGCCGGGGGGAGTTCATTAGCTTAGACGAGTATGGACACTGGACGCGCGGCTGGGCCTCGGACACTTGCCTGGGCACGGCCTATGCAGCAGGCCGGAGATGCTGATGGGCGGCCTGGGCGCTGCCGCCTGGGAGCCACCGAGGCCAGGGGAGCCTCCTCTCGCTGCTCTGCCTGCTGCCTGGGGTGCTGGGGTCTGTGCGGGTCCCTTCTGGGGGATCTGCAATGGTGGGATCCTGGGGCGCAACAACAGGAAGTCAAAGGCCCCACGGCTCACACACTGCCCGTGGGGTCTGCGGGCCTGTCCAGTCAGATGCACATTCCCAGTGCCCAGGGCCAGGGAGGGCAGCAGCTGTGTGCCCAGTGCTGCCCGACCCTGGGCTGGGACTGGGGCTAGCACGACCCCACAAGGGTGCTGCCTGTTCTGGTCAGCACTGCCCGCTGGATCCTGCCTCTGTGTGGAGCTGACCAAGCCATGACTCCCACCTGCACCTCTCCCTAGGGTCAGCACTGAGCAGCAGCTGAGGGGGAATAATGGGGGCGTCCAGGGTCTCTGCTGACCTTTTGACCCAGTGTATGGGACCTGCTGCTTGGCTTAATCCGACCCCAAGGGCCCCTTGCTCCAACCATAGCTGGTCTACCTTTGTCCTTGGCACCAGGAAGGGCCTGGAGACTGTGTGGTGGCCTCACCAACCCCCACGGGCAACAAAGCCACCAGGTGTAGGCTCACCCAGGGCCATGGCTCACCAGCTGGCTAACTTGTCTACTGCACCAGGGACCACAGCACCAGGGGCCACAGCAACAGGGGCCACTGCACCAGGGGCCACAGCACCAGTGACCACTACACCAGGGGACTTAAAGGGCTGGTAAAAAGGAAGTAAAGCTAGGTTTATCCTGGTGCAAAATCATTTTCAAGTGCATGTGCTTAAGGGTGTCTAAAGGAAGCTCAGGCAAACACCCGGCAGCTTCAGCCTCAAAGTGGACGTTCCTCCAGTTCCCTTCCTCGAGGACTCTGTGTCGTCCCTCAGTAAACCAGTCTTTCTTTTCTGTCCTGCAATGGCCTGGCTGATGCTGGCTGCGCTGCTCCCCACGGCCGTCTGTGATGATGCCTTCCACGTGCAGACACCGTGTTCCTGCCCCTGCCCCACCCACCCCTACTGCCCTGGAGCCAGGGCTTGGAGCTACCTAGGGAGGCAGTGACTGCACTGCCCTCAGGGAGCAAGGTGCGGGTTTGTGCCCAGGCTTCTGTGTTCCTGCCTCCGCACGGCCCTCCCTCCTGTACCCCCCATGCCAGCCATCTCAGCTCAGGTCCACGTACCTGACTGCACAACCCCAGGCACCTAGCCCTGCACATGCCACTCACCTCTGCCTTGCCGAGACTCAGCCGCAGGCTCCCAGTGTGGGTCCATGCGGTTGGCAGAGGAAACAGAGGGTGCCTGGGGCCAGAGAGGGCAGTGAAGGGAGTGGGGCTGTCCCCTCCGGGGGGCCCAGAAAAGGCTCCTGGCCATGGCAGGTGGTAGGATTGGCAGGGGCTGGGTGAGTGGAGTGGGGTGGCCACACCTGGCTCCAGGCAGAAGCTCATGGGGGCAGAGTCTGCCTTCTGCTCTGGAGAAAGCTGAGGAGCTCTGCTGGCTGTGCACAGCGGTCAGTGGTCAGCGGGGAGCAGCGAGCGAGGGCTGCCGAGGCTGGGCCATGCTTGCCTAGTGAGGCACACTGCCTGCCTCCTTTGTGCCACGCACAGCCCAGCAGCACCTCCACAGAAACCTGTTCCTGTCCTAAGGTGCCACAGAGCCAATGAAAGGTTCTTCCAGAGTTCGCAGAAACTTTTGGATCAAAAAAACAAAATATAAAGTGGTTTATATGAACTCACCTAAACACCTAAAAGTAGGATGAGGAAGCGACACCCCCACACGCTCACACTGGTAGCTTCTGGTGTCAGGTTACCAGTGAGCTGGTGTGTCCTGACGCTGTGCTGGGCAGGGGCTGTGGCACAGGGGTATGGAGTGCCAGGGAGGGAGTCCCGGCAGCTCCACTTCTGACCCAGCTCCCTGCCAATGCACCTCGGGGCAGCAGACAGGGGCTTCAGTCTTTGGGCCCCTGCACCCACGTGCGATACCTGCACAAAGCCCCTGGCTCCTGGCTCTGGCCTGGCCCAGCCCTGGTCATTGTGGCCATTTGGGGAGTGAAGCAGCAGGTGCCAACAGCTCTCTGAGACTCTTTCCAATAATTGTTTTTAAAGGCTGGCTGTGATGTGAAATTGCAGTGTGGTTGAACTTGGCATTTTCTTTTCTAAGAATAATTTATCTATTTGAGTCAGGGAGCGAGAGATTGACTGACTGATTGACTGATTCTCCATCCACTGGCCCACTCCCCAGATGGCTGCAGCAGCCAGGGCTGGGCCGGCCTGAAGTCTTTTCTTTCTGGTCTCTCACATGGGTGGTAGCAGCCCAAACACTCAGACCACACACACCCCAACTGCTGCACTGCCCTTCCCAGGCCACCAGCAGGGAGCTGGATCAGAAGCAGATCAGGGCCCACATGGGACAGGGGCGTTTCAGGCCACCCCCACCCCTGCCTTTCCTTAAAGGTGAACACAGTACATTACCTGAGTGCCTTTGACAGGTGTGTCTGATGTGGTGTCAGGCCAAGATGCTGAGGGCCCCGGTAGGAGACGCTGCCTGTGGGGCACAAACCCATCCTTTGCATTAACCCTCTGTGGTGCTAAGAACGACCTAGTGTACCTGCTATGTGCACTCCCCCTGCTAAGCCAATGACAGGGAGGACCCTGACCCACCAGTCCACTCCCCTACCCCCACAGCCCAAGGAGCACAGCGGTGTCCATGTGCATCGCTGCCACTCGGAGGACACCTGGAAGGGTCAGGGAGGCTGAGTTCCGGCCCCACAGGGTGCTGGAGCTGTGGCCACCCTCCTGCGGCCCTGGGCACTGTGGTCAGCAGCAGGCGCTGTACTTGGAGCATGGCTTCCCTGAACGCTGGGAGGGCTGGACAAGCTATTCCAGCTCCTTCCACGTGGGACTCCGACGGCATTTCCCCAGCCCTGGGCTTCTGGTGCTGGTGTGGGGTGTGGGCAGAGCCTCGTGTGGCCCTGAGCCTGCACGGACCCTCTGAAGACACTGCAGAGGGGTCAAGCGCCTGCTCCCAGGCTGCATTAATCCTGGATGACTGTTGTGCGAGGGCCTTGCTGGTCCTGCCCACCGGGGAGAGCTTGTCCCCAGACAAGGTATCCGTGAGCTGGCCTTTGGGGCGAACCAGTGCCTGCCACATCCTGACCCCAAGCTGTACCTGCACATGCACCCGTCTCAGGCTTCGGGGGCAGCACTCTCTGCCTCATCACCCAGGACCGGTGTGGGGTTCACACACAGAATCCCAAAGGACTGGCCTGCGCACCTGCCTCTCCACAGACCCCCTGCCCTCTGCCCTGAGCTGGCACCCACCCAGCTGGCCTCCACCACAGGGGAAGCATGGGGGAAAGCGCCCTCTCTCGTGGCAGGTGCTGTGGCCCAGCAGGTTAGCAGCCGCCTGCGACAACGGTGTCCCATACAAGCACCAGCAAGTCCTGGCTGCTCCGCTTTTGATCCAGCTCCCTGCTAATGCACCTGCAAAAGCAGCGGAAGAAGGTCCACGTGCTTGGGCCCCTGTACCCATGTGGGAGACCCAGATGGAGCTCCTGGCTCCTGGCTTTGGCCTGGCCCAGGCCTGGCTGTTCTGGCCATTTGGGGGAGTGAAGCAGACGATGAAGATCTTTCTCTCTCTCTATCTTTTCCTGTCTCTTTAATAAATCTTAAACCAAACCGCAGGCATGTCTGAATGCACAGACCCACAGTGGCAGCAGTGGCAGGGCTCTGCTGAGGGCCGGCCCGGGGCCGGGAGAGTCGGCTGGCGGCTTCTCCAGCTCTCCTTTCAAGCTTGGTGAGACCCGCCGACAGCAGAGTGAGGTCACTGAGGCCCATGTGGGTGGCAGCAGCCTGAAGGCCAAGCGTGCCCCAGGGCTCTCCGGACCCAAAGGTTGAGCCCCACGGACAGCAGGGTCAAGTCCCAGGAGGACACCATTCTGAAGAGCAGTAGTACAGACCAGGGGCCCTGTGCCAGCCCGGGTCAGCAGCAGGCGACAGGGCAGCCAATGGCCAGGACCCCTTCAGTAAGGGCAGCACATCGGCTACGCTTCCACCTGGAAACATCATGATTTTCCACGGGGTCTGTTTTGCGGTCTGGAATACAGAGCAGCTCCTTCCCCAAAGGCTACCAACCCAGGAGACTGCCTAGAGGGAGAGGGAGCCCACCATCGATGGGCCATGCAGCTGCGTGTGGCCTGACAGTGAGCACCTATGGAGAGAAGGCCACTGGGCACGACACAGAAGCCAGCAAACCACCCCCACAAATCTCTTAGGAGGACACCCTCATGGCCGCCTTAACTTGGGTATCTCCAGAGGCCCTATCTAAAAAGACTTACTTATTTGAAAGGCAGAGAGGCAGAGTTGGGGGGAGAGACACACTCAACATGGCTTCAAAGGCTAGGGCAGGGCCAGGCCACAGCAGGAGCCTAAAACTCCAGCCGGGTCTCTCGCGTGGGTGCAGGGACCCAAGTGCTTGGCCATTTCTGCTGCTTTCCAGGCCCTGAGCAGGGAGCGGGGAGCGAGCAGAGCCACCAGGACTCCGGCCCTGATGCTCCAATGTGGGGCATGGGTGTCACAGGTGGCGCCACACGCCTGTCCGTCAGCGTGAGTGTTCAGTGCCTGTTTTCTCAGCTGAGGTTTAGGAGAGCAGCTGCTGCGACTGCTCAGAGCAAAGCTCTCCAGTGGAGGCGACGCCTCTGCCCGCTCCTGCTCGCCTCAACTTTCAGCCTGAGCAGACAGGGCTGTAGCCGTTCGTAACGTAGAGAGGAGGACAGGGTAAGTGGCCGTGCTCTGTGGCCTGCACACTGGCCGCTCCCAGCGAGGCCGGGGGTGTGGCGGCCGCATGGTCCCCCGCGGCATCTCTTGTGGGTGGGACTGCTCTGCTTCTGTGACTCGGCGAGTATCTCTGTCCTCATCTTAAAATGCTAACCCCCTGTGTACAGAACTCACGGCTGACGTTTTTAAAAGCACGTCACCCAGGACCACATCTGGACAATCTGAACAGAGAACGGAGCCACACCGAGCAAAGCGTGTCTCTGCCCGGGAGTTCTGGCTGCGGGTCACTCTTGGGAACCCAAGGTCAATGTTCATGACAACTCCCAAGGACGAGAAGTAGAGTGTGTGGGGCTAGTGCCGTCTGAAGGCGACTGGGGGACAACATAGACATGGCTCGTCCACACGTAGGCTCTGCGTGGTGGGAGCAGACTGTGTCCCTGGCAGACGCTGAACCCAAGTACTGTGCAGAGCATGACCTTGTTATTTTGGGGGGTGGCTGAGGGAGCTATGGGAGCTTAGAATTTAAACTGATTTGAGAGAGAGAGAGAGACAGAGGACGCACACACGCATGCACAGGAGGCCCCATCCACTGGCTTGCCCCCCAATGCCTGCGAAGGCCAGGGCTGGACTGAGCGGCCCCCAGGGTCTGCATTAGCAGGGAGCTGGTGCCAGGAGCCAGAGCCGTTGTATGCGCGTCTCCCACGTGGGCTGAAGGCGTCTTAACCCACAGATTAACCCACTGCAAAGGGAGTGGGAGACCCGGAAGACGCTCCTGACCCCTGGCTTCAGATTTGCCCAGCTCCAGCTGTTGCAGCCATTTAAAGCGTGAACCAGCAGATGGAGACCTCTCTGTCTCTCCCTCTCTCTTTCTCTCTGTAACTCTGCCTCTCAAATAAATAAATCTTTCTTTTTTTTAAAGAAAAGAATGCAAAGCACCAAGAAAGCTAGGTAAAGATGAATAACAGAGAAGGAGAGACTCGGCACGGGCACAGCCAAAACGCTCATGCACATGCCATAGGGTTACAGTCTGTGATCGCCCTTCCCCCCCAGCTGGTGAGAACACACTCTGCCTGTGACACACGTGGGGGAGGACAGCCCCTGGGGGACTCATCAGCACACACTGAGCCTGTCAACGGCTCACACCGTCTTGGGACCTTCCAGAAACACAGCCGGGCGAGCCAGCGAGGACATGCGGAGTGCGGGGGGACGGCAGGGTGTTCCCAGTGCTCCCACCCACCCCCAGGGCTGTGCCCTCTGAGTACCTCGGGCCGAGGCAGCAGTCTGTCACATCCACCTGGGGAGAGCTGGAAGCTGTGGGCTTCAGGAGAGGCAGCAGGGACAGCAAGCGCTGGGCACTCCCTTTGCAAATGCCCCGGCAAAGCCGGTATCACCTTGTTAAAGCCGGGGGGGGGGGGGGGGGCGGGCACAATGAACGGCTGCTTCCTCCATGACCTGTGACCCCAGCTGCATCCCTGGGTAACCATGCAGCTTCCTGCCCCGGCCTGGCTGGAGGACACTCGGGAACAGGCTGTCTCGGAGGGTGTATTTAACGTGTGCTGAACTCACCCATGCGTCCATCTTGAGGTGGGCTAATCAGAGACATCCGCGTGGGGCCGGCTGCCACCTCGGGCTGAGGCTGCAAGAAGAAAGAGCAGATGGGTCAGGATCCCACTGGGCCCAAACATGCACAGGCGAAGGCCCCCGGAGGGGCTAAGAACCTCGGGGGGTCACGAGGAAACCCTCACCTCAGTGCCAGATGGACCAGCACAGCTGTCCTGCTCCCAGGTCATGAGGCCGGGGCCACGGCCGCTCCTCTCACTGCTCGGTGCGGTCCGGGAGTCTGTGGCCACCACCCCTTTTGGAGTCCTCTGGGCCTCGCCTTTCCGTCACTGGCCTGTCTTCCCAGTGCCCTTCCCCCACTCCCACGGGCAGGCTCACCAGGAAGGGCACACCATGGGACCATGTCCCTGAGGCCTCTCCACTCACTCCAGGGCACCCCTGTGCTGCCCTTGACCCAGCCCTGTCTGTCCTCAGCTCTGCCCCCAGAGGGACGGGCTGCTCTCCCGAGTTGACTCCCGCAGCTGCTGAGATGCACACGGCCTGGCGCTGCCAGGAAGGCTGCTCCCTATAGGTCGCCCAAGCACACTTCCCATCTGTCTCAACTCCTGCCCGTCCACCTGAAACAGATACGTCCACTCACACACCCCGCAGCCCCTGCTGTCCCCGCCAGCTGGGACTGGTTCCACAGCTGCCTCTCCCCAACAAGCCCTCACTGCACATAGCTCACCAGAAGCACCCTCCCCTCTGAGCCACGTCTCACACCTCAAGAGCAGGCAGTCCTCCCACGTCCACGCACCCTGGCCTGTGCCCCTGCCCTGCCGGGGTTGGTTCACCATGGCAATGGAAGTGACCACAGGTGGCCTTGAGCTACAGGCCCCTGTGGAAAGCTGGGGTTCAGACCGGCTCCTCTCCAGCCCAACTCCCACCTCCTGCTGTTCCAGAGACCACTGCCGGGCAGATAAGATTCTGTGAACCACAACCAGTCGACACTTTACTTAAAACCTGAAGGAGTGGGGCTAGTGCTGTGGCGTAACGGGTAAAGCTGCCGCCTGCAGTGCCAGCATCCCATATGGGTGCCAGTTCGAGTCCCAGCTGCCCCACTTCTGATCCAGCTCTCTGCTGTGGCCTGGAAAAGCAGTGGAAGATGGCCCAAGTGCTTGGGCCTCTGCACCCATGTGGGAGACCCAGAATAGGCTCCTGGCTCCTGACTGGTGCAGCTCTGGCTGTTGAGGCCAACTGGGGAGTGAACCAGCAGATGGAAGACCTCTCTCTCTCTCTCTCTCTCTCTCTCTCTCTCTCTCTCTCTCTCTCTGCCTCTCCTCTATCTGTGTAACTCTGACTTTCAAATAAATAGATCTTTAAAAAAAAAAAAAAAACTTGAAGGAGAAAACAAGCATGGCTGGGCAAGGTAAATCACCTCTAACCCAGCTTCTCACAGAGGTTTTATTTGTTGGGTCAGTTTTCCAGTCCCTTGTCTAGAGGAGAATCTAGCAACAGCCGAAGCAAAAAGATTCCAAGAGGCTGACTGCCCAGGACAGGGGACCACGCCAAAGGCAGCGGGCCGGGGTGGGTCCTAGTCAGGAGCCACCAGCACTCTGTACCCATCTGGCCCTGCGTCACCTGGCCTCCTGCAGGAGGATGGGCCAAGCCAGGCCCCAGACACCTTGTCTTCGAGCCATGCGCCCACCTGGTACAGAAGCCCCCTGCTCTAGAAATCACCCAGCCCGGTCTGACAGCCCAGCATCTCCACCTCTGCCACACCGTGGGGCTGTGGGCAGGGGGAGGAGCTCAGAACTCGGGTTTCTCCTCCCGGGGAGCGGGGAGCAGCTGTCACTGCCTTCTCATCTCAGACTCCAGGTTCCTGGGAACCCGGAGGGGGGCACGGCTCCTCACTGACACAGCCACGGGCAGGGTCTGCCTCATCGGGACCCAAGGACTGAGCCAAGAATGCCAAGTGCATACACAGCTCACAAACAGGTACACTACAGGGTGTGAGCATCAACTCACGGACACACACGCACCACACTCAACTCACAAACATACAAAACACTCAACTCACACACACACACCACACTCAACTCCCATGGACACACCGCACTCAACTCCCGTGGACACACCACACTCAACTCACACACACGCACCACACTCAACTCACACACACACCCCACATTCAACTCACACACACACCACACTCACACGGACACACACATCACACTCAACTCACACGCACCACACTCAACTCACACGCACCACTCTCAACTCACACACACATGCACCACACTCAACTCACACACCACACTCAACTTTCACACATGTACCATGCTCAACTCACACACCACACTCAACTCTTACACATGTACCATGCTCAACTTACACGGACACACATGCACCACACTCAACTCACACACACACATTCCTTAATACACTTGTACCACACTCAACTCACACACACACACACACACACCACACATGCATACACCTCAACTCACATGGACACACACACACACACACCACCCCTTATATAACATGGAAACACACATGTACAACACACCCCTTATATAACTCACACGGACACACACACACGCACCACATTCAACTCGCACGGACACATGCACCATTCATTAAATAACCGACACAAACAGGCACCACATTCCCACAGTCTCTGAACTCCCCTCCCCGGGGTCCAGGGCATCCTGGGTGCCCTCTACCCTGTGAGCACTGGGCCGGTGCCAGGCCTGGGCTGGGGTCCCTGGGTTTTGACCATCCTTCCTCCAGGACAGGTGCTCTCCCACATGAAGGCATTATGCTGTTTCTCTGCCATCCCATCTCTGCCCAGTTCCTTTTCCTGGGCTAACCGGGGCCACCGGCTCTTTCTTCAGTATTGTTTCTTTTTTTCTTAGGAGGTTTTTATTTAATGAATACAAATTTCATATGTATTTTTAGGAATATAGTGGCTTTTAGGAATATAGTGGTTCTTCCCCCTATTCCCACCCTCACTCCCATCCTACCTCCTACTCTCCCATTCCATTCTTCATTAAGGTTCATTTTTAATTGTCTTTATATACAGAAGACCAGCTCTACACTAAGTAGATTTCAACAGTTTACACCCGCACAGACACACAAAGTATAAAGTACAGTTTGAAGACTAGTTTTACCATTAATTCTCATAGTACAACTCATTAAGGACAGAGGTCCTGCATGGGGAGCAAGTGCACAGTGACTCCTGCTGTTGATTTAACAATTGGCACTCTTATTTATGATGTCAGTGATCACCAGAGGCACCTTGTCGTGAGCTGCCAAGGCTCTGGAAGCCTCTTGAGTTCACAAACTCCAACCTTATTTAGATAGGGCCATAATCAAAGTAGAAGTTCTCTTCTCCCTTCAGAGAAAGGTACCTCCTTCTCTGATGGCCCCTTATTTCCAATGGAATCTCACTCACAGAGATCTCTCCTGCAAAACAGTTTTTGCCACTACATCTTTGCTTTCCATGCCTGAAATGCTCTCATGGGACAGCATCATTTCTGGGCCTTCTCCGAACCACAGCCAAGGCAGAGGACACCACAGGACACCCTCCCCAGCCCTCTGCTTGCACTCGCCCAGCATCAGGCAGTGATGGAGTCTTGTTCAGATCCATTCCCCACCCCCAGGAGCTGCACCCATCATACAAGCACCCAGTGTATGGAAAAGCACTTACTCTTCTCACTGGAGAAGGAGTAAGGTCAACCTCCATGGACTCCACCCTGCAAACACAAAGTGAGACTTGCGTCATGCCCTCCTCTGGGCCTGCCTGTGGCACTGTCAGAACTTCCTGGTTTCAGCCCCAGCTACTGCCACTTCCCCTCCCAAACACTTCTCCCTCTGCCCACTTCCCAGGGCTGTTCCCATGCCCCATCTGCTCCCGCAGACCCCGTCTGCCTGCTACCGCTCAGCTCTCCTAGCTCCTGCCTGGAGCCGCTGGGCTACGCCTCCTGAGTGTGGCATGCCTTGCTCTGTCAACACACATCTGTGGCACCAGCAAGGCCCCCACGCACTGACCCGGGCATCAGCAGAAGCTGGCAGGGAAACACCTTGTGGACCCGGCGGCCATCCTTGTGCCAGGGACGTCACAGGAGAGCCCCAGTTCTGGGACCGCACAGAGAACGCTGCAGCTTTGTGCCGTCTCAGCTGGCACTCTGAGTATGAGCTCAGCCTTCTTGCACTAGAAGCAGGCTCAGTCCCCTCTGACACAGTTCTGCCTCCTCCCGGATCCTCGGGGGGACTGACTCGGCCCTTGTCTTACAGCACTGCCTCCTGTCCACGACCTCCCTATGGGACAGGCACAGTGGCCGCTGGACTGGCCCCCGGCCCCATCCCCATGTGGACTGCACGTGTGTGTGAAGGACCACCTCTTGCACGGCCGAGGAACTTGTGCGTGTTCTGCACCCACCAGCAAAACTCCCTGTGGGAAATCCACCTGGCTAACACCGGGGCCTGACAAAGGCACTGGCCCCAGGTCCTGCTGAGGGTTCAGTCCAGCCTCCAGCCAGGACCTGAGGGTTCCAAGTCCTTGACCTGGTTTCCTGCTGCAGGATTCAGTGAATGTGTGCTTCCCTGTGAGCAAGCAGGGCTGCCCCAGGCTCACTCACACAGCCTGGGATGCTGGGAGGACACAGGTAAGCTGCCGCCAGGTGAGACACCCTGGGAAAGGCACACTGTGCACACCTGTGCCACGTCCTTCCTTCCCTGGTAGGGCAGGGTTGCTGGCTGCTCCTGCACTTGAACCCCAACTTAGCTGGGGCTCTAGAGACACTGGGCCACATAATATTCCGGAGTCAGTCACTGTGGCCATGGGAATGGACTGGTCGGGCTTGCCAGCCTAAACTCCCACGCCTCACGGGGACGTAAGCACCAAAGGGAGCCAGGTCTTCATTGTGGGAAATGGGTCTGGAGGCGGAACGGGATGGGAGGAGGAACGTGCAAGGGAAGGACTTGAGGGTGCTGTGGTGTTCACACCCTTAGGCCACCCCCAGACCCACACACCTGTCAGGGGCCGATGAGCCCGTGGGCAGCAGCAGACACCCCCTGGGCCGGGCTGGAGCGGCTGCAACAGAGCTGGGTGTTAGTGAGCTGGTGTGGGCGTGGCTGCTCCCGCACCCACAGCCCCTAGGCAGCACAGGTCTACTTACGGGGCACTGACGTCCTAACTGTGCCGAAAGCTGTTTGCTGTGAAGATCTCACACTAAATGAATGGAGAAAAGGTACTGACTTAAACAGAAAAACAGCCTTCCCATTGCATTCCACCTGAGATGGCCTTACTGCGTTCACGAGAGGGCAATCCCTGACATCCAGTTCCCAAAAGCCTCCAGCATGCAATGGCCCTGTCCTGCCCGACTCTGAAACAGCATGTGGTTCCTGGAGCCACAGCACAGCTGCGCTGTCGGGGTGTGGAATGAAGACAGGAAGACGGGGCCACCACACATGGGCATTAAAGGACAAGACAGATGGGGACACGTTGCTTGATCATTTCTCCTGGTCCAGCAAAGCCCCAGGATTGTCTCTACAACAGCAGGTAGCCAGGCTGGCAATGCCCAGGGCCTGAGGACCGGACCCCAGCACAGGCACGACAGGTATGCTGGGCTGGGCACGCAAACATGGACAAAGCATCTCCGTTTTCACCAACACACATGAAGGGCTTGATGGTGTGGTGAGGGCTGCGGTGCTGGGCACCACCTATGGGGTGGACACGGGTGTCCTCAGTACAGAAAGAGCCGGCCCTCAGCATATCTGGGGTGGCTCATGCTGGCTGCACACAGGTGACTGTGCCATAGCTCCGAGATCCAGGCCTGCTCTCAAGCCACCCTCCCAGGGCTCTCCTCAGCTTCCACAGCAAGTGTCCCTGCCCAGCATTAAGCTCAATCTCTATCTGTCTCCCAGCACACAGAAGTTCCCCGAGGACAGGAACTTGGCCACATGCCAGAGTCCAGAGCCAGCGGCTGACCATGGAGGCCACATACACCTGCCCATGCAGGTTGGCACACATGTCCTTCCACGCTGGGCTCAGGGGCAGCATCAGTCTCCAAGCCCTTTTGCTCCAAGACATCAATGAGAAATGGGTGGGACTGACCACAGCACAGCAAATGCTGCTCTGAAAACCCAGCCTTACCAAGACAGGGTGGGGTGGACAACAGTGCAGAGTGAGTGAGCCCAGTGGGCAGAGCACAAGGGTCACCCCCAAGAACTGGGTAACTGGGTGCACAGAGCACGTGGGCCCCCCGAGATTAAGTGGATGACTGACTGGGTGCACACAGTACATGGGTTCCCCCAAAGAGAAACAGTGTCTGACTGGGACACACAGCACATGGGCCCCCTGAGAACTGGGTGACTGGGACATACAGCACATGGGCCCCCCGAGGAGAACTGGGTAAGTGGGACACATAGCACATGGGCTACCTGAGGACTGGGTGACTGGGACACACAGCACATGGGCCCCCCGAGAACTGGGTGACTGGGACACACAGCACATGGGCCCCCCGAGGAGAACTGGGTGACTGGGACACACAGCACATGGGCTCCCCGAGGAGAACTGGGTGACTGGGACACACAGCACATGGGCCCCTGAGGACTGGGTGACTGGGACACATAGCACATGGGCCCCTGAGGACTGGGTGACTGGGACACACAGCACATGGGCCCCCTGAGGAGAACTGGGTGACTGGGACACATAGCACATGGGCCCCCCGAGGAGAACTGGGTGACTGGGACACACAGCACATGGGCCCCTGAGGACTGGGTGACTGGGACACACAGCACATGGGCCCCTGAGGACTGGGTGACTGGGACACACAGCACATGGGCCCCCTGAGGAGAACTGGGGTGCACTGAGCTCCTTCCTGGGCCTCACCGCGGTCGCTGACCCCATGAGAAAGGACCCTTTCCTCAGGGACAGCGGAGGGCAGAAGTCAGACCAGATTCCTAAGGGTGTCAGATGTGGAAAGTAGAGACACTGCCAGTGAAAAGCCTAAATAAAGATGGAGACACAACAACAAGCAATGGCGTTGTCGCAGAAATTTAGCAGGAACATTCTAGAAATGGTAAATGAAATGAAAGATACATGAGTCCATAGAAAGTGAGCAAACTAAGAATAACACACAAAAGCAACTCCACACTGCTACGTACCCTGCGCACCTGTGGGTGCTGTGGCTCCACTCACCACGTATGCTCGGTGGCTGCTGTGTCCCTGACCACCGTAAACACCTGCTGAGCTAGGGCCCAGAAGAGGGTGTACCCCAGGCTGGATGTGGCCTGGGGCCCACTGACTACTGGAGGACCTGGTCACACAACAGACACGTGGCAGCCGGAAGGGGCCTTCTCACCCCGACATGTCAACAGCAGGGCCACCAACCAGCGTGGCCCAGGCCTGCAGCACCAACCCAGCCACACTGAGCGGCCAGGAGGAACAGGGAAGCAGGCACCCCTGATGTGCAACCTGGGGGAACAGCAGCAGTCAGGGCCGTGGGCCTCTCGGCCTTTGTGTCCACGTGCAACCACCACGCTGGGGTTTGTGGCTTCAACGTAAGGACGCTGCTCGGTGTCAGACACAGTCTCTGTGCATCACTGCTGACTGAGCTGTGGTGTGGTAGCGACCACACAGTCCAGGACCACAGACACGTCCAGAATGGAGGACCAGAGAAACAACTGCTGAGCTTGCTGAGCTGGAACGGACGGGAACAAGGTGAGTGGAGCCACAGGCTATACTGCCCAGCACTGACATGCAATACTTTGTTGGCCACCGTGTTAGGTTAATTCTGGCAATTTTGGTGTCTTCCCATAATCCATTGCCTCCACACCATGGAGCCCTACCAAGCAGAACATGCAGACTCACCTTTCAGTGGCTCTCAGGCTGTGGTCACTCGCCTTCCCCTCCACCCCCACCCTCAACCTGTCCCAGGACAACCACTCATCTCTTGTCCCCCCCCCCCTTTTTTTTTTTTTTGGTCTCTGCCATCCCCAAGGCTTTCCCACACCATTTCACCATTTCTGGTTGGACAGAAGTCTCTAGAACAGGTACGTACGCCCAAGGTCCTACCTGCAGAGAGACGGCGGCCACAGAGGCAGCCCTGCTGTGCACTGAGGGGAACCTCACCTCTGCAGCTGTTCTATCTGTAGCACCAGCTTCCTGAGGGATTCTTCCAGCTTAGAAATCTAGATATAACCAGACACATCCTAGTGGGACACACAGCACCAAGTGACAGCCAAGAGACGACCCTCACACCCTTCCAGGGAAGCCAGCGGGCACTCAGGACACTGGCACTGCAGGCCTCAGTGCGGAGGCCCACTTCTGCCCAGTACCCACACGCAAGCATGGTGCTCAGACTGGCGAGCAGAAGTCCTCGGCCACCAGCCCTGCAGGTGCTCACCCTCCACAGGTGCTTCCTGAGAGCGGCACTCTGTGAAAAGTTGGGATTTGCACTTGGCCCTGGAAATTGAGCCACCGCCCCTGCCCAACCCTGAGGTCCAGGTGAAAGGACCTGCCAGTGGTGGGCTGGCTTTTGGACTCAGGGAAGGGAGTCTCTCTGGCTCTAAAGCTAGACTTCTCCCTTTGTTAGCTCAACAATCTCTAGTTTTTCGACAAGGAACTCCTATTTAAACACAAGGAGTGGAGCAGGCTCAGGCTCTGTGCCACCTGTCTTCTGTGTGGCCTGCTCTGGGGTCCCCAACCTTGCCCAGGCCACCTGAAGGCACCATGGACACCCAAGCTGGAGGTCCTGAGTACTACAGAGGCTACTCTGCCAATCACAGCCAGGAGTGCAGAACAGGTGATGGCAGGGAGGGGCGGAGGACAATGACAACGTGTCCATCGCTGGAAATGCCAGGAAAAACAGGTCTTACGTCCAGGCACCCATGCCCTTGAAGAGCACTGCTTGGCTCACAAGTCTGACATTTAAGTCAAAAGGTCAGAAAATTCAAGAGGGGATGAATCAGTGCGATTTACCTTTTCTCTGTAGAAGGCTAACAATCTCCTCCTGTGTTTTTCTTGAAACTCTGAAATCTGAGAAGACAACGTATCTCAGCTGCTGATACTTCCCAGGGCTCAGCAAACAATGCTGGGGGGCGGGGGCAGGAGCTGTCTCTCCCACAGTCCTGTCTCCTCTCCAGGCACGGTCTCCACTGACTGAGGGCTGCTGGCTGCCGCCTGAGGCCAGCGCTGCCCAGGACCGCAGACAGGCACGAGGCGACGCAGGTCTCGACACTGTCTTCACGGGACGGGACTGACAATGGGGCTGACCCCAGGAGTGGGCACTGAGAACCCAGTGTGCACACTGGCAGAGGGTGGGGCAGGGCTGACCTGAAGAATGAGGCCCAGGGAGACCAACAGAGCCGCCCAAGTGCCAGGCCAGAACCCTCCCCAGCCTTCCGACCAACGGGAGCCAACTCTGCTTGCTGTGCGGCTGGAATGCGGCTGAGAAAGTGGGGTTGATGCCCCTCCCACCAGCACAGCCCTCAGACGCCAGCCTGCCCTGTGTCCGCCTCCCGTGGCCCACCCACCCCTGTGTCAGCCTCCCATGGCCCACCCACCACAGGGCTGACGGAGCTGCATCTCAGAATCTTCTCCCGCTTCTCCCCAGCCCCACAGTCTGGGACTGGGCTGTGGCAGGAACCCAACTCCAGCTAGGAGGAAAGGCACTTCACGGCCACTGAGCTACATGAACTCAGAACCCAGAGCTCTGTACTCTAGGAGACGAGGACCACAGAGAGGAGTGGGACCAGGGACTCCACAGCCACTCTCAAAGGACAGCCCCACACAGCCAAGCCGGCCACTGTCACCTCACCAGGTCAAAGCTCCTCTCAGCCACGCTTTGTCCTGCAGCTTCAGCAGAGCTCCGGGTCAGGGCAGGGACAGCACCCCTGACCCCTTCCCAACTCAGACTCCATCCAGACCCAGAATTCACGCCCCCAGCCCTGCTGGCAAAGATGTGCACAGTGGCTGGCCTATCTCCTTTGTGGTCCCAAACCACAGCTGGAAGACAACACCCACGCTCTGCCGGTGCAGGGCCTGGGGTTCAGAGGTTCTCAGAGTTGGAAGAGGCCTCACAGCCAGCCAGGCCCGCGGTGGGTGGAGGGCATGAAGGACCGCAGTGAGAGCAGCGTGTGGGTCTCTGCGGCCGGCAGCGGCCTACCCACGGCTGACCCTGATTAGATGAGGCGTGGGGCTGAGGACCAGTCCTGCTGAGCCTGAGTCCGGGAGTCTTCTGCACCAGGCCTGGGGGCCATTCCGCCTCTGTGGCCTCAGAAGTGGGCACTGGGGCTGACGCTGTGGCGTAGCGGGCAAGGCCTCCACTTGCCGGCATCCCATATGGGCACTGGTTTGAGTCCCAGCTGCTCCACTTCCAATCCAGCTCTCTGCTATGGCCTGGGAAAACAGTAGAAGATGGCCCAGACACTTGGGCCCCTGCACCTACCTGGGAAACCTGGAAGAAGCTCCTGGCTCCTGGTTTCAGATAAGCACAGCTCCAGCCATTTTGGCCATATGGGAAGTGAACCAGCGGATGGAAGACCTCCCTCTCTCTCTCTCTCTCTCTCTCTGTGCCTCTCTGTAACTCTGCCTTTCAAATAAATAAAATAAATCTTAAAAAAAAAAAAAAAAAAGAAGTGGGCAGGTTTTGTTAACAAGACTGTCTTCATCTTAAAGAAGTTATACCTCCCACCCCGACGTGGGAGCAGGCTAATGAAATGACTGCAAAACCAGAGGCTGTGCTGGACCTGGACCCCAGAGAGCCAGGGGAGGGTTACCCAGCGCTCTCATGTCTTGTACGCGGCCTACAGACTGGCACAGGCCGTGAACATGGACAGCCTGGAGGAAAAGGCAGTCTCATAGGTGCACAGGCGGCCAGGGGCGTTAGTTCTGGGGCTGTGACCGATTACGGAACTGACCAGGCTCTAAGAAACAGAGGCGTCTTTGGGTAGTCACCAGGAAAACGAAGCTGTTAGTGATCTGACCGGGGTGAGGTGACCAGGCCTGAAGGCCTTGAGTGGGCCGCTGCTTCCCTAGGGCAGGTTTCTGGGCCAGAGCCAGAGGGAGCTTTATTTTTTTCTCTTTTAAACTAACTATTTGAAAGGAAGAGCTACAGAAGGCGTTGGGGGGAGGGAAGCAGAGGGGGAGGGCAGAGATAAATCCCAACCACTGGTTCCTTCCCCAAAGGGCTATAACAGCCAAATCTGCCAGGCCGAACCCAGGAACCTGGCATTCCATCCAAGTCCCCACAGATGTGGCAGGGCCCCAGACACCTGGGCCATCTTCTACTGCCTTCCCAGGAACATTAGCAGAGAGATGGATCAGAAGTGAAAGAGACAAGATTCAACTGGTGCTCCAATATGGGATGCCAGTGTCGCCGTTGGCAGCCTAACCCACTGCACCACAGCACCTGCTCTGGGAAGCAGAGCTGCAAGTTCCTGAGGAGCCCAGAGAGCTCTGTGTAGGCAGACTGTCTGTCAGTATTCACCTACTAGAAATCAAGACTGAGAGAAATTTTCAGATCTTTATTAATTCACTTTAAAACAGCATTAAGCACACTGTTCATGTTACCATACGTGATGTGCCACAACGTATCACGTGACACAGCCTCCGGGAGGTGGGTTGACCCCCAGCTGAACTGTGACAGTGAGAACACAAACACCGCCGCAGACCAGCTGGACTCGGACTCCGTCAGAACTAAGGCTCCTGTGCTGCACGCAAGTCACTGTCACCGTCACCGTCAGGCAAGGACACAGGGCAGAGCACTGTGGCCAGCCTCTGTGCAGGGCCTGCCACTCACCTGGGAGGTTTCCTGGGAGTATTTCCTACACAGACTGTCTATGCCCATGAAGAACGCCTGAATCTCGGCATCGGTCTGAAAGAGAAAACAAAAGGCTTCCCGTTTGTGTTAACAGAGAATGCTCTGGCCACCAGCTAGAAACTGGACCAAGGTCGAGAACTAATCACAGCTGATAAAATCCCTGCATGTCAAGAGCAGCCCTAAGGAGGGTGCCGAGAGGGAGCCGCCACCAGCCACCAGCCACAGCCACACAGCCTGCTACCCTGGGCCATCCAGGCCGGTGAGGGGTGTGGCCCCCTCTAAGGACCCAGCAG
This sequence comes from Lepus europaeus, assembly GCF_033115175.1. Lineage (NCBI taxonomy): Eukaryota > Metazoa > Chordata > Mammalia > Lagomorpha > Leporidae > Lepus > Lepus europaeus. Next base: position 91,283,049 of record NC_084842.1, on the reverse strand, counting down.
GGCAGGGTCAAGAGCTAGGAGGCAGAGTGGGCTGGCAGGGCTGAGCCCTCCTGGGTCACATGTCCTCCTCTGAGGCAAAAGCACACATCCGACTGCAAAGGGCCCTTGGTGAGGGTTAAAGGTCACCACGAGCAAAGGCCTGGCCTTTGACCATTAGAGGATGGACACAGGCAGAGGCATGAAACCGACAACTCCTCCCAGACACACCAAGCAGTCTGAAAAGCTGACCTGGGGGTGAAGGAGACACGTCTGCACACTGTGACTCCCAACCATTGCTGTACTGTATCCGCACCACACCTGCCTCCCGCCTCCCACCTCCCCTCCCACAGTAGCCTGGACAATGCAGAGAGGGACAGCGCCATGCGCAGGGCAGTGCCATGATGGCCACCTCACTCACCTACTTTTGCTCCCCAAACCCCACAGAAATGACAGTAAAATTAAATCCAGGGGGAAAATCCTACATTCACAGGAGAAAACAGGAAGTGGTAGCTCGAATGGCCCAGGGTCTTTGAAGAACTGGGGGAGACAGAGTCCAGACCAGTTTAGCGGAGGGAGTCACAGAGGTGGCTCCTCCAGGATGAGGTGGGGCTCAGCATAGAGCCATCTATATACATGGATGCTACAAAGGCACCACAGCCCTGCAGGACAGGGTCAGAAGCTCAGGGTCCAGCACACTCGGTCTTCAACGTACCCCAGCACCCTGGTCTCCCCATGTAGAAAACAGGAGTAGAAACAGTGTCTCCAGCCCCAGGCCTCAGTGTGCAACAGGCAACAGGATATGCGAAAAGGGCACTGAGCAGAGCTTGGCACATGCTGGGTGCTCAGAGCGCAGAGACGATGATGTATGTGTGTGTGTGTGTGTGTATACACACATATATATACATATATGTGTATATATGTATGGTATATATATACACATACATACATACATCACCCAAGGACACAAACACGCAGATGCACTCACAACAGACACACAGCTCCACGTGCCAGGAACAGCAGCCACTGAAGGAGCTGTCAGACCACCCAGATCCCAGCCTTCCACTCACAGCAGAGACCCCAGACATGGGCAGGAGATTAACATGGAGACAGGCTGGCTGAGGAAGCCTGCACAGGAGGGCTACAAAGATAGCCACACACACACCAGCCGCTAGATAACCACACACAACAGCTGGTAGATAACCACACACACAAACAGCTTCTAGATAAACACACACACACACACAGCCACTAGATAACCGCTTAACAGCCGCTAGATAACCACACATGCACACACACACACAGCCGCTGAATAACCACACACACAACAGCCTCTAGATAACCACACACACAAGCAGCTGGTATATAATCACACACACACACATACACACACACACAATAGCTGCTGTGGAAAACCAAAAACAGACAAGACAGTGATGCTTTCAAAGTCCTAAAAAGCATGAATTTCCAACAAGGAATTCGAAACCCATTGAAATGTGCCTCCAAAATGAAGGCAAAAATTCAGGAGAGGCGTCATTTTTCAGGCAAAAACAGAGAATTCGTGGCCAGCAGACCCGAGCCAGAAGACAGAGAACTGTGGGAAAACCTAAATGCACACCGACTGCACACTGTGCACACTGCGGGTCAGCAGAGAACGGAATGAGTGCAGTGAGCATGGGGAGGGTGCCCTGTGCCGCCCACACCAGGAAAACCTAGTACACATTACACAGCCAAGGTGCCGGGGGTGACCCGTCTCAGTCTCTCTTGTGTCGCTGTAACAGGACACCATAGACTGAAAACTTTTATAGAGAAAAAGGATTTTATTTATCACACTTCCAGAGGCTCGGAAGTGCAAGATCAAGGTGTCCCCCAGTGGGAGAGGCACCTGGGTCTGCAGCCCCAGTCCGGTCAGCAGCAGGAGGGCAGCCCTCCAGGCTCAGCAACTCCAGCACTGCTGCCCTCTGCTGGGCGACACACGCACACACCACAAACCAACTGTTCACCTGAGCCTCGGTTATATCCTCTGGAAAAGCTCACTGAGCATCAATCACACTGACAACCTGTGTACTGGCCTATGTGTTACACCTCAATAAAAAATTAATTAAAATTATTGCCAGTGGGCCGGCTCCGCGGCTCAACAGGCTAATCCTCCGCCTAGCGGCGCCGGCACACTGGGTTCTAGTCCCGGTCGGGGCGCTGGATTCTGTCCCGGTTGCCCCTCTTCCAGGACAGCTCTCTGCTGTGGCCCGAGAGTGCTGTGGAGAATGGCCCAAGTGCTTGGGCCCTGCACCCGCATGGGAGACCAGGAGAAGCACCTGGCTCCTGCCTTCGGATCAGTGCGGTGCACCGGCCGCAGCCCACCAGCTGCAATGGCCATTGGAGGGTGAACCAACGGCAAAAGGAAGACCTTTCTCTCTGTCTCTCTCTCTCTCTCACTGTCCACTCTGCCTGTCAAAAAAAAATTATTGCCAGAAATTACCAGATTTTAGGAACTAAAATATTTCTAGGTAACACCAGGGTCACGGGAGAAACTGAGAAGAATTTCAAAACTGAAAGATAAACCCTACAACACAAATATCAGAAAGGAAAGGTTGAAACCTGACTCTACACACCCCATCTTTAAAAAAATTAAATCCAGGGACTGGCACTGTGGCTCAGTGGGTTAAAGCCCCGGCATCCCATATGCGTGCCAGTTTGAGTCCCAGCTGCTCCACTTCCGATCCAGATCCCTGCTATGGCCTGGGAAAACAGCGGAAGATGGCCCAAGTGTTTAGGCCCCTGCATCCATGTGGGAGACCTGGAAGAAGCTCCTGGCCCTGGCCTAGCCTAGCCCTGGCCTTTGCAGCCATCTGAGGAATGAATCAATGGATGGGAGATCTCTCTGTCTCTCTCTGTCTCTCCCTCTCTCTTTGTAACTCTGCCTTTCAAATAAATAAAATAAATCTTAAAAACAAAATTCCATTTTCCATGAACTTTTGGAAGTTACCTTGTACACATTTTTTTCAGACACCCACCGAAGATTAAAAATCAACTATGAAAATCACAGTGGATCTACACTATAACCACTTAAAAACTAAACAAAATCCATTCAGGTGTGGGCATCGTGGTGCAGGGGTGAAGCCGGGCCGACAGCGCCATTAGCATTCCACTGCAGAGCGCAGATGCGTGTTCCAGCTGCTCTGCTGCTGCTGCTTTTATAACTCTAGATGAGATCTTTCTTTCTTTTTTCTTTTTTTTTTTAAAGATTTCTTTTTTCTTTTTCTTTTTTTTTTTAAAGATTTATTTTAGGGGCTGGCGCTGTGGTATAGTGGGTAAGTCACTGCCTGCAGTGCCGGCATCCCAAATGGGTGCCGGTTTGAGTCCCAGCTGCTCCACTTCCAATCCAGCTCCCTGCTATGGCCTGAGATAGCAGTAGAAGATGGCCCGAGTGCTTGGGCCCCTGCACCCACGTGAGACCCAGAAGAAGCTCTTTGCTCCTGGCTTCAAATTGGCACAGCTCAAGCCGTTGTGGTCAATTGGGGAGTGAACCAGCGGGTAGAAGATCCCTCTCTCTCTGTGTAACTCTGCCTTTCAAATTATAATAAAAATAATAATTTGAAAAGCAGAGTTACAGAGAGAGGTAGAGACAGACAGAGGTCTTCCATCTGCCGGTTCACTCCCCAGATGGCTGCAATGGCTGTAGCTGAGCTGATCTGAAGCCAGGAGCCTCCTCCAGGTCCCTGCTGTGGGTGCAGGACCCAAGGACTTGGGCCATCCTCCACTGTTTTCCCAGGCACACAAGCAGGAAGCTGGATTGGAAGTGGAGCAGCTGGGACTCAAACTGGTATCCATATGGGACGCAGGCGCTGCAGGCTGGGGCTTTAACCTACTGTGCCACAGCACTGGCCCCATGTTCTGCTTCTGACCCAGCTTCCTGCTAATGTACCTGACAGCAGTGGATGATGGCTCAAGTGCTTGAGCCCCTGTCACCCATGGGGGAGACCCAGATGGAGTTCCAGGCTCCTGACTTTGGCCTGGCCTGCCCTGGCCATGCAGCCATTCGGGGAATGAACCACTGGATAGGAGAGCTCTCTTTCTCTATCCATCTCTCTCTTCCTATACTCTGACATTCAAACGAATATATCATTTAAAAAAAAAACTCAAATAATTCTTGAATTAAAAAAAATTAAAAAACAAAATAAAGATTATTTTTAACTGATATAGAGAAGCAGCACTCACTCAGACATGGTCATCAGGAAACACAAAAGGAAAGGATCCAAATGTTCAACCCAAGATGTGCAAATTGCTCTTCCCGCCACCCCCACCCCAAGCACAGGGCAGGGATCGGTGCCACAGAAAGCAACACAAGCAGGCATTGTCGTTGAGAGTGTGAACTGCCACACACAGGGAGAAAAACAAGGCACTTTCTGTTAAGTCTTCTATAAATTTATGCCACAGAAACAGTCTTACCAGTATTGTGAGCTACTACTAAAAATATTCCCCCTAAGGTTGTTCGGTAGTGGAAAAGGAACAAAACCCAAAGCTCTTCACCAAGCCAAGGCTGACATTTGTGCAGTCATCTTAAGACTGAGAGCATGGGGCTGGCGCTGTGACACAGTAGGTAAAGCCGCCACCTGCAGTGCCGGCATCCCATATGGGTGCCAGTTCAGAGTTCCGGCTGCTCCACTTCCAATCCAGCTCTCTCATGGCCTGGGAAAGCAGTACAGGATGGCCCAAGTGCTTGGGCCCCTGCATCCGCGTGAGAGACCTGGAAGAAGCTCCTGGCTCCTGGCTTCAGATCAGCGCAGCTCCAGCCATTGCAACTGTCTGGGGAGTGAACCAGCAGATGGAGGACCTCCCTCTGCCTTTCAAATAAATAAATAAATCTTTAAAAAAAAAAAAGTGAGGGTGTTGGGGGTGGGAGGGAGGGTATGAGGGGAAGAACCACTATATTCCTAAAGCTCCACCTATGAAATTTGCATTTATTAAATAAAAGTTTAAAAAAAAAAAAGTGAGGGTGTTGGGGCTGGCACTGTAGCACAGCAGTTTAAGCCTCCGCCCCTGGCACCAGCATCCCAATTGGGTGCTGGTTTGAGTCCCAGCTGGTCCAACTCCAATCCAGCTCCTTGCTGCTGGCCTGGGAAAGCAGGAGAGGATGGCGCAAGTGCTTGGGCCCTTTAACTCACACAGGAGGCCCGGAAGTAGGTCCTGTCCCTGGCTTTGGATTGGCCCAGCTCCGGCTGTTGTGGCCATTGCGGAGTGAACCAGCAGATAGAAGACCTCTCTGTCTCTCCCACTCTCTGTCTGTAACTAACTAACTAAATAAATAAACCTTTTCTAAAAAAAAAAAAAAAAAAAAAAAGTGAAGGTGTGCCCAAAATGCAGCATTTTTGCATGAGGATCCATCACAGCACATATAAAACAGGTATCAACTCTTAACCACTGTCAGCTTCAGGAAAATGAAATGGAGGCTTTCACAGCCCCCATTACGACTTCCAGAATTCTCTGAATTGCTGTGTAACTTTGTATCCCATTTGTAATCAGAAGAAAACGGCAATATTTAAACAAACATTCTGGAGAACAGGTGTAGAATCATCATTCTTAACTAAGTTTAGACCAAAGAACAAATTACATGTGTATATTTATAGAGAGAACAAAATGTAGTGTTTTAAGCCAATGTCAGCAATCATCAACTTTAAACTTACTTTAACTCTCTTAATTATGTATATGAGAGCATTTCAAAAGGTTTGTGGAAAAGGAGATTAAGATAATTTTGGTGCCTCCTTCCCCAAAAAAACTGGGGCCCGGAGTTGTGGCATAGCAGGTAAAGCTACCTCGTGCCTGCACCCCACATGGGCTCCAGTTCAAGCCTCAGCTGCTCTACTTCCGATCCAGCTCCCTGCTAATGTGCCTGGGAAAAGCAGCAGCAGATGGCCCACTGTACCCACGTGAGCGACCCGGACGAATCTCCTGGCTCCTGATTGGCCCAGACCTGGCCACTGCAGCCATGTGGGGAGTGAACCAGTGGATGGAAGATCTCTCTCTGTCTCTCCCTCTCTGTAGCTGTGATTTTCAAATAAAAAAATAAACAATTCTTTAAAAAAATGTATAACAGGGACCTTCAAAATGTTCATGAAAATCTGTGTATTTGAAAAGATTATGCATGGATTTCAGAATTTGGGGCAACAAAATAAGCTTATCTTTTCATTCCATTTTCCCACCAACTTTGAAGTAGGCTCACCTGTGACCCCTATGATGACTAAATTACACCACCCTCTGAAGCAGCCCGCGCTGTTTCCAGCACAGCCCACTCCAGTCCACTAAGCACGAGGCCAGCACAAGGCTGAGGTCACGCCAGTCTGACAGCCAAGTCCAACAGTGCTTCTGTCACTTGCAACTCTTACAAGCTCTAATTAACCAAGCAAAATGAATAAAAAGTTTAGATACCACAGATGACTAAAATTAAATCTCAAATTTAAAAGGAAATCACGATTTTCAGATTCTACAAATTTGAACTTACATTTTTTGAAAGAAAAACTGTACGACAAGGAACTTTACAAATCAAGCATTCATCCTTTTTACCTATAAAATAAAAACAGAATTCATTACATTACACACACACACAAAGGCGGCCTTCAAATGACAATGGTGCTTCAACAAGTACAGGACTCCAGCACACGGCTCACACAGGCTACAAGGCTGCAGGTGTGCACACTGCTGGACCAACTGCTCCAAAATAGGGACCAAAAAATAAAAACTCCAGGTTAAGTCTACCCCAAATATTTATTATAATTAGATTTTATGGTAAAATCAATTTAAAATTTCTAACTACTCAAAATGAAAACACCTCCCACCCCATCCAAAAGTTGAAATGAGTTTTTCTCTGCCTCTCCGAGTCTCCCCTCTACAACACACTCAGGTGTCCATAGGTGCTGGGCAGACCACCCCTACTCATGTTTTATTGAGCTCCTGCTCTCTGTAAGCCAGCGCTGTATTCTAGAAATGCAGGTTAGTGGGTCTGGTGCTGGCATCCAGCTAACTCACTGCTCACCCTCTGGGCCATGTCCCAGGCTCACTTGGCTCCACCCCATCTCACTATCGTCCTCTATGTGGGATTCTAGTCACCAACCTGGAAACCTATACCTCCATGTGCCTCAGCATCAGTCTTGCTCTTCCCCCACCCCACTCCCACAAACTCCCCAGTGACAGTGCTGTGCCATGTGGGCACCCCTGCCACCCCACACCTGCACTTCACTGCACCCAGAGTGTTGTCACAAGAACCACAAGTCCTGGGCCAGCGCCGTGGCTTAACAGGCTAGTCCTCTGCCTCGTGGCGCCGGCACACCGGGTTCTAGTCCCGGTTGGGGCGCCAGACTCTATCCCGGTTGCCCCTCTTCCAGGCCAGCTCTCTGCTATGGCCCGGGAGTGCAGTGGAGGATGGCCCAAGTCCTTGGGCCCTGCACCCGCAAGGGAGACCAGGAGAAGCTCCTGGCTTCGGATCAGCGAGATGCGCCGGCCGCAGTGGCCATGGGAGGGTGAACCAACGGCAAAAAGGAAGACCTTTCTCTCTGTCTCTCTCTCTCACTATCCACTCTGCCTGTAAAAAAAAAAAAAAAAAAAGAACCACAAGTCCTTGCCATCCTCTTCAGCACCTTCTGAGAGCAGCAAAGCCCCTCGCTCCAAGCCCTGCCCTTTCCTTTGTGGGCTGGCTCAGAGCCCAGGGTCCATGCACCAGTGCTGTGGTCTCCACATTCCTAACCCTTTCCTGGCCCACTATGACCCTGCAACAAAGACTGGGGGAGAATCCCTCCGCCTAGGAGGCACCCACGGATGGAGGATCTGGTGCCGCTGAGTCTGTGGGCAGCCTTCCCCCATTCTCCACCATGTTTGTTCAAAAAAGCCTTCCTCTATCGCCTGCCAAAGGAAAGCAGCCCCTTTCGTGGCTCGCCACAACTGCCTGGCCCTCTCTTCTAGACTTGACTACAAGGGCAGCCCAGTTCAGCCTCCCTCCTCAAGGCCAGCCGGCCTCCAGGTCTATAGCACTGAGCACACAGTGGCCTCCCGGGGCAGACTGGGCAGCAGCTTTTGACAGCGGGGTTGTGAACAGCTAATGCCAGGGTTTTCCCAAAGCCCTCATCTCCTTCCTCCTTCCACGGTTCCTGGATCCACCACACACACACACACACACACACACCCGCCAATGCAGCACCTGGGGCATCATGGGGGCGTGGCCTCAGGCTACAGAAGTCAACGTTGGACTCGGGCTTAAAGAGCCAGAAGTGCCTGGCGCCGCGGCTCAGCCTGCGGCGCCGGCACCCTGAATTCTAGTCCCAGTTGGGGCGCCGGTTCTGTCCCGGCTGCCCCTCTTCCAGTCCAGTTCTCTGCTGTGGCCCGGGAAGGCAGTGGAGGATGGCCCAAGTGCTTGGGCCCTGCACCCGCATGGGAGACCAGGAGAAGCACCTGGTTCCTGGCTTCGGATCGGCGCAGCGCCAGCCATAACGGCCATTTGGGGAGTGAACCAACGGAAAGAAGACCTTTCTCTCTGTCTCTCTCACTAACTCTGCCTGTCCAAAAAAAAAAAAAAAAAGAGCCAGAAGCATCTGAGAAGCCGCCCCTGCCCCAGTCAGGCACCTGCCAACGCTGGGTGCTGCTGGCGCCAAGAGCCCCGGCACTCTGGGCCCATCAGTGTGCCTGTGCCGCCGCCGGCCCAGGGGAAGCTGCCAAAGCCCCCTCCCGGGCAGCGGCACCTTCCCCTCCGCGCTCCTCAGTGCGCTCCCGCCCTCGGCCCGCCGCCTCCAGGGCTCGGCCCGCCGCGCTCCCGCCCTCGGCCCCGGCCCCGGTCAGGGCGCTCACCGCCCGCGAGCCGTGGAGACGCCGCCGCCGCCCCGTCCCCGCCCCGGCGGACCCCCTCTCTGCGTCCCCCCGGGCTCGCTCGCGCACCGCGGCAGACACGAGCCCACCGACAGAAAGCACGCTTCTCACCACGCGGCGCCCGCCACGTCCACGCGGGAGCGGGGCCGCAGCCACGCGCTCGGCGGGACGGGAAGGCGCCAAGCCCCTGCCCCCGCAGCCGCCCCGCACGGCCGCCCCGCGCCTCAGCCCCGCACGTCGGCCCCCGCACGTCGGCCCCGGCCGTCCGAGCCTCAGCCCCGCACCGCCGCCCCGCCTCAGCCCCGCCCCGCCGCCCCGCGCCTCAGCCCCGCACGTCAGCCCCGGCCGCCCCCGCCTCAGCCCCGCACGTCAGCCCCGGCCGCCCCCGCCTCAGCCCTGCACGCCGGTCCCGCACGTCAGCCCCGCACGCCGCTCCCGCGCCTCAGCCCCGCACGTCGGTCCCGCACGTCAGCCCCGCACGCGGTCCTGCGCCTCAGCCCCCGGCCGCCCCCGCCTCAGCCCCGCACGTCAGCCCCGCACGCCGGACCCGCGCCTCAGCCCCGCACGCCGGTCCCGCACGGCCGCCCCCGCCTCAGCCCTGCAAGTCAGCCCCCGGCCGTCCGCGCCTCAGCCCCGCACATCGGCCCCGGCCGCCCCCGCCTCAGCCCCGCACGTCAGCCCCGCACGCCGGACCCGCGCCTCAGCCCCGCACGTCGGCCCCGCACGTCAGCCCCGCACGCCGGTCCCGCGCCTCAGCCCCGCACGCCGGTCCCGCACGTCAGCCCCAGGCCGCCCCCGCCTCAGCCCCGCACGTCTGCCCCGCACGTCAGCCCCGCACGCCGGTCCCGCGCCTCAGCCCCGCACGTCAGCCCCGCACGCCGGTCCCGCGCCTCAGCCCCGCACGCCGGTCCCGCACGTCAGCCCCGCACGCCGGTCCCGCACGTCAGCCCCGCACGCCGCCCCCGCACGTCAGCCCCGCACGCCGGTCCCGCACGGCCGCCCCCGCCTCAGCCCCGCACGTCAGCCCCGCACGCCGGTCCCGCACGCCGGTCCCGCGCCTCAGCCCCCTCTGCCGCCCGCCGTCAGCGCCGCCGCGCCCCGCCCCTACCTTGGCCCCGGCAGCCGTCGCAGTACACGTGGCCGCAGTTGGTCAGGCTGAAGCGCGACTTGCTGCGAGGCGGCTGGAAGCAGCGGTTACAGAACACCCACCCGGCCATGCCTCGCGCCGCCCGGCTCCACGCGCGTTCGCGAGCCTGGCGCAGCGGCCCTGCGCCTGCGCACACGGCGCCGCGCCCCCCCCAGCGCTCGGCGGCACTCTGCGCCTGCGCACACGGCGCCGCCCCCCCAGCCCTCGGCAGCACTCTGCGCCTGCGCACACGGCGCCGCCCCCTCAGCGCTCGGCAGCACTCTGCGCCTGCGCACATGGCGCCTGCCCGGCTTTCCCGCCTCGCCGGGGTGGACCCGCGCGGAGCAGTGGGGGCGCCCTCGACTCGGCGCTGCCGGCTCCGGCGTCCTCCGTGGTCCGGGCGACGGCCCACCCGGTGTAGGCTCACCGAGAGGGCCGCGGGCGCCCGGAGACCCGCGGGCAGGGGCGCTGGACCTAGCGGGCTACCCCCTCCTCAGAAATGCGGGGTCCGGGCCGCCCCGCCCCCAGCCTGTCCCCCTGCGGGCGCTGTGGACGCGCGTCCGCGGTGCACGGGAGTCCTGGCGGGGAAGGGGCTCCTCTGAGGACTTCAGAACTGCAGGGGGGCGCGGGAAGCTACACGCCACGCCGCGCGACTCCGAGGAGCGCGGGAGGCCGCGCGGGCTCCCAGGTCAGCAGCGCGCAGACGCGGGCCTCGCCCCCCGGACCGCCCAGGTCCCGGCGTGTTGGGTAGCAGCCACCGGGGTCAGGGCTGCCCGGCGTGGGGAACGCGCCACACGGGCTCACACCCCGTGCCCACGTGTGAGAGCTGGAGCCGCCGCCTGGGGTGTCAGCGGCCAGCGGGCGCTGCCCCACTTCCCGTGCAGCTCTGCCGTGGACGTGGCCCAGGCCCTTGGGCCCTGCACCCGCGTGGGAGGCCCGGAAGGAGCTCCTGGCTTCCGATCGGCACAGCTCCGGCCCTTGCGGCCATCTGGGCAGTGAGCCAGCGGATGGAAGACCTCTCTCTGGCTGTCTCTCTCTCCCTCCCTCCTTCTCCGTCTCTGCCTCTGCCTCTCTGTAACTCTGCCTTTCAAATCACAAATAAATAAACCTTAAAAAAAAAAAAAACACCCAACCCTGTATTTAAAAAAGCAAAGGCTGCGCTGGGAGAGCAGGTGCGGGTCTGGCGGAGCCGCTCACGCAGGCTCACGCAGGCCGCAGACGCCCTCCCGCAGGCACGGGGCTTTATTGGCGCGGACGCCTGCAGGTGCCGGCCCTCGGCCAAGACTTTACAGCAGTTTCTTGGCGATGAAGAAGTCCTTCAGGTGCTTCATCTGGAAGACGCCCACCGAGAGCAGCACCAGCGTCTGCGCGAAGGCCCACCACAGCACGTGGCTGTGTGTGCCCTCGCTGGTCACGCGGAAGCTCTCCTCGCGGTCCTGCGGGGAGAAGCAGCAGCTTTAGTTTCTTGCGGGACCGAGCGGTGGCGGCTGGTCTCAGGGAAGGGTCCCGGGACGCCCGCGGTGATTTCCAGGGGCAACATGGGACTTCCCAAGCTGGAGTCGCTCAGCCAGGCCTCACCAAACGCATTTTTGTATGCTGGTTTAAAATACCAGGAATTTGATCTGTTACAGTGTTTTGTGGGACCAGCGCCATGGCTCACTTGGTTAATCCCCTGCCTGCGGCGCCGGCATCCCATATGGGCGCCAGTTCTGTCCCGGTTGCTCCTCTTCCAGGCCAGCTCTCTGCTGTGGCCCGGGAGTGCAGTGGAGGATGGCCCACGTGCTTGGGCCCTGCACCCCATGGGAGACCAGGAGGAAGCACCTGGCTCCTGGCTTCGGATCAGCACAGCGCCGGCCGTAGTGGCCACTGGGGGGTGAACCAACAGAAGGAAGACCTTTCTCTCTGTCTCTGTCTCTCTCTGTCTATAACTCTACCTGTCATATTAAAAAAAAAAAGTGTTTTGTGTTTTACCTGGCAAGCAACACTACCTAGTAGTGAAAATTTGCTGATTTGAGTCCTGGCTTTGTCCCAGCACTCGCCTGCCTTCCCTGGCTATCACACCTGCCACCATGTTTTACACAGGCCGGTGAGCGGCTGCACAGGGCTACGTCCGTGTCTGGCCAGCGCCCATGGACACTGCCTCAGAAAACACGATCCACGGAACGTCTCTGTGGTTCAGAAAGTGGATATACTTGAGCCTCTGCAAATACAGGCACTCAAAATCCGTGGGAAATGGAAGTGAGAGGAGTATTTTTGTGCAAAAAAGTGGACCTCCACGCATAGTTTTTTTCATCATGTGCCTTTCCATGAACGTCTCAGGCTCCAGCGTACGGGGTACGTCTGGACACGTGTCACCCGTGCGCACCCTCTGCTCTGGGCACTTCACTGGACGCGGGAAGGAGCCACGTGCCACCCCCCGCCCCGTCCTGGAGGAGCTCCTGGCCAGCAGCAGTGGGGAGCAGAGGTTGCCCTCCCCCACCCCCAGCTCTGAGGCCGGCTGGGCCGGCAGCTGGCGGGGGGCAGGCTGACCCTTTGATAGTTCTGCTCCTTGAGTATCTGCTCGATTTGCTCCATCAGATGCTCCAGCTTGAAGGTGACTTCATTAACCCGGTCCTTTGCTTGAGTGATGACTTCGTCCAGGTTGTGTTCCCCTACTCGAATATCCAGGTGGATCCGCTGTGCAAACGGCAACCAGGGAGGAGCCCGCCGTGAGCCGGCTCTGTGCGCTCCCACCGCCCGCCCCAGCTCTGCACTTCCTTCCCAGCCTCCCCTCCTCCTCACTGCGGCCCTGGTCCCCGTTCTACTCGCACCAAGTGAGGGCCTGCTGGCCTGAACGGCCCCCGCAGGCCACGCTGAAGTACAGTTCTCCTTGTCTGTCTCCACTTCCTGCCGTGAAGAGCTTTCTTATTTATTAAATCCCATTACCAATTCACCCTGCGGCTTTCGCTTTCAAGCCTGAGGGAGCACAGTTCTCTCCCCTCCCGCGCAGCCCTGCAGGCAACCTTGGGGCTCTCCTTGGAGCGCCTCCCAAGCCCTGCGGCCTCTCTGCAGCACCAGGGTCTGGGCACGGGCTGAGCGCGCGGGTTCTGCGTGCCGATGCCAGGCTCCGTGCGTGCTGATGCCGCGGCCGCGGTCAAGGGCAGGGGGCGTGGCCTCACCAGTTTGCTGCCTCCGAACGACAGGAGCCGTGTCGAATTGGACACCAAGCAAATGATGTGTTCCCCAGGCGAGTGGGAAGTGAAGTAGAACGTTCCTTGTGGGCCATAGAGCGCGGACAGCAACACCTAGGGCGCGGATTTCCACCGTTCATGCTCAGGACATTCTGTTTTCATGCTTTTGCTTTTAATTTTTTTAAAAAAAATGTTTTATTTATTTGAAAGGCAGAGTGGGAGAGAGAAAGAAATGATTCCACTGGTTCGCTCTCCAAATGCCGGCAACAGCCAGAGGAGGAAGCCGGGAGCCGGGAACTCCGTCTAGATTAGGGTGAGGGGTAGCAAGGCCCCAGGTGCTTGGATGCGCACAGCAGGAAGCTGGATTGGACCCCATCTGTGGCCGTGCGCATCCGACAGTGGCTTAGCCTGCGGGACAGCGCCCACCCTGCTTCCCTAGTGATCTATCCAAAAATGCGGCAGTTCCTAAAGAAATCAAGCGGTTGATGAACACACGAAGAGTTCAGCCTCGCTAGTCACAGAGAAAATTCCTTTGTGGATTCCGTGCTGGGCGGGGAAGACTCAGTGCCAGCAGTCAGGTGTCGGGTGCAGCAGATGCCACTTGCGACGCCCACACCCCATAGGGGAGCGCCTGGGGTCCAGCACCCTACTGATGTGCACCCTGGGAGACAGCAGGTGATGGCCCAAGTCCTCAGGTCCCGGCCACTCGGGCGGGACACCTGTGACGGCCCAAGTCCTCGGGTCCCAGCGACTCGGGCGGGACACCTGGACAAAGTTCTGGGCTCCTGGGCATGGGGACTGAGCAGAAGGGCTCTCTGTCCATCTGTCTCTAGCTTTCAAGTAAAGTGAAAAATAAGTGAAGGGGCTAGCGCTGTGGTGTAGTGGGCTAAGCTTCTGCCTGCAGTGCCGGCATCCCATATGGGCACCAGTTCTAGTCCTGGTTGCTCCACTTCCCGTCCAGCTCCCTGTAGAAGATGGCCCAAGTGCTTGGGCCCCTGCACCCGTGTGGGAGACCCAGAAGAAGCTCCTGGCTCCTGGCTTCGGATCAGCCCAACTCTGGCCATTGCAGCCATTTGGGCAGTGAGCCAGTGGACGGAAGACCTTTCTCTCTGTCTCTCCCTCTCTCTGTCTGTAACTATTCCTCTCAAATTAATACATTTTAAAAATCTTTTAAAAATTTTTAAAAAAATTTAAAAGAATGAAATAATACATTGTATGCTGCTAGACCACAGTGTAATTAAATTAGGATCGATAATGGAGAGGCTGCTGGAAAATCTCCCAATACTTGAAAACAACATAGAATTCTAATTAACACATGGGGCGAGAAGAACCCCAAGAGAAATTTTAAAAATATTTAGACAAATGAGAACAGTTTATCAAAATTTGTGGCCTGCAGTGATGAGAGAGAACGTGAAGACATTCAGCATCCATAGTACAAAAGAGATCCACAGTCAGCAGTCTGTGCTCCAGCTTTAGGAAACTGGGGAAGAGCGAGTCAAGTGCAAAGTAATCAGAAGGAAAAGAAATGATCAAGAATCAGTGACACTGCTGGGCACAGGAACGCCAGTGGAAGCAACAGACTCCACAGGCCTCCACCGACGCCGGCAGGAAGAGGCCGCCAGCGCGGCACAGTGGGGAAAGCCGCCGCGGCTGCTGCCGGCACCTCGGTCTGCAGCGCTGGGTCAAGCCCCGGCTGCTCTGCTCTGCTCCCCACCCAGCTTCCTGCTAGCGCGCCTGGGAAGGCCGTGCAAGGTGGCCCAAGGACATGGGTTCCTGCCACCACGTGGGAGACCCGGTGCAGTTCCTGGCTCCTGGCTTCGCCTGGCTCAGCCTTGGCTCTTGCAGGCATTTGGGGAGCGAACCAGTGGATGAAAGATACCACCCCCTTCTCTCTGTCCTTCTGCAAGAGAGCGAGTGTGAGGCGCGCCACCTCCTGGGTCACGCGCCCGAATGCCTGGAACACCCAGTATCAAAGCTGGGAACAGAAACTCCATCCAGGTCTCCCCTGTGGGTGGCAGGGGCCTGAATGTTTGAGCCACCACCTGTGGCCTCCAGGGATGTGAATCAGCCTGAAGCCGGAAACAGCATCAGGACTTGAACCCAGGCCCTCGGGTGCAGGGATCCCGAGTGGCCACACTGCCTGCCACAGTGAGATCCGGACCCTCTTCTGTGTGAGGAAGGCTGCAGGTGAGTGGCCTGTGCTGTGTAGATGTTAAAGTGGCAAACGCTGCTTTTTGGGGAAATGGGGCCCATCAGGTTCAAGCAAATGAAATCGCCAAGCAGCGGGACCCCAGAGCTCACACTACCTCCTCGTTGTAGGTTGTGACAGTCACAAACAACCCCAGACCGGGGGCCGACTCCAGGAAGGCCTGTCTGTGCAGGTCCCACAGCTGAAGCTTGAAAGTGCCTAGAAAACCAAGACTTCTGTTAGGCAACCGAACCGAGGAGCCGAACGAGTCTGCCGGTAACGGAGTCTCCAACACCCGAGCAGCCTTGTCCCCAGAGACCCCCTTGCAAAGCCTGGATCCCCGCTGCAGCCCACCTCGCCTGTCCCAGGCGGCAGCACCCGCAGGGCCGGCTCTCCCCGAGGCGCCATGACGTCTGGCGGCGTCCGTGTGAGTCCCCGAAGCAGGAATTTACCTAGGGCGCCAAGACCACCTTCCCTGGGCGCTGTCCTGGGGGCCGAGGGCACAGCCAGCGAGACAGGCGGGGCTCCTTCTCACAGGCAGCAGCAGGAAACGGGCACGCGCACGCAGGACGCGCTGGCTAAGAGCGAGCCAGGGGCCCGGGAGCTGTGCCGTGGTATGGGGGGCCTCAGGGGACTCCCCGCAGGGGAACAGAGGAAGGAGCACATCTGAGGAATGGGAGTGCCCCTGGGCCAGTGGACACAGCCCACTAGGCGCTGGGCGAGCTGGCCTTCCAGGCTTCGGCGTCTTGCCTGAGAACTGTATCCACCCACACGGGGTTGTCTGGAAGATTCGTGCCTGTGTGGGCCGCTGCCCTGGGGGGTGCTTGGCACACAGCAGGGAATGTGCTGTGTGTAGATACAGGTGAGACACATATAACATACAAATATACACAAACACGCATGTACGTATCATAGACACATGTAGATATCATACACACCGTACTAACATATAAATGCCCACTGCTAACATGAAAATACACACATTGCTAACATAAATATAAATGTACACAGGTACTAGCATGTAACTAGCACACACACTAACATAGACACACACCGCTAGCACATGCAACACTCACATAGATATCACACACAAACATACAAATATCACACCCACACCGCTAACATAAGTCGCTACACCCAGCTGACAGCCACACGCACACACGCACACTGGCACACTGGTGCCTTCCCCTTGCTGGGACACGCTGCCTCTGGCTGAGGGAAGACCCGTCCCCCTGCTCGTCGGTCCGGAGGGCCTGGGACACGCTGCCTCTGGCTGAGGGGAGACCAGTCCCCTGCTCGTCGGTCCGGAGGTCCTGGGACAGGAGTTTGCTCTGGCTGAGGGGAGACCCGTCCCCTGCTCGTCGGTCCGGAGGGCCTGGGACACGCTGCCTCTGGCTGAGGGGAGACCCGTCCCCCTGCTCGTCGGTCCGGAGGTCCTGGGACACGCTGCCTCTGGCTGAGGGGAGACCCGTCCCCTGCTCGTCGGTCCGGAGGTCCTGGGACACGCTGCCTCTGGCTGAGGGGAGACCCGTCCCCCTGCTCGTCGGTCCGGAGGTCCTGGGACACGCTGCCTCTGGCTGAGGGGAGACCCGTCCCCTGCTCGTCGGTCCGGAGGTCCTGGGACACGCTGCCTCTGGCTGAGGGGAGACCCGTCCCCTGCTCGTCGGTCCGGAGGGCCTGGGACACGCTGCCTCTGGCTGAGGGGAGACCCGTCCCCCTGCTCGTCGGTCCGGAGGGCCTGGGACACGCTGCCTCTGGCTGAGGGGAGACCCGTCCCCTGCTCGTCGGTCCGGAGGGCCTGGGACACGCTGCCTCTGGCTGAGGGGAGACCCGTCCCCTGCTCGTCGGTCCGGAGGGCCTGGGACACGCTGCCTCTGGCTGAGGGGAGACCCGTCCCCTGCTCGTCGGTCCGGAGGGCCTGGGACACGCTGCCTCTGGCTGAGGGGAGACCCGTCCCCTGCTCGTCGGTCCGGAGGGCCTGGGACACGCTGCCTCTGGCTGAGGGGAGACCCGTCCCCTGCTCGTCGGTCCGGAGGGCCTGGGACACGCTGCCTCTGGCTGAGGGGAGACCCGTCCCCTGCTCGTCGGTCCGGAGGGCCTGGGACACGCTGCCTCTGGCTGAGGGGAGACCCGTCCCCTGCTCGTCGGTCCGGAGGGCCTGGGACACGCTGCCTCTGGCTGAGGGGAGACCCGTCCCCTGCTCGTCGGTCCGGAGGGCCTGGGACACGCTGCCTCTGGCTGAGGGGAGACCCGTCCCCTGCTCGTCGGTCCGGAGGGCCTGGGACACGCTGCCTCTGGCTGAGGAACGGAGCAGGTGGAGTGGGCTCGCTAACGTTTGTGGAAAATGGAATTAGAAGGCAGGTTTGGCTGGCTTGTGGCACAGGTTAAGCTGGCGTCCGGACTCACAGTGCCGGGAGCGAATCCTCGCTCTGCGTCCGACCCAGTGCCTGCGAGCGCACCTGGGAGGCCCAGTACTTGCACTCCTGACACCCGCCGTGGGAGATCCGGAAGAAGCTGCTGGCTCCTGGCTTCAGCCTGGCCCAGCCCCGGCCGTTTGTGGCCATCTGAGGACTGAACCAGCGGATGAAAGCTCACTCGCTCTCGCTCATTCTTTCTGCCTTTCAAATAAGTAAATAAACAAATCTTTTAAACAAATACTTCACTTTGGTGCAAATATTTGGGATCCATGCACAGATGTTTCTTAGGTTTCCACAAACTTTTTGAAGGTTCCCCGCATGTGTGTTGGGAAAGGTGCCCACAGCACGTGCTTGGCGACAGGAGCTGAGGGATGAGTGCCAGCTGCGCTCTCGGACAACCCTGCCCTGGGTCCTCTGGACCAGGGGCCAGGGGAGGGGGGGTCTTACTTTTGGGGCTATCTGCATCCAAAACCCCCCCCCGCCACCCCGCCACCCCCAGGGCAGGAAGTGACAGCGATAGCTGTCATCCCCAAGGCTGCCAGCAGATGGCAGAAGAGAAGCACTGGTCACAGGCGGAGACCAGGAACCCCCACAGGAGGAGCGGCTGCAGGTGGGGCTTCTCCCCTGACCAAGAGGCCAAGGGGGTCCTGGCAGGCACGGGACACAGGTGCTGACCGCTGCTGCCTGCAGGGCAGTAGCACCTGCCCTGTCTTGTGTGGCTGGCAGTGTCACTGCGCAAAGCGCCGTCCCCTCCAGTCCAACAGCTCAGCGTCACAAGCAGAAGCCTGAGCCCCGAGAAGGGACTCCCCTCACCTCGCAGGTGTCAGGCACCTTGGCCGCCACCTCTCACCACACTGGCTGGGCTGGGGGCCTGCCTGTGCGCTTCAGACCAGCGCCCCGGAGTGCCTGCAGAGCCTGTGGGCACAGAACTCGCCCCAGGGCCCCTCCCCGAGTATCCCGTGTAGCAACCAGAGAGCGTGCAGGGTGCCCGGATTGGAGCCACCTGGAATGCAGGCGCCCCACGGGGCGCCTTAACCACTGTGCCGCTCGCCTGCTGAATCGAGTCTTCTCTCTTCAGCACTGGCTCACACATTCTGGTCACCGTACTCCACAGCACTTCCACTGTCACTCCCTGAGGGACAGTATTTTTAAAATGATCACATAGGGGGCCGGAGCTGTGGTGTGGCTGGTGGCGGCATCCCATATGGGTGCCGGTGTAGGTCCCAACTGCTCCACTTCCAATCCAGCTCCCTGCTGTGGCCTGGGAAAGCAGTAGAAGATGGCCCAAGTCCTTGGGCCCCTGCACCCGCGTGGGAGACCCAGAAGAAGCTCCTGGCTCCTGGCTTCCGATTGGCCCAGACCTGGCCATTGCAGCCATCTGGGGAGTGACCCAGTTGATGGAAGAACTCTCTGCCTTTCAAATAAATAAATAAATCTTTAAAAAATGATCACACAGGACAGACATGTAATGCAGCAGTTAGATGCCACTTGGGACACATGCAGCCATATCTAAGCGCCTGGTTTGAGTTCCAGCTCCACTTCCGAGTCCAGCTTCCTACTACTGCAGACCTGGGAGGCAGCAGGCGATGGGTTAAGGCCTTGGGCCCCAGCTGCTCACGTGGGCGAGCTCCTGGCTGGAGCTGAGCCAGGTCTGGCCCAGTCCTCGCTGTCGGGGCCATTTGGGGAATGAACCAGCTCATGGAAGCTCTGTGTCTCTGTGTTTCAAATAAAATGGAAATGAGCAGAAATCTAGAAGTGCGGGGGACCAGGAGCCCCTGCTCTGCTTCTCCTCTAGGTCCCCCAAGGGCTCCCCCTCCTCTCCAGGTTAGGCATTTACAATGAGAAAACATTGGTTAGAACCAGTAGAGACGCAACCACGCACAGAAGTATCGGGGTTCTCACGCCTGCGCCGTGGGCAGGCAGCTTCTCCTCCTCTCACCGAGGGGTTTGAGTCCGGTCAGCAAGGCTGGAATGGCGGCCAGGCGGGTGGGAAGGGGCAGCGATGGAGCTGGCGCCAGGGCCGGGCCAGGGCCTGCTCCCCAGGCGCAGGTCGAGAAGCAAGAGCAGGTCTCTCTGCCCCCAAGGCTGCCACCTGTTCTCCCCCGCCCCCGGGGACGATGGGGCAGTGCAAGCCGAGCCCGGAGGAGACACGCTGGGGAAGGTGGTTGACTACCCGCCCCGCTGAGGCCCTGGAGCCATGGCTGCGGCCTCCCAGGAGCACCCGCTTGAATTTACACACCACAACTGGCCCCAAGTACCCATTTTTGGGAGTTTGTCCCTGTTTCTCTGTCCACGCGCCTGTGTGCCTCTCTCTGCTGCCTTCTCCCAGTCTAGTTTTAACCAACGCTTGTCACTTTCGGCCCTGAATGCCACGGGCTGCTTTCCCCAGCACACGGGCTGCTCGGGGCAGTCTGGTCTCCTCTCCCCGGGACGTGGCTCTGGCCCAGGCCACAGGCGCTCTGGCTGTCTTGGTTCCGAGCTCCGCTGGACTCGTGGGGCTCAGGAATTCAGCCAGCGCTTCAGGAGGATTTGTGCAGCTGTTTCGGCTTCCAGGTCCCGCTCCCCCCCTTTCCTAGGGGCCGCTCCCCCCTCACCGCGGGCCACCTGCTGCCTTCTCTTCTCCATGGTCACAGCCCCAGCCCCTCGGCTTCACGTTCTTGCCAGTGCCACAGCTGCTTTCAGGGCCTGTTCTGTCCTGAAAGGCTCCCTGGTCTCTCTCGGGCCAAGTTCCCCCGCGGGACCTGACACGATCCTGCTTCTTCCTGTGGCTGCACTGGGTGTTCCGCAGAGCTCTGAGCGGAGACAGCTGTGTGGGGCCGGCCAGGGGGACGACAGAGCCGGGGAGCAGGGGCTCGGGCTGGTGTCCCGGGGGACGGGACTGAAGAGGCTCTCCACTCCGGCACTCGGAGCCAGCATGGTGGAGACAGGGCCTGGAGGCACGCAGCCTGCTGCCTCTGCCCCTCCACCCCAGATGCCACGGGGCAGCCAGGAAGGGCACCGTGTCCTCCCGCCCCTCCTCTGCCCTTCACGGGTTACTAGAAAAACAGGGCTGTCCAGCCAGGAGGTGGAGCACGCACAGGATGAGACAGCTGGGCCCAGCTGGGCCGAGGGGATGCAGGGGATGGTGCCTTCTGGGTGCTGGGCCAGGGTCTGAAGCTTCGTAAACTTCGCCTCATCACCATTACAGCCGAAAGAAACAGCCGCCACCATGCCCGTCGTTGTCCCGTTTTACAAATGCACAACCACAGAGAGTAAGCAGCTGGCCCCGGGCACACGGTTGTGAGGCGCAGAGCCTGGGTCCGGTTCAGACGCGGCTTCTGCCCACAGCGGCCCCAGCAGCGAGGCCCCGGGGGCCACACAGGCCCCTCTGCCCCTCCACTCAGGCTGCAGAGAATGAAGCTGTGACGCTGGGGCAGACGGGAGGGAGACCCCGCGACCACCGGCGTGCAGCCAGGACATTCGGTGATGGTTCCGGCCTGCGTGCTGAATCTCCCCCACCCTCGCCACACCGAGGGCCGGCTCTGCTGGGCCGCTTCAAGGCCTGGCCACCATGGGCACAAAGGGCGCGGGACCACCGCAGCCGCCCAGGCGCCTGGATTCCGGCTGCCTGCCCAGGAGCCATGCAACCCACCGCTCAGGCTGTTTCCGGCCAGATTTGCACAACTTGGTGCAGCAGGCAGGGGGCCGCCAGCTGTTAGCACGGCTCAGCCCGGGGCTGGCTGGCCGGGAAGGCCACGCCTCACCCACCTGTGATCAGCGTGTCGCTCGGGATGTCCTCTATTATGCACTTCTCCTCCCGCTCCCCTGCGTGGAAATAAAACGCAGTGGACAGCGGAACGCAGAGACACAGCAGGAGCGCCACGGCTGGCATGGCGGCGGCTCTGGGGAATCGATTTCCGTGAGAAGCCGCAGTGGGGCCTGCACCTGGGCGGCAGGGCGGGGCGGAGCCCAGGGAAGCCGAGCCGCACACCTCCACCCCCAGCGCCCCAGCAGGTGGGCGACGAGGGAGGAGCCCCGGGCGGGAGGAGCCGGGCTGCGGTTGGGGGCGGCGGAGGCCCAGCGCAGGCCAGGGCTGCCAGGCTCCCTTTCCTCCTTGATAAAGGAGTTAAGGGGCGGCGCTGGGGCACAGCGGGTTCACGCCCTGGCCTGAAGCGCTGGCATCCCGTAAGGGAGCTGGTTCGGGTCCTGCTGCTCTTCTTCCAACGCAGCTCTCTGCTGTGGCCTGGGAAAGCAGTGGAAGATGGCCCAAGTGCTTGGGCCCCTGCACCCATGTGGGAGACCCAGAAGAAGCTCCTGGCTCCTGGCTTCGGATCAGCAACGCTCCAGCCGTTGTGGCCATCTGGGGAGTGAACCAGCGGATGGAAGACCTCTCTCTCTCTCTGTCTCTGCCTCTCCTCTCTCTGTGTAACTCCGACTTTCAAATAAATAAATAAATCTTTTTAAAGGAGTTGGAAGTCGCTTCGCGACCCCTCCGGTCACTTCAGTTCCCCGGCCGCTGTTTCCATCTTGAAGCTTTGTGAAACGTCTTTAGGCCCCGAAGGGTCCGGAGGGCCTGTGCGCGCCGAACCTCTCTGCTGAGGTAACTGCGGCCCCCGATGCGGGACAGCAACTCCGGCGAGTGGGCAAGGCCGGCAGGGCGTCCCCCGTGCCGCCCCGGGGGCCACGGCAGCCTCGGCGCCTCACACACCGGGCTTGTTCCCGGTGCATCACGGACAGGGGCGCGGGTCAGGGCTCCCGGGAGGGGCTCCCCGCTCGCCTCCCCGGCTCGCTGCCCACCGCGGGGCCCCGCGTCTAGGGGAATGCATGGACACGCTCCGGCGAGCCGTGGGACTGCACGGCGACCCCGTCTCGGCTGTACACACGCAGGCTGCGGACAGCTGAGCCGCGGCCTTGACCCCGGAGCCGTCCTGTGAAGCTGGCCTCCTTGCGGTCAGGGCAATGAGCTGGTGGGCCGGCGCGGGGGCAGTGCGCGGCCTGGAGGGGCGGGCGAGGGACAGCCTGGCCTCCGCCCCGTTGCTGCCCAGCCTGGCGCTGGCGCTCAGGCGTGAGGCTGCACCTCTGCATTGCCGCTCGCTGCTGAAGAAGACGTTGTGCCACGCAGAATTTTAAGCAAGCAAAACAAAGGGATTGTGTGCGGAGCCCCAGACAGACAGACACACACAGACGGCGCCCGGGGTGTGCGGGGGAACCCCCAGATGAGAAGCCATGGGCAGCTCAGTGTGCGTCTCCAACTCACAGCCGCCGTGCCAGAGGGACGCCCGACAGGACAGGGGCGGCTGGCGCCAAGCCCCCTGCACAGCCCCGCCTGCCTGTCCCCGCGGCTTGGTCTGGCGGGTATTCACTCTGCTGCTGTTCTGTCCGGTCTCCCCTCCCCACCGTCCCTGGTGCCTCGGTTTGCAGGGACCTCCCTCGGGCGTGGTCGTCAGCGCCTGCAGGTGCACCTGGGTCTGCGGGGCTCCGGGCCCACCGAGTGGCAAGGAATAAGTGTGGCTGGCCCTGGGTGCACACGTCTGAGCTGGAGCAGCCGCTGCTCACCCCAGAGCTCAGGGGTCCAGGGGTCCTGCTTTGAGTGACAGGAGACCCACGGCTGGGCCCCTGCTAGCCCGTGCCTGTCCTCCGCCTGCAGTCTTGTCCCCCAGCACTGGAGCGCATGCAGGACACGGGGGCTGCATGTGCGCCCGCCCCCCAGGCTGCGCCTGTCTCCGCCTGCTGTCTCATCCCCCAGGGTGTGCGCCCCCCCAGGCTACGCCTGTCTCGTCCCCCAGGGTGTGCGCCCCCCCAGGCTGCGCCTGTCTCATCCACCAGGGTGTGCGCCCCCCCAGGCTGCGCCTGTCTCATCCACCAGGGTGTGCGCCCCCCCAGGCTGCGCCTGTCTCATCCACCAGGGTGTGCGCCCCCCCAGGCTGCGCCTGTCTCATCCACCAGGGTGTGCGCCCCCCCCAGGCTGCGCCTGTCTCCCCCTGCTGTCTCGTCCCCCAGGGTGTGCGCCCCCCAGGCTACGCCTGTCTCGTCCCCCAGGGTGTGCGCCCCCCCAGGCTACGCCTGTCTCGTCCCCCAGGGTGTGCGCCCCCCCAGGCTACGCCTGTCTCGTCCCCCAGGGTGTGCACCCCCCCCAGGCTGCGCCTGTCTCCCCCTGCTGTCTCATCCCCCAGGGTGTGCGCCCCCCCAGGCTACGCCTGTCTCATCCCCCAGGGTGTGCGCCCCCCCAGGCTGCGCCTGTCTCATCCACCAGGGTGTGCGCCCCCCCAGGCTACGCCTGTCTCGTCCCCCAGGGTGTGCGCCCCCCCAGGCTGCGCCTGTCTCGTCCCCCAGGGTGTGCGCCCCCCCAGGCTGCGCCTGTCTCATCCACCAGGGTGTGCGCCCCCCCCAGGCTGCGCCTGTCTCCCCCTGCTGTCTCGTCCCCCAGGGTGTGCGCCCCCCAGGCTACGCCTGTCTCGTCCCCCAGGGTGTGCGCCCCCCCAGGCTACGCCTGTCTCGTCCCCCAGGGTGTGCGCCCCCCCAGGCTACGCCTGTCTCCCCCCTGCTGTCTCGTCCCCCAGGGTGTGCGCCCCCCCAGGCTGCGCCTGTCTCCCCTGCTGTCTCGTCCCCCAGGGTGTGTGCCCCCCAGGCTACGCCTGTCTCGTCCCCCAGGGTGTGCGCCCCCCCAGGCTGCGCCTGTCTCCCCTGCTGTCTCGTCCCCCAGGGTGTGTGCCCCCCAGGCTACGCCTGTCTCGTCCCCCAGGGTGTGCGCCCCCCCAGGCTGCGCCTGTCTCCCCTGCTGTCTCGTCCCCCAGGGTGTGTGCCCCCCAGGCTACGCCTGTCTCGTCCCCCAGGGTGTGCGCCCCCCCAGGCTGCGCCTGTCTCCCCTGCTGTCTCGTCCCCCAGGGTGTGTGCCCCCCAGGCTACGCCTGTCTCGTCCCCCAGGGTGTGCGCCCCCCCAGGCTGCGCCTGTCTCCCCTGCTGTCTCGTCCCCCAGGGTGTGTGCCCCCCAGGCTACGCCTGTCTCGTCCCCCAGGGTGTGCGCACCCCCAGGCTGCGCCTGTCTCCCCTGCTGTCTCGTCCCCCAGGGTGTGTGCCCCCCAGGCTACGCCTGTCTCGTCCCCCAGGGTGTGTGCCCCCCAGGCTACGCCTGTCTCGTCCCCCAGGGTGTGCGCACCCCCAGGCTGCGCCTGTCTCCCCTGCTGTCTCGTCCCCCAGGGTGTGCGCCCCCCAGGCTACGCCTGTCTCATCCCCCAGGGTGTGCGCCCCCCCAGGCTGCGCCTGTCTCCCCCTGCTGTCTCATCCCCCAGGGTGTGCGCCCCCCCAGGCTGCACCTGTCTCCCCCTGCTGTCTCGTCCCCCAGGGTGCGCCCCCCCAGGCTGCGCCTGTCTCGCGTCCCCCAGGGTGCGCCCCCCCAGGCTGTGCTTTCGAGCCACCTCTGGCGTCTCATGTGTCTCCATGCTTCATGACCTGCTCTGTATTTGGCGATCTGTGATGCCCGTGGCCAGCGGCAGCCCCTCTAGCTGGGCCCCCATGTCCCTTCGGCAAGGCACCCTGGCCCTGAGTGGGGAGGCACTAGTGCACGGTGTCCCCTCCACGGGCTGCGGCTGCGTGAGCGCTCCCGGAGGACAGGGTGGGCAATACTTCTTCCTTTGCGTGTTGGAAGTCAGACATTCTATGTGTATGGAAATGTGAGGCTCAAGTTTTATTTAACTCCTTTGATTATAGATCTGTATCTCTTCTGTGCTAAAGATCTTTATTCTTTTTTAAAAAGATTGATTTATTTGAAAGAGTAACAGAGAGAGAGGTCTTCCATCCACTGGGTCACTCCCCAAATGGCCACAACAGCCAGGGCTGGGCCAGGCAGAAGCCAGGAGCCAGGAGCTTCACCCAGGTCCCCCACACAGGTGCAGGGGCCCAAGGACCCAGGCCGTCTTTCACTGGTTTCCCAGGCCATCAGCAGGGAGCTGGGTTGGAAGTGGAGCAGCCGGGACTTGAACCGGCACCCGTTACTGGCATTGCAGGTGGCGGCTCACGTGCTAAGCACAAGGCCGGCCTCCAAAATCTTTATTCTTAATGGCATTGACATAGGAGAGCTGGAACATGAGGACCTGCTACAAGGTCCTGGAACGTGAGAACGTGAGGGAAGGTTCTGGCACTGCTCATTTCTTGTCCCTGCTTGGATGCCGGCAGTCGTGCTTGGTGAAGCCTCACCCCGGGGTGGGCCCCAGGGTGGCGTGGGCGCCAGGTCTGAGGTATTTGACCACCATGTGGGTGCTGGCTCCTGGCCAGGGTGCGAGGGGGTCGTCATCTTGCCCAGGTGCTGGCAGGGGCTCCTGCATCCAAGACAGCCTCCAGGACAGCAATAAATTACAGGGTCTTAACCCGGGGTGGACCAGGGTGCCGAGGGCCTGTCCACAGACCCCCAGTCCTGCCCGCAGAGGGCCTGCTCTGTGGGCAGGGACGGGGCCCCTGCAGGTCGCCAGCTGTCACCCGGGTCGAGGGTCCTAGACACAGTTGTCGGGGACACAGTCGGCCTCCTCCTGCAGCTCGGGGCAGGGGTCCCCGTGGTTGGCGGGCTGCACGCGCACATAGCGGGTTCTGTTCTTGGAGCCCAGCTTCCCACAGGGACCTCCGCACAGGCCCCAGGATGACCACAGGGACACCTCGCAGTCCAGCGGCGTTTCTGGAACTGGGCCAAGCACAGGGGAGACACGGAGGCGTGGGCGCACCGCCCCAGGGTGCCCAGCTCGGGGCGAGGTGCTGAGAAGCAGGCACCCACCCAAGGCTGCGGGAGCCCCTGGGGCCCTGTGAACGGAGGGGGTCAGACCCGGGCGGCTGCGAGCATTGCGGGTGCCATAAGTCAGCGGTGTCGGTTTGGGGTAGATCACCTTCTAGACTGTACGAGTGCCGGCTGGGTGCACCGCACACCACCCCAGCCCTGGCCGGGGTCAGGGCCGCACTCACGGGCGGCAAGGGCGGGGCTCACAGATGGACCTGGGGTCCCGGTGACAAGCGGCGGCCAGCAGAGGAGCAGGAAGCCAGGGGCTTGCCTGGGGTCGCAGGCCCAGCCTTGGGAGAGGCCAGCGTGGGGCAGTGCGGTGGGAGCCGGCAGAGAGCCTGGAGGGCTCCGGGCCTGAGTGTAGGGGCTGGGGCGGGGGCGGGGATGGGGGTGGCCGTAGCCGAGCGGTCAGCACACGGAGGTCAGGCAGCTGTGGCGTCTGCTGGAGAAGGGACTCTGAACATGGCGCTCCATCTGCCTCCTGCCCCCTCCCCCCTCGGCCTGTCCCCCGCAACACCCCCGCCCCCTGCCCCCCTCCCCAGGCCTCGGGCTCAGCTCACAGCACCTCCTGCCCCCTGCTGAGTCCCCCACCTCCACCCCAGACTGCTGTGGTGGCGTCCACTGAGCGACAGCCTGTGCCGGGCATCTGGAATGGGGCGTCCACTCGGGCAAACACACGAGAGCACCAAGCCCCACCCGAGCTGGCGTGGGGGCGGTGCCGCTGCCCAGTGCCACAGGGCTGCCCTGTGAGAGCCGCAGGACAAGGGCTGGGCCAGGGGAGGCTGGGCGCGGCCTCTGGCCAGGAGCAGGTTTCCATCAGCCACATGAGCTCCCCCTTCCCGTCGGACCCTGACCTGACTCGAGGGCCAGGCAGAGGCCCCCAGAGAGGCCGGATCTGGTGGAAGCCAGCTCCTCGGTGGGGGGGGGGGGGTACTGAGCCCAGCCCTGGCCCGGCCCAGCCCTCCTGACACACCGGGCCTCAAACCCACCCGATGGCTCCGTCTGCCCTCCCCACACACGGCGCTGCCCGGCGCTGTCCCAGGACCCAGGGCAGGGTCCAGGAGGTGCACAGCAGGTGCTCCTTGGGGGGGGGGGGCGCCAGCCACGGCTCCGCAGCTGTGCAGACGGCAGTGCCAACATGGGGGTCTGCCCCTCCCAGGTATACCGGACTCTGTCATCGACTCTGAGCCTGAACCCTGGGAGCAGCCCTGACATGGCTGCACCCGGCAGACGGGGACACCATGCCTGCCCCAGCGAGGCCCCGGCTGGCGCTGGGCTCAGCAAACTCTCGGGTGCAGGGCTCTGCCCCGGCACATGCCGGCCCTCTGCATGTTCGGGAGACTGCTCGGGCTCGGGCTCCGGTGGGGCAGCCCAACACCACACCTTTCAAAGCCAGCGCCACCTGGCCGCCAGCGCCGGCGTCACCGTGGGCGGTCGCTTGGGCGCCGGCTCCTGTGCCATGTCCCTCCGGTTGAGCCAGGATGACGATGCAGGGGCTGGGGGCCCTGGGCCTCTGCGTGACACCAGCGAGCACCTGGGCTTACCTGACAGGCTGTCCACGATCTCGTTGCCCCTGCTGGCCAGGTCCGGGGCAGGTGGGACGAAGGCCCTGGGGCTCTGCCGCAGCCGCACCAGGGTCACTGTGGCGATGGGAGGCAGCGCCTTCAGCCGCGGGTAGTAGAAGGAGTTGGCCGGGTGGCTGGGCGAGGAGGACGTGATCTGGGGAGAGAGCAGAGCGTCGGCCGGGGTCCAAGAGGCCGGCTCGTGCCAGCCTGTGCGGCCCGAGGGATGGGGGCGGAAAACAGAGCCCGGCCTTGGCCCTGTGCAGGGGACCCTGGGAAGAGGGCTCAGGGCCTCGCCCGGTCACTCGCCTCAGTCACCGCGTCCTGGGGGATGGTGGCGAAGTTGGGGGAGGAGAAGGTGAAGCCGCTGTCTGTGCCGGCGTCGTAGGGGTACAGGTCCACGGCCACCTGCTCCCGCCAGCGGCTCCCTTCACACAGGTCCAGGCTGTCGACGCCCACGAACCAGTCGGGGCTGGGGACGATGCGTACCACGAAAGACACCTGGGAGCGGTGGGCGCCGGGTGAGGCCCGCGGGCCCCGGGTGCCCCCCGACCCCCGCCCAGCCCCCCGGGCGCGGCTCACCAGCGAGTGCCGGGAATGCACCTCCAGTTCCGTGGTGCTCTGCCCGGTGCCGCTGGGGACGGCGGGGGCCGAGAACACGGCGTGCACACTCTGCAGCCGCTCCCCCGCGGCCTCCACCTCCCGCATCAGGGCCCAGGCCTCGCCACGCTCCGCAAACTCCCGCAGCCCGTTGCTGGCGTGCTGGCCCTTCCTCCACATGCTGTAGTCCGAGCTGTGAGCGGCCCCTGTGGGACAGGGGCGCCGTGAGCAGAGGCGGGGCTACCCCAGCGCCCATACCAGATGCCGTGGCTCCCCCCCCCCACAGGGCGGGGAGCCGCCAGGGTGGCCTCCTGCGGCTGCACCTGGCCTGGCAGCTGGCCGTCCACCCCTTCAGGGCCAGCGCACAGTAGGTGCTTAGCAGGAGCACCTCCAAACTGTGAAGTGCCGCGCTGGGACGGTGCTGTGAGCATCTAGCCCCTACCCCGCCCCCCCGGGGCGTGAATCACCGCCCAGATGCCCTGAGGTCGGGTAGGGGGGCGGCCCTTACCCAGCAGGGAGGACCACTGTGCCGGAGGCCGGAACAGGGGATACTGCTTGGGGAACGCTGTCTGGCTCCACTTGCCCGTGAAGGTGAGGCTGTATCTGGCCAGTGACCGGGCAGTGCAGAGGGACTCTGCCCCCAGAGGCTGGCCGGAGGTGGGGCCGAGCGTGGCCAGGAGAAGCGCCCAGAGAGCCGTGCCCAGCGCGGCGGGCCGCGGAGTTGCCATCGCCTGCAGCAGAGAGCGCGGGGTTGGCACCAACCAGGGGCCCCCAGCGCACTGGGGCTGCGGAGCTGGGAGGCGCCCGCACTCCCCAAGCGGCTCCCCGGACGCCGACCCCGCGAGGCTGCGGGGACCAATGGGCGCCGCCCAGGCGGTACCGCCTGCAAGTCCCGGGCGCCGGGGGCAGCCTGCGGGGTCTCCCTGCGCGTCGCGGGCGGAGGCGCCGTACTCACCCGGCAGGAGCGGCGGGCGGAGGGCGGCGGCGGGCCCGCGAGCGCCCGGAGGTCCTATATATGCCGGAGCTGCCGCCCGCGCTGGCCAATGAGGCTGCAGCCCGCCCTGTCCGCGGGGCCTGCGGAGCTGTCAGCGCCGAGAAGGGAGGAGACAGGCGCTCGGGTTGAGCTCACTGCCCCGGGGCGCCGCCGCACCCCGCTCTGCCGGCGCCGCCCCTTGCGCCCGCAGCTCCTCCGCGCCCTGCCAGGGTCTCCCGTGAGCTGCACTGAGCCCGGGGCCGCCGGCTCCGCCCCCCTGGACTTGGGGGGCGCTGGGTGTCTGCTTGACCTCTGCCTATAGGCCTGACCTACAGCGCGGGAGCAGCTACGGGGGGGGGGGGGGGACACATGGGAGGGCAGGGCCCCCAGGGCCCAGGCGGGGAGGCCGGCCCGGCTCCCCCAGCCCCTCCCCTGGGTCAGGCGACCCAGGCTGGAGTTGGCGGAGTCCCCGGCGCGGGTGGGGGAGCCTTGCTCAATCCAAGACCCTTCAAGTCTAAACAAAGCACATCCTGACCGTGCGTGCTCTGTGTGTTCAGAGGAGGCGGCCGCCAGGGCAGAGCGCAGACAGCACAGATGATCTAACCCGTATTGCAAACAAACGCACGACACCCTTGTAGACTCAGGACCCGAGGCCGGAGCTGGAGCCTGCATGCTCATGGGCCCGGGAGGACTGGGGAGAGCACTCCAGGTGTGCTGAGCCCTCCCGGGGGTGGGTCCGGGGCTCCTCGTGCTGAGTCCTCCCGGGGTGTGGGTCCAGGGCTCCCCGTGTGAGTCCTCCCGGGTGTGGGTGCCTGTGCTCCCCGTGCTGAGTCCTCCCGGGTGTGGGTCCAGGGCTCCCCGTGTGAGTCCTCCCGGGTGTGGGTCCGGGGCTCCTCGTGCTGAGTCCTCCCGGGGTGTGGGTCCGGGGCTCCTCGTGCTGAGTCCTCCCGGGTGTGGGTCCGGGGCTCCCCGTGTGAGTCCTCCCGGGTGTGGGTCCGGGGCTCCCCGTGCTGAGTCCTCCCGGGTGTGGGTCCGGGGCTCCCCGTGCTGAGTCCTCCCGGGTGTGGGTCCGGGGCTCCTCGTGCTGAGTCCTCCCGGGTGTGGGTCCGGGGCTCCCCGTGTGAGTCCTCCCGGGTGTGGGTGCCTGTGCTCCCCGTGCTGAGTCCTCCCGGGTGTGGGTCCAGGGCTCCCTGTGTGAGTCCTCCCGGGTGTGGGTCCGGGGCTCCTCGTGCTGAGTCCTCCCGGGGTGTGGGTCCGGGGCTCCTCGTGCTGAGTCCTCCCGGGTGTGGGTCCGGGGCTCCCCGTGTGAGTCCTCCCGGGTGTGGGTCCGGGGCTCCCCGTGCTGAGTCCTCCCGGGTGTGGGTCCGGGGCTCCCCGTGCTGAGTCCTCCCGGGTGTGGGTCAGGGCTCCCCGTGCTCCCCGTGTGCTGAGTCCTCCCGGGTGTGGGTCCGGGGCTCCCCGTGCTGAGTCCTCCCGGGTGTGGGTCCGGGGCTCCCCGTGCTGAGTCCTCCCGGGTGTGGGTCCGGGGCTCCCCGTGCTGAGTCCTCCCGGGTGTGGGTCCGGGGCTCCTCGTGCTGAGTCCTCCCGGGGTGTGGGTCCAGGGCTCCCCGTGTGAGTCCTCCCGGGTGTGGGTCCAGGGCTCCCCGTGTGAGTCCTCCCGGGTGTGGGTCCAGGGCTCCCCGTGTGAGTCCTCCCGGGTGTGGGTCCAGGGCTCCCCGTGTGAGTCCTCCCGGGTGTGGGTCCAGGGCTCCCCGTGTGAGTCCTCCCGGGTGTGGGTCCAGGGCTCCCCGTGTGAGTCCTCCCGGGTGTGGGTCCGGGGCTCCCCGTGTGCTGAGTCCTCCCGGGTGTGGGTCCGGGGCTCCCCGTGCTGAGTCCTCCCGGGTGTGGGTCCGGGTCTCCCCGTGTGCTGAGTCCTCCCGGGTGTGGGTCCGGGGCTCCCCGTGCTGAGTCCTCATGGGGTGTGGGTCCGGGGCTCCCCGTGTGAGTCCTCCCGGGTGTGGGTCCAGGGCTCCCCGTGCTCCCTGTGTGAGTCCTCCCGAGTGTGGGTCCGGGGCTCCCCGTGCTGAGCCCTCCCGGGTGTGGGTCCGGGGCTCCCCGTGTGAGTCCTCCCGGGAGTGGGTCCGGGGCTCCCCGTGTGAGTCCTCCCAGGTGGGGGTCCGGGGCTCCCCGTGTGCTGAGTCCTCCCGGGAGTGTGGACACCTGTGCTCCCCATGTGAGTCCTCCCAGGTGGGGGTCCGGGGCTCCCCGTGTGCTGAGTCCTCCTGGGAGTGTGGACACCTGTGCTCCCCATGTGAGTCCTCCCAGGTGGGGGTCCGGGGCTCCCCGTGTGCTGAGTCCTCCCGGGAGTGTGGGTGTCTGTGCTCCCCGTGCTGAGTCCAGGCGTGCTGAGTCCTCCCGGGTGTGGGTGCCTGTGCTCCCCGTGTGCTGAGTCCTCCCGGGAGTGTGGGTGTCTGTGCTCCCCGTGCTGAGTCCAGGCGTGCTGAGTCCTCCCGGGTGTGGGTGCCTGTGCTCCCCGTGTGCTGAGTCCTCCCGGGTGTGGGTCCGGGGCTCCCCATGCTCCCCGTGTGCTGAGTCCTCCCGGGTGTGGGTCCGGGGATCCCCGTGCTCCCTGTGTGAGTCCTCCCGGGTGTTGGTCCGGGGCTCCCCATGCTCCCCGTACTGAATCCTCCCAGGGTGTGGGTCCGGGGCTCCTCGTGCTCCCCGTGCTGAGTCCTCCCGGGTGTGGGTCCGGGGATCCTCGTGCTCCCTGTGTGAGTCCTCCCGGGTGTGGGTCCAGGGCTCCCTGTGCTCCCCGTGTGCTGAGTCCTCCCAGGTGTGGGTCCGGGGCTCCCCATGCTCCCCGTGTGCTGAGTCCTCCCGGGTGTGGGTCCGGGGCTCCCCATGCTCCCCGTGTGCTGAGTCCTCCCGGGTGTGGGTCCGGGGATCCCCGTGCTCCCTGTGTGAGTCCTCCCGGGTGTTGGTCCGGGGCTCCCCATGCTCCCCGTACTGAATCCTCCCAGGGTGTGGGTCCGGGGCTCCTCGTGCTCCCCGTGCTGAGCCCTCCTGGGTGTGGGTCCGGGGCTCCTCGTGCTCCCCATGCTGAGTCCTCCCGGGTGTGGGTCCGGGGCTCCCCGTGTGCTGAGTCCTCCCAGGTGTGGGTCTGGGGCTCCCCGTGTGAGTCCTCCCGGGTGTGGGTCCGGGGCTCCCCGTGCTCCCTGTGCTGAGTCCTCCCGGGTATGGGTCCAGGGCTCCCCGTGTGCTGAGTCCTCCCGGGTGTGGGTCCGGGGCTCCCCGTGCTCCCTGTGCTGAGTCCTCCCAGGTGTGGGTCCAGGGCTCCCCGTGTGCTGAGTCCTCCCGGGTGTGGGTCCGGGGCTCCCCGTGTGCTGAGTCCTCCCGGGTGTGGGTCCGGGGCTCCCCGTGCTCCCTGTGCTGAGTCCTCCCGGGTGTGGGTCCGGGGCTCCCCGTGCTGAGTCCTCCCAGGTGTGGGTCCGGGGCTCCCCGTGCTGAGTCCTCCCGGGTGTGGGTCAGGGCTCCCCGTGCTCCCCGTGTGCTGAGTCCTCCCGGGTGTGGGTCAGGGCTCCCCGTGCTGAGTCCTCCCGGGTGTGGGTCCAGGGCTCCCCGTGTGCTGAGCCCTCCCTGGTGTGGGTCAGGGCTCCCCGTGCTCCCCGTGTGCTGAGTCCTCCCGGGTGTGGGTCCGGGGCTCCCCGTGCTCCTCGTGTGAGTCCTCCCAGGTGTGGGTCCGGGGCTCCCCGTGCTGAGTCCTCCCGGGTGTGGGTCAGGGTTCCCCGTGCTCGCCGTGTGCTGAGCCCTCCCGGGTGTGGGTCAGGGTTCCCCGTGCTCCCCGTGTGCTGAGCCCTCCCTGGTGTGGGTCAGGGCTCCCCGTGCTCCCCGTGTGCTGAGTCCTCCCAGGGTGTGGGTCAGGGCTCCCCGTGCTCCCCGTGTGCTGAGTCCTCCCGGGTGTGGGCCCGGGGCTCCCCATGCTCCCCGTACTGAATCCTCCCAGGGTGTGGGTCAGGGCTCCCCGTGCTCCCCGTGTGCTGAGCCCTCCCTGGTGTGGGTCAGGGCTCCCCGTGCTCCCCGTGTGCTGAGCCCTCCCTGGTGTGGGTCAGGGCTCCCCGTGCTCCCCGTGTGCTGAGTCCTCCCGGGTGTGGGCCCGGGGCTCCCCGTGCTCTCGGTCTCCCCGTGTCTCTCACAACAGGCGCAGAGCAGCTGTTTTCAGAATGAAAATGCAGGCAGAAGTGGCACAGCCGCACGTCTTAGGAATCCTGGCGTCTCGCTTAACAGAAGACAGATGGTGTCCGCCCTTGCCTGCGGGGCGGGGAGGGGGCCTCAGCCCCACAGCAGCCCAGCAGAGACCCAGAGCCAGGGGTGCTCTCTGGAGAGCCAGAGAGGGGCCGCAGCCCGGCCGCTCCGAGCTGTCTGAGCTGGGCCTCGGGTGCCTGCTTGGCCGTGGAGGCCACAGAGGTGCGGGCCCCAGCCGGAGAAAGGCGGCAGGAGATGGACCCCACTGGAGTGGAGATGGGGGATCCCTCACTGGGGGCTGCCCAGGCCCGGCCCACCCTGTGTCCAGCGGCCTGCGTGGCCTCAGGGAGTTGGCAGATGCAGGGGGTCCATCTGTCTGGGGTTGCCAAGTGGTTAGGCAAAGTGGACCACGGAGAGGGGCACTGGGGAGGCCTGGGGTGAGGACAGGTGGGCTTAGTTTTGGGGTCTGCGGTCCCTTGGGCTGAGCTGGGGGTCTCGGGAGGAGCCTGGCTGACCTCGGATGACCCGTGCTTTCATGGCCCCAGCTCCTGTTCTGTACGCCAGGACGGCCCGGCCCCACTGAGGGTGCCGAGAGGTCGTGCCCCACCCCCACCCCAGCGGCAGCACTCGGTGCAGGGTGCGCTTTGCAGGCAGGAGTCTGCCGTTGAATGGGCGGTTGTTTAACTCGCCGACGCTGCTGCCAGGGTCCTCTGAGGACGGGGCCTTCCTGGAGGTCACTCCCTGGCCTCTGTGCCCAGGCGGTTTCCAGGGAAGGGCGGCTGCCAGCCCTGAGCTCGCCGTCTGCCCCGGGGCCCCGGCCTGCAGCCCCGTCCCTGCCCCTGCCCTGTTGGGCGAGCACAGTATGAGTGGCGGACGGGACAGGGGTGGACACAGAGGGGACGGCGTGCTGGGGCTTATGCTGCCCAGGGTGCAGAGCAGGGCGTGGGCGAGGGGTCCATGTGAGCCCAGGGGGTGCAGAGCCTTGCTCGGCTGCAAAGGCAGCCCTCTGGGGCCCCTCCCGGGGCTGCCCACACGGGCACCCACCCCTCTGCTCCCCGGCTCACCCCACAGGCCTCAGTGGCCTCATGGCTGCTACACACGCGTGCTCCCCAGAAGCTGCCTCTGCCCTCGAAGGCTTCGTGGCCCCAGCCTCCACGGCCCGGCCCCCAGCCCACGCCAGCCCTGCCACGTCCTAGTTTTGGCTGTGATGGGGCAGCTACGGCTGCGGGTGACGCCGCCGGGAGTCGCCACAGCCGCCGCGGTGCACGGGGCCGTCAGGGCTGAGGGCAGGCGCTGGACCACTTCCAGGGGACGTCCACAGCTGCCCCACAGGCCCCGGCCCCAACCCTGCCCCCACGCTGGACCCAGGCTTCTCTCCAGCCGAGCCTGGCGGGCTGCAGGAAGCAGGGTCCCGAGCGCCCGTCCCCACCCGCTCTCAGCTCGCCCAGCAGTGTGGGGCCCTTGCCCACTGGCCTGGCCTCCATGAGTGTGGCCGCTGCGGCCTGGCCAGCAAACCCAGCGCCTGCCCCTGACCGACTCACAGGGGGGCCCCAGCTGTGCCTGGTGAGCTGGGGGGCCAGCTCTGGACACAGATGTTCTCTCCTCCGTGTAGCAGTGCCCGGCCCCTCAGGAGCAGGCCCACGGGGTCTCTTGTCCACCCTCAGACCCCAGGATCACAGGGCAGGGGCCTCCAAGAGCTCGCCACTTCCCCAAACAAACCTCTTCACTGTCCTGGAGACAGAGCCAGGTCTTGCAGCCACGGGTGGGGAGTCCCGAATTTTATCAATGAAATGGGCTGAGGGGCTGGGCGTGGAAGCACAGCGGGTTAGCCCCCCACCTACGTTGCTGGCATCCCGTGTGGGCACCGGTTTGAGTCCCGGCTGCTCCACTTCCGATCCAGCTCTGCTGTGGCTTGGGAAAACAGTGGAAGATGGCCCAAGTCTTCAGACCCTGCACCTGCATGGGAGGCCCGGATGCAACTGCTGGTTCCTGACTTTGGATCGGTGTAGCTCCGGCCATTGCAGCCGTTTGGGGAGTGAACCAGCGGATGGAAGACCTCTCTCTGCCTCTCTGTAATTCTGCCTTTCAAATAAATAAAATCTCTTTTTTTTCTTTTAAAACTTTATTGAGAGACCCCTCCCATCTGCGGGCCCCGCCCAAAGGCCCAAATGGGCAGAGGCAGGCCCGAAGCTGGGGGGGGGGGGGGGGATGTTTGATCCCAGGGGGTGGGCGGGTGGGCTGGTTAGCAGGGAGTGGAACGGAGAAGTAGCCAGGAACCGACACAAGCCACTCTCCGCTCCCACCTCAGCTGTAGTTCTGTGCGTTGAGGGAGCTTCTCCCGGCGGAGGGGCTGGCTTTCATCCCCACCGCCTTCCAGCAACCCAGCGTCAGGCCCAGGCTTTCGGATTCTGAACGGAAGCGCCTGTGTGGGGCTTGGGGCACCCACCTCCCAGGGCCCGGGGAAACACCTGCCGGGTTACTACCCCCTCACACAGCACAGCAGGGCCCCTGCCCAGCCCAGTCCAGACCCCAGCTCTAGGAGCCATGGCCTGGCACAGGCAGGGCCAGGGAGCTGTGGGTGAGGCGGTGGACAATCCGGCGAGGCTCCCCCGGCGCTGATAAATAGAATCTTCTTTTAGGCCGGCGCCGTGGCTTAACAGGCTAATCCTCCACCTTGCGGCGCCGGCACACCGGGTTCTAGTCCCGGTTGGGGTGCCGGATTCTATCCTGGTTGCCCCTCTTCCAGGCCAGCTCTCTGCTATGGCCCGGGAAAGCAGTGGAGGATGGCCCAAGTGCTTGGGCCCTGCACCCGCATGGGAGACTAGGAGAAGCACCTGGCTCCTGGCTTCGGATCAGTGAGATGCGCCGGCCGCAGCGGCCATTGGAGGGTGAACCAACGGCAAAAAGGAAGACCTTTCTCTGTGTCTCTCTCTCTCAGTATCCACTCTGCCTGTCAAAAAAAAAAAAAGAAGAATCTTCTTTTAAAAAAAAAAGGCAGTCAGCCACAGAGGCCGTGGAGCCATCCAGGACAAAGAAGCAGGTGATGAGAAGTGGACAGGGACCCGGAGGCCCGGGCAGCACCGGCCATGCAAGTGGATGCACCTGGGCCTCCGGTCTGGACCAGCGGTGTCTGCAGTCTTCCAGGGCTGGTGGGAGACCTGGGCCACCCAGCCGAGGGGCTGCACGGGACCCAGCAGAGAACCTGCAGCGGGGCCTCGCCGAGACCATTGTGTGGAGCGGGCGGACGCCAGGGCCGAGGCCGCCGCATGCAGCCGGCCAGGAGCGGAGTAGCGCTGACGTCTTATGGCGACCCTGCAGCCGCAGGCAGGGACTGACACGTGTGAAAACACGTTCGGTCCGAGAAGACCCCAGAGACGACATTAAGGTCCCCGCAGGTCATCAGGAGCGCTGGTCGCTCGGAAGAAATCCCGAGAGCAGGACGTCAGAGCGCAGAGGACAGCGGCAGAGGTGAAAGCCCGGGGAAGACGCGGGGCCAAGAGGACGCGGCGGGCGGGAGCCCCTGGGCGCGTTCTGCCTGTAGGAGCCACGGGGAATTCTGGCTCTGTCCAAGGACTGCAGCTTCCCAGGGAGCCTTGGCTCGAACCCTGGGTTTGTTCTGCCGGGCCCAGCTCTTAGCGCGGCGGCCGTTACCCGTGGCCCTGGGCGGCCAGCCGGGCCCGTTTGTGGAGCAGCCGCAAAGCTTGTGGGTGCCAGGGCGGCAGAGAGGGCCCCGCCTGCAGACACCTGGGCGCAGTCATCCTGTAGCCACAGACAGAAGGGGCAGTGGTCACCTGCGCTGCCCAGCGTCGCAGCCCCACCCCCGCAGAAGCGACCGCGGAGGCTCCAGGGGCGGGCCCCTCCCTCCCGAGACAGTGAAGACTCAGAGGCGGCTGCGCGTGCGGGGGCACCTGCCCAGGGGAAGGTGCTGCCTCGGGAAAGCTGGGCACACTCAGTCGGCTCCGAGGCCGGTCCCTGCGGCCCTGGCACGGAGACGGCCTGGGGCGCCGTTCATCACAAACAACACAAACAGCGCCGAGAAAGCAGACGTCTGCCTTCCAGAGCCGCCAATGTTATAGCAAAATGTCCAGTTTTCCACAAAAAAGAAAAGTCAGGAGGCCTGCAGGAGACAGTAGAGTGCAGTGCACTGAAGGGAAAACCCTGGAGCAGGCGTTCAGCCCAGCCGTGGGGCCGGCACACTGCAGTGGCGCTGTGGCCAGCAGGCGAGGCCTCCACCTGCAGCACCGGCATCCCACGAGGGCGCCAGTTCGATTCCCGGCTGCTCCTCTTCCGATCCAGCTCTCTGCTGTGGCCTGGGAAAGCAGCAGAAGATGGCCCAGTTCCTTGGGCCCCTGCACCCACGTGGGAGACCCGGAGGCAGCTCCTGGCTCCTGGCTTTGGATCAGTGCAGCTCCGGCTGTTGTGGCCATCTAGGGAGTGAACCAGCGGATGGAAGACCTCTCTCTCTACCTCTCAAATAAACAAATAAATCTTTAAAAAAAAAAAAAAGACATCAGAGGTCTGGGTTCGAGTCCTGGTGCACTCCCGATTCCAACTCCCTGCCAAAGCACGCCCTGAGAGGCAGCAGGAATGGCTGAGGTCGTGGGGTCCCGGCCACCCGCGGGGAGACCCGGATGGAGCTTCAGCCCCAGCTGCTGCAGTATTCGGGGGGTGAGCCAGTGGATCGGAGCTCTGTGTGTCGCTTTGCCTCTCAAGTAAATAACAATGTTAAATATAATTTTATGTAATATTTATTTTAAGTATTTCAAACATATATTTGTTTGAGAGACAGAGACGTCCCATGGGCTAGTCCACTCCCCACATGCCCAACACAGCTGGGGCTGGGCCAGGCCGGAGCCAGGAGCTGGGAGCTCTGTCCGGGTCCCCCGTGGCGCTGGCAGCCTCCCGGGAGCTGGAATAGGGAACAGAGCCAGGACTGAGCCCTGGCACTCGGCGAGGGATGCCACCAGCCCAAATAGTGTCGTAATCACTGCCAGATGCCCGCCACTAAACAAATACTTTTTTTAAAAATAGAGGGGAAAAAAACCCAGAAATCCCAGAGACATGAGCAGGCAGTCAGCTGCCGACCTCCCCTGGTCCTGGGAGCTGGGCTCCACACGCAGGTGCAACGCCCCCAGGATGGGTGGTGGGCAGAGGCGCAGCCTGGACCACCCCGGGACCCCCTTGCTGAGGTGCCGAGGGGCTGCCCGGCAGCCTGTGGGACCTGTGGCTTGCAGAGCCTGTGTGCCGTGCCTTAAATGGCCCCCAGCACTCAGACAGTGGCCAGGTGGTCAGAGCTGACCCACCCAGCCCAGCCAGGGCCCAGGGGCGTGGAGGAGCTGGCCCAGGGGGCAAGGCAAAGACTCAGGGGCCTGGGCCAGAGGTGGGCAGGGTGCCCAGCGTCTTCTCCACTGTGGGCAGGCAGAGGCCCGGCCATGTGTGGCCCTGACGTCCCTTCCAATGGCCATGGGTGGACCATGCAGCTCTCCAGGCAGAGTCCAGGAGGGTCCCCGTGCCCAGGACCCTGGGCCACCACTGGATGTGGACATGAGTGAAAAACAAGCCAGGATCAGCCCCCTTCAAAGTGCCCTGTGTCACCTGCATCCTGGGGGGAGAGGAGGGCTCTGTGCCCACGGCTTCCTGGAGGGAGGGGAGGGCCCTGTGCCCCTGCTTCCTGGGGGGAGAGGAGGGCTCTGTGCCCACGGCTTCCTGGAGGGAGGGGAGGGCCCTGTGCCCCTGCTTCCTGGGGGGAGAGGAGGGCTCTGTGCCCACAGCTTCCTGGAGGGCAGGTCGTGTGCTGTTGGGTCCCAACCAGGCCGCCAAGAAGCTTCCTCTCTAGAACAGGGTGGCAAGGCCTGCTGGGAGCTGGGCAGCCCGATCTGCAGCCTCTCCCACATCTGTGCTGGTGGTAGGAGTGTGCATGTGTGTGTGAGTGTGAGTGTGTGAGTTCGAGCGTGTGTGAGTGTGTGTTGTGTGTGAGTATGTAAGTGTGAGTGTGTGAGTTCGAGCGTGTGTGAGTGTGTGTGTGAGTTGCGTGCGTGTGTGTGAGTGTGTGAGTTGTGTACGTGTGTGTGAGTGTGTGAGTTCGAGCGTGTGTGTGTGTTGTGTGTGTGAGTGTGTGAGTTGTGTGCGTGTGTGTGTTGTGTGTGTGAGTGTGTAAGTGTGTGTGAGTTCGAGTGTGAGTGTGTGAGTTCGAGTGTGCATGTGTGTGTGTTGTGTGTGAGTGTGTGAGTTGTGTGCATGTGTGTGAGTGTGTGAGTTCGAGTGTATGTGTGTGAGTTGTGTGAGTATGTGAGTATGTGTTGTGTGAGTGTGTGAGTTCGAGTGTGAGTGTGTGAGTTCGAGTGTGTGTGTGAGTTGTGTGCGTGTGAGTGAGTGTGAGTTCGAGTGTGTGTGAGTGTGTGAGTTGTGTGAGTATGTGAGTGTGTGTGTGTGAGTGTGTGAGTTCGAGTGTGTGTGTGTGAGTTGTGTGCATGTGTGTGAGTGTGTGAGTTCGAGTGTGTGTGTGAGTGTGTGTGTGTGTGTGTGTGGCTGATGGAGTCTGAGTGCCTCCCTGGGTGGCCTCAGCCGCTGCTCCCAGAGTCCCAGGGAGCTGGGACCAGCAAGCCCTGGGTGCTGCCGGTGGCTCTGAGCCCAGGCAGGTCCGGGGGGGGCAGGCAGAGGCCACCTCCCACCCTTGCAGAGCCTGCACCGGGCGCCCAGGCTCACCCCATCATTCGGGGTGAGTTTTGGGGGTTCTCCTGTGGTCCCCAGGGCAGAGGGGGTGGGGTGCAGGGCTGCCCAGCGGGGGAGAGGGGAGGATACAGGGACCTGCTCCCGCCCCTCCTCCGCTGTGCAGAGGCCAGAGGGTGGGCACCAGGGCAGCCAGGGGGCCTGGGGGAGGGGCGGCGGCCCACCCTCTGCTGCTCCTGGCCTCCCCAGCAGGACTTCCCAGCCTGGAAAATCTGAACGCGCCTTGTGGCCTGGCCGGCGGCGCCAGCTCCAGCCTGCCACTGGCCTACTTTCCACTGGGCTCGGGGGAATGTGGGTCAGCCCAGAGCCAGCAGGAGGACGGCACCCTCCAGCTGGCGGCCAGGGAGGGCTGTGGACATGCTGACCCTGCCCACGCCCCCACTCCCCATCCTCATGTCCGCTCCTCACGTTCCCGCCGTGACCCTGACTCCCGGTCTGGGTGTTGGGGTGAGAGGGGCGACACCCTTCACAGAGGCCGCCGGGCAGCTGCTGCCCCTGAGGGCCATTGGCCTGTGCAGAGCCTGGCTGACCCAGCAGCCCCTGCCCTGCTGACGGCGGAAGCCGGGTGGCCGCCAGCACCGGCACCGGCACCAGCACCGGGCCTTCCCCTTCGGAGTCTCGGTCCGACCCCCGTGCCCCGTCCCCCAACCCCGTCTCCCATGTGCCTAAGCCTGTGTCCCTGCCCCTGTGCCCCTCGGCCCGACCCCCGTGCACCTGAGCCCCTGCCCCGTCACACGTCCCCCATGCCCCTGCCCCCCTCTGCCCCATCCCCCATGCGCCTGAGCCCCTGCCCCCGTGCCCCGTGTCCCTCTGTCCCCCGTGTCCCTAACCTGTATCCCTGTGTCCCCCATCCCCACGTGTGTCCCTGTGTCCCTGAGCCCATGAGAGCACACAGGACACGCAGGGCAGGGCAGTGTCCGTGTCACGGGGCAGAGCGGTCACTTGCGGAGACCTCGCATCTTTGCCTGCAGCTTGGGAGGCAGAGGGGGGTGAGGGTCCACACGGCCAGGAGTCCCCCCTGCAGCCCGCGGGTGTCGCCTGAGAGCAGAGAGAAGACTCCAGAGCAGGGCGACCTTTCACCCTGTCCCCCGGAAACACCAGGGGACCACGAGTCAGAACCCCAGGGCACGAGACCAGAGAGGGGGCCTGGGCGAGGACTGCGGGCAGGGCTGGGGCTGCACTCACTGTCCCTGGCCAGGGCAGGGCTGGGCCCACACCCCGCACATGCAGAGACGCGTTAAGACGCCTTGTGTGGTCCAGGTTGGTTGTACTCCAACCCCAGCTGAGCCACTCAGAAACCCAGGCCTGTGTTGCTCGTCCCTGAGGTGAAGCCGGAAACACACCCGAACCCGGGGCCTCCTGTGAGCCTGGCCCTCCTCAGGGCTGTGGAAGGGGGGCAGGGGACGCAGCACCTGGGTTGGGGTGCAGGCTCCGGGCCCAGCTGCTCCACTTCCCGTCCAGCTCCCTGCTAGTGGCCTGGGAGAGCAGCAGATGGAGACCTAGCGCTGGGCCCCGGCACCAGCGCAGGACCCGGATGGAGCTCCCCGCTCCTGGCTTCGCCTGGCCCAGGCCTGACTGCCGCGAGCTTTCGGGGAGTGAACCAGCGGATAGAAGATCTCGCTCCCTGCCCGTCTCTCCAGTAGATAAAAATAAAGGAACAAACATTAAGACGAAAAGAGGGAATTAGGAGGCTAAAACCAGGAATTAACGAGTGGCGAACAAACAGTAAGGAGAAATGATTGTGTTTGCAGAATAAAATCAATAGAAACCCTTTGTCCCCCGCCCCGGAGCCCCGCTGAGGGTGCCCCACGCGGCCGGGACCCTGCTGCGGGGCCTGGGAGCCGCCGGGCCGTGGGCTGGGAGGGGCCGGGTGCGGAGGCCCTGGGGGAGCACACACGTGCACGGGTGCAGGGCTGGAAAGGCGATCAGCGGTGAACCAGAGCAGGCAGCCGGGCCAGGCGCCAGGCCTGCCGGGGGCCGGTGTTTTCCTGACCTTCCCGCCCCGAGGAAGACGGAAAATCCGTAACTGATCCTCGGAGCCAGGTGGAGTTCACACCAAGGCCTGACGTGGGACACACGAGGAAGTGAGACAGGCACGGCCGCCA
This sequence comes from Lepus europaeus, assembly GCF_033115175.1. Taxonomy (NCBI): domain Eukaryota; kingdom Metazoa; phylum Chordata; class Mammalia; order Lagomorpha; family Leporidae; genus Lepus; species Lepus europaeus. Next base: position 91,240,392 of record NC_084842.1, on the reverse strand, counting down.
GGGAAGCGGCAGAGCCCGGGGAGGGATTTCAGGCGGAATCCAGCGAGATTCCTGCAGGATTACGTGTGGGACGGGAGCCTCCTGGCCCGCGTCGGCGGTGTCACCAGCAACGTTCCCTGCAGCAGGGAAAACCTGACAAATGCCCCACGGCAGCCACCAGCACCCCACCACAGGAAACACGTGTGGGGCTGCATGTCGTGACCATGGGGAACACGCGTGGGGGCTGCATGTCATGACCACGTGGAACACGTGTGGGCTGCATGTCGTGACCACGGGGAACACGCGTGGGAGCTGCATGTGATGATCATGGGGCACATGTGTGGGAGCTGCATGTCGTGACCATGGGGCACACGCGTGGGAGCTGCATGTCGTGACCATGGGGAACATGCGAGGGAGCTGCATGTCATGACCATGAGGCACATGCACGGGAGCTGCATGTCGTGCCACAGGGAACACGCGTGGGGGCTGCATGTCGTGCTACAGGGAACACAGCTCTTGATGCACACGATGCTGTCATCACCGCTGGCATTTCTTGCACTTAAGATAAAATCAGTGACACGAGCGTCAGAGAAGGCGTGGGGACACTGTTGGCGACAGGATTACAAGCCCAGTGACCCCTCATGCTGGGGCAGGATGCTGGGTACTAAGACCAGTGATGCCCCAGTGACCAGCACCGGGAAGGAACACGGCTCCGCCGGCTGGTCAGGCAGAGACGGGGCTGCTGTGAGAGTGGCAGGGGGCGTGGCCGGTGGCCTCAGGCAGGCTGTCCCCTTGTCCCAGCCACAGGGCCAGGTGAGGCCACCAAAATGCCCATGTCCAGCTCCAAGAGGCAGGTGCCACAGCCCCCGAGGCCACGCTGTGCGAGTGGCGGCCGCTGTACCTGCCTCGCCTGTGTGGGGGAGGTGGGGAGCCTTCCCATGACCCTGAGAGGCAGGGGTGCAGCGGGAGGAAATGCGATGACGTGGACGCGGCCGTGCGGGAGGACGGGGTGCCTGGCCGGGCCCCTGGCTGCAGAGCGAGCACCCCCTTCCTGTCGGACCCCACTTCCACGGATGATGAAGAAGAGCGCCTCACCATAGACCCCTGTGCTGGCTGGGGGTCCTTTTCCCAGGCGTCCCGGCACTGACCCATACGTCCCAGCGTCCGGTCTCAAGCCACAGGCAAGGACAGCCTCAGACACCTGCACGGAGCCGGGCGGGTGGGGGCAGGGCGCCTGGCGGGGCGGACCCTGTGCCGTGGGGCTGGCACGCCGCCGCTGCTGGAGGAGGCCCGGGGATTCTGGAGGCGGCTGCGCGCTGGCCGGTGCCGAGCTGCCCCCTCGGCGACGTCGTCCATCTGCCGGATGACCTCAGCGCGTGGGGAATGTGTTCCTCTGGCTGCCCCGGCCACAGCTGCTCCCCATCAGGCCACGCTGACCCCCGCGCTGACTCTCCCCCCAGCTGCTCCTCCAGGCCCCGCCCCTTCCTGTCCCCCTCCCATCTGCCCGGGTCTGTCCTGTGGGCCAGGGCCCTGGGTGCCCCTCCCCGGCCATTGATATGTACCAGTGTCCAGCCCTGGACACAAGCCCCCGGCGTCCTGAGGCCCCCAGGCATGGTTCAGATCCCCGGTTCCCTGTGCTCTGGGCTGGGCCCCCAGTCCTCCCGTGTCCTGTGGGGTCTGTCCCAGGGGCTATGGGAGCCTCCTGCCTGGGGCCCTGTCTTGTGTCCTCTGGCCAAGTCCCTCCCAGCTCCGCCCACTCCCACCTGCCACAACCAGCGCCCTCTCAAGCCGGGGACCCCAGGGCGCCCACTGGGCTCAGGGCAGGGCCTGGCACCTTCCTGTCAGGGACCCCTCCCCGCGGGGCGCTCGGCCCTGAGCGCAAACTCTGGGTGAGCCCAGGGCTCTGCTCTCCTGGGCTGCTCAGGGGGGCTCTGCAGTCCCTGGGCCACGCGTGCCCTGTGGCCCTGACATCACACGTGCCCTGTGTTCCTGGTGTCCCCCCTGTCCTGTGGCCCTGGCTTCATCCCTGCCCTGTGTTCTGGCGTCACACGTGCCCTGTGTTCCTGGTGTCCCTCTGCCCTGTGGCCCTGGCCTCATCCCTGCCCTGTGTTCCTGGCGTCACACATGCCTTGTGTTCCTGGTGTCCCCCTGCCCTGTGGCCCTGGCGTCACACGTGCCCTGTGTTCCTGGTGTCCCCCTGCCCTGTGGCCCTGGCGTCACACGTGCCCTGTGTTCCTGGTGTTCCCCCTGCCCTGTGGCCCTGGCGTCACATGTGCTCTGCAGTCCAGGGGTCTTGGGCAGCCCCAACCCCATGATTGTCCAGGCCCCAGAGGGAGTCCGTGCTGTGCTCAGTCCCATGGCAGGGTCCGCCCTGGCCCCTGGGCTGTGGTGACCACCTCTGAAGTCCAGGTGGGGACTCCACGTGCAGGCACCTGCGGCACGGGCACCACACGGACGCTCCCGCGTGGTGGGTAGAGCCGCGCCCTGGCCAGCCGGGCCATCGCATGGGGGCCGGGAGCCTGCCCCGGAGTTCGGCGGGCGGAGACCCCAGGCCTGGGCCCAGAGCGTCCCCGCAGGCCTGGGGATAGGACGGGGGCTGGCAGGCCGTGCGCTGCCCTCTGACCTCGGAGGGTACAGCAGGGAGAAGGCGCCAAGGACAGGACCGGCCCGACCCCGGAGCTGCCGGCCCCGGCGACAGAAAAACTGAGTGCAAGGCGTTTGTCACGGCAGCCAGGAGGGGCACAGACCCCCGCTGGCCGCCTGGCCTGGCTGGTTGCCAGGCTCCAACTCCCAGGTGTGGCGTGGGCCGGGACTCCGTCCCCGCGGCAGGGGTGCCACACAGCTGGGCATGTCCACCTCCCCGTCTGAGCCTCTGTCTGGGACAGGCACCGTGGGCCTCGGGGGCGGCCAGCAGCCAGCAGCGGCCTTCCTGGCTCTCCGGAGAAGGCTCTCCCAGGCTCAGCTTTTCACGAAGGGGTCACCCGCATCCCTCAGTGTCCACCCCCACGGCACCCGCGGCCTGAGCGCAGCCCACGGCCCTCGGCGTCCACCCCGGAGCGTGCGTGGACCTGCTCAGCTTCCTGAGGGCCGAGACGCACGCTGACCCCAGGGCCTGATTCCTGCAGGGCTCCTGGCCCCAGCGTCGCTGACAGGTCTCTGAGGCCTCCCCAGAGCCAGGAGCGTGGCAGAGCCGGGCCCTTGCTGGGGCCCGTGGCCAGGTGGGGCCTGGCCTGGCCCTGAACAAGGCCACAGCTGTGGCTGCTCCCACGCTGGGCCCCCTCCCCTATGCTGTCCGGACAAGGCTCCAGGTGTGACCCTTGGCAAGGACACGGGCTTAGAGGGAGACAGCTGTGCCCGTCCAGGTACGAGGGGACAGGCTGTGCGCTGGGCACCTGGACTCGGAGTCCGAGCCGGGGAGGCCTGACGGCTGTCTTGGGCGTTGCCAGCACCCCGGTCGGTGGCTGTGAGCTGCAGGACCTGGGCTGGCTCCACCCACTGTGGGAGGGCAGCTCTGGCAGGGCGGGGTGGCACGGGAGCCAACGTCATCTGGTGTTCATCCCGGTGCCAGCTCCCAGCTGCTTTGCAAATCCAGACGCCCTACCCCTGGTCCAGCAGGGGACCCGTGGGGACATCTGGGGACAGCCGGCCCCAGCCTCCCCAGCCCTGAACCCCCTGGCACCGCCTGCAGGCCGGACCCCCACGGACCCGCAGCTGTGCCGGGAAGGCTGGGAGCCGGGGCAGCGAGGACGCTGCGGGCTGTGGGGCCTGGGCGCCGGCCAGGCCCAGCATGTGGTTCTCGTTTTGGCCATGACGCAGCTCCCTCCTGGAGTCTTCCCCACGCTGGCCGGGGGCCGCCAGGGCAACCCTGCCCTGCCCAGGGCTGGCCCAGGCCTCCACGGCCCATCCCCTGGCCCACAGCCACGCCTGGGCCACCGCTCACCCTGTGCAGGTCTGGTCCCGCCTGCACGGCCAGATGGTGTCACTCATCCCAGGAAAAGCACAGCCACACCCCCCAGGCGTCCACTGGGGGGGGGGGGGTGACCCCGGGGCCTGGGGGCTGGGGCCGGAGGAGACGTGGGAGCTGGGGGGCCGGGGGCAGGGAGGTGACCCCTGGGGCTGGGGCCGGAGGAGACGTGGGAGGTGGGGGGCCGGGGGCAGGGGGGTGACCCCTGGGGCTGGGGGCCAGGGAGGAGACGTGGGAGGTGGGGGGCCGGGGGCAGGGGGGTGACCCCTGGGGCTGGGGGCTAGGGAGGAGACATGGGAGCTGGGGGGCCGGGGGCAGGGGGGTGACCCCTGGGGCTGGGGGCCAGGGAGGAGACGTGGGAGCTGGGGGGCCGGGGGCAGGGGGGTGACCCCTGGGGCTGGGGGCCAGGGAGGAGACGTGGGAGCTGGGGGGCCGGGGGCAGGGGGGTGACCCCTGGGGCTGGGGGCCAGGGAGGAGACGTGGGAGCTGGGGGGCCGGGGGCAGGGGGGTGACCCCTGGGGCTGGGGGCCAGGGAGGAGACGTGGGAGCTGGGGGGCCGGGGGCAGGGAGGTGACCCCTGGGGCTGGGGGCCAGGGAGGAGACGTGGGAGCTGGGGGGCCGGGGGCAGGGGGGTGACCCCTGGGGCTGGGGGCCAGGGAGGAGACGTGGGAGCTGGGGGGCCGGGGGCAGGGAGGTGACCCCTGGGGCTGGGGGCCAGGAAGGAGACCATGGGAGCTGGGGGGCCGGGGGCAGGGGGGTGACCCCTGGGTCTGGGGGCCAGGGATGAGACCATGGGATCTGGGGGGCCAGGGGCCAGAGAGGCGACCCTGGGCCCTCAGCCTTGTCCACCCAAGGGTGTGCCTGCAGCCAAGGCCACCTTGCAGCCGTGAGGCCCCAGCCTCGAGCACTCGGCTCACACAGTGACCCCCACACTGCTGTCCATCGCCCCTGCCACTCAGACCCCACAGCATGGGCGCTGTGGGGTGCAGGTGGCCTGCGGCTGCGGGGACAGCAGATGGCAGAGGCTCCTGGGTCAGCCCGTGGCTCGTGAAGACAGGTCCTGCCAGGGGGTCTCAGGGCTCTCTGAGGGGCTGTGGCTGAGCACCCAGGCTGGACGCCCAGCGGGGGGCGGATCACAGGGAGGGCAGCCCCGGGCTCAGGGCCCTGTGCTGGCCGTGGGGGTGGGGTGGGTACCCCACAGTCACGGCCCAGCAGGTGAGGGTCAGGGCCACCCCACGCGACGTCCACCCCTGCAGAGGCCGCTCCCGCCTCCCCGCCGTCCCTGCGCCCCGGGAATCGCCACAGCGGAGCTGGCTGTGCCCAGGACGGATTTTTCCTGTGTGGCTTCCAGGACTCCGCGTTTGCTGACACTCGCCAGTGTTATTGGAAAGCTGGCCCCGGGCCCAGGAGCTCGCTGGCCCTCGGCCCTGGCCCTCCCCGCCAGGCCTGCTCCCCAGGGGTCCTCCCACCCCACAGCCCCCCCCCCCGCACTCCCGGCGCTGTCAGCTTCCATCTGGTCAACGCCCGCCCCTCACAGGCACCCAGGAGCCCCCGGGAGGTGGAGAGGACCCAGCTGGGCAGCCCCAGGCTCCGGCCAGCAGCCCTGAGCCACTTCCTGCGTCTGGGGCTCAGTCCTCCCCCACAGCAGCACTGGGGGAGGCACAGAGCAGGGGTCTGTTCAGAAGGGGTGCAGGGCTGGGTCTGCCTGGGGGTGGCAGGGTCACCAGCACACGACGGCCACGTGCGGCGGCCCCAGCCCCTGCCTCAGCTACACTGACCTGGCTGCGAGGACCCTGCCCCTCCCCTGGGTGCCCCTGGTGCATGGCCCCTCCCCTTGGCAGGGCGGAGTCAGGGCTGGCCTGGCTGGGTAGGAACCCCCTGCCAGGCCCCCCAGCAGTCCTGCCCTGGGGGATGTGGGCAGGGGGAGCTGGGAGGGTCTGGGCAGGGCTGTGGCCGTGTGGTGGTGAGTGGCTGACCTCTGAGGGCCCCCGCAGGAGGCATGACGGACAGATGGGCGGGTGGGCGGGTGGGCAGGTGGCCTCAAAGCTTCGAGAGACCAGGAGGGGCTGGACAGGCTCAGCGCAAACAGCTGGAGCCGCCTGCCCAGGAGGAGGGGGCCTGGCCCCACGGCCCCCGGCCTCGGTGCCCCTTCCCAGAGATGACCCCTCCTCCCTGTTCCTGCTCTGGGGCCAGGCGCCAGCCAGATGGCTGTCATGGTGTCAGAGGCAGCAGGGCCCCGGCTGCCTCCCTCCCAGACATGGGTGCTAGGTCCCAGCAGCCCTGGAGGGGGCCGAGGGCACGGCTGGGGGAGACCAGCCGCGGGACCCCCACGTGGGCCCAGGGCAGCTTGCGCCTGTGATGAGCGGGGCCTCACGGGGGCAGGGAGCCTTCTTTGGACCAGACCTGACCCTGCTGCTCCCTGGTCGGGGTAGGCTCGGGCTCTGGGAAGACATCAGTGTGGGTGCCAAGTCCCAGGCCCAGGAGCCGACCCTGCTGGTCTGCAGCGAGCTGCTCGGTGGGAAAGGCCCTGGCTGCTCACCTGAGCCCTGCCCAGGACTGCCCTTCCCTCCCCCAGCCTCTGCGCCTGGGCCCCGACCGGCCCCCGACCGGCTCCCGCGTGCGTGGACCACATGGCTGCTTCAACCTGCAGCAACCCCCGCGTCAGTCTCCGCTACCAGCTGGGCCACGAACCCAGCCGCAGGCTGTGGCTGTGGACCACTCGGTGGCAAGGCTGCGGTGAGCGTGTGGACAGCCCAGTGGCGGGGCCTTGCCGCCTCCAGCCGCCTCCAACCGCCTCCAGCCGCTTCCAGCTGCCACGGTCCACCACGGTCCGCCACAATCCGCCACGATCCGCCTCGATCCGCCGGAATCCCTCAAGCAGAGGATGAGGGTGCTCCTGCCCACTGACCACGCCGGGGCCCTTTGCAACCAGAGAGGCAGCTGGGCAGGTCACTTGGGACCCTTCACAGCCAGAGAGGTCACTTGGGACCCTTTGCAGCCAGAGAGAAGGGACCCCGGCCCGGACTGGGACACGTCAGCCTCAGGGCCCGGGGGTCCGGCTTGGCCTTGGTGGGCTCAGGTGTTGGCTGTGTGGCGGGGGCAGGGGACACAGGAGAGCTGCAGGTGTGGTGCTCAGAGGGGTAGGGGCTGCACCCTGGCCGGGTCACCGCGCTGGCCAGAGCTTGAAGCCAAAAGCAGCAGCCAGGCCAGGAAGAGACCAGAGGGCCCCGTGCTGAGCGGGAGGTCTTGGCCACCGTGGGAGCGCCAGCAGCAGCCGGCCCGGCCCTGAGTCCCCTGTGCTGGCGCTGATTTACCTGCAGAAGCAAGAAGAATCCCACCGGCTGGGCAGGGGGCAGGGGGACTGCGAGGGCCCCGTCCCCTCTTGGCCAGCTCCACCCCTCACCTGCCCAGAGCCAGGCTGGGGTAGCCCCACGTTGCCTGCGGTCAACGCCAGGAGGGGAGGACGGGGCAGCAGGTGCAGTCACAGGGGGAGGTAGGGAGGACGGGGCAGCAGGTGCGGGGTGGGGCAGGAGGAGGGGAGGACGGGGCAGCAGGTGCGGGGGGGGCAGGAGGAGGGGAGGACGGGGCAGCAGGTGCGGGGGGGGCAGGAGGAGGGGAGGACGGGGCAGCAGGTGTAGTCACAGGGGGAGGTAGGGAGGACGGGGCAGCAGGTGCAGGGGGGGGCAGGAGGAGGGGAGGACGGGGCAGCAGGTGCGGGGGGGGCAGGAGGAGGGGAGGACGGGGCAGCAGGTGCGGGGGGGCAGGAGGGGAGGACGAGGCAGCAGGTGCGGGGGGGCAGGAGGAGGGGAGGACGAGGCAGCAGGTGCGGGGGGGGCAGGAGGAGGGGAGGGCGAGGCAGCAGGTGCGGGGGGGCAGGAGGAGGGGAGGACGGGGCAGCAGGTGCAGGGGGAGGGCAGGAGGAGGGGAGGACGGGGCAGCAGGTGTAGTCACAGGGGGAGGTAGGGAGGACGGGGCAGCAGGTGCGGGGGGGGCAGGAGGAGGGGAGGGCGAGGCAGCAGGTGCGGGGGGGGCAGGAGGAGGGGAGGATGGGGCAGCAGGTGCAGTCACAGTCACAGGGGGAGGTAGGGAGGACAGAGCAGCAGGTGCAGGGGGGGGCAGGAGAAGGGGAGGGCTAGGCAGCAGGTACAGTCACAGGGAGAGGTAGGGAGGACGGGGCAGCAGGTGCGGGGGGGGCAGGAGGAGGGGAGGACGAGGCAGCAGGTGCAGGGGGAGGGCAGGAGGAGGGGAGGACGGGGCAGCAGGTGCAGGGGGGGCAGGAGGAGGGGAGGATGGGGCAGCAGGTGCAGTCACAGGGGGAGGTAGGGAGGACAGAGCAGCAGGTGCAGGGGGGGGCAGGAGGAGGGAGGACGGGGCAGCAGGTGCAGGGGGGGCAGGAGGAGGGGAGGACGGGGCAGCGAGGTACAGTCACAGGGGGAGGTAGGGAGGACGGGGCAGCAGGTGCAGGGGGAGGGCAGGAGGAGGGGAGGACGGGCAGCAGGTGCGGGGGGGCAGGAGGAGGGAGAGGACGGGGCAGCAGGTGCAGTCACAGGGGGAGGTAGGGAGGACGGGGCAGCAGGTGCAGGGGGGGCAGGAGGAGGGGAGGGCTAGGCAGCAGGTGCAGTCACAGAGGGGAGGTAGGGAGGACGGGGCAGCAGGTGCAGGGGGGGGGCAGGAGGAGGGGAGGGCTAGGCAGCAGGTGCAGTCACAGGGGGAGGTAGGGAGGACGGGGCAGCAGGTGCAGGGGGGGGCAGGAGGAGGGGAGGGGCGAGGCAGCAGGTGCGGGGGGGCAGGAGGAGGGGAGGACGGGGCAGCAGGTGCAGTCACAGGGGGAGGTAGGGGAGGACGGAGCAGCAGGTGCAGGGGGAGGGGCAGGAGGAGGGAGGGGCGAGGCAGCAGGTGCGGGGGGGGGCAGGAGGAGGGGAGGACGGGGCAGCAGGTGCAGGGGGAGGGCAGGAGGAGGGGAGGGCGAGGCAGCAGGTGCGAGGGGGGGCAGGAGGAGGGGAGGGACGGGGCAGCAGGTGCAGTCACAGGGGGAGGGTAGGGAGGACGGGGCAGCAGGTGCAGGGGGGTGGGGAGGATGGAGCAGCAGGTGCAGCTGCAGTGGGAGGCAGGGGCAGGGGCCAGGGCAGGAGCCATGCCCTGGTGGGGCCCAGGGCTGAGGGCAGCAAGCATGACCCCTGGTGGCAGGCACTGACAGGACGTCCACAGGAGGCCATGGACAGCAGGCACAGGTGGCCATGGCTGCTCCCTTCCGCTTCCACCTGCCGAGGCCGCCGCCATGGCCTGCCTCCTGTGTCCCCGGCAGCCTGAGGGAGCGGGTGTGGTGGACTGAGAGATGGTGCCTCAGAGTGGATGGCCCGGCCTGGCCACCACCACCACCACCCACAAGGCCACTGTCTCCAGGGGACCGGGGCAGCAACCCCAGGGGCGGGACCGAGGGTTTGAGGGCAGCGGCTGGGGGGGTCCCTGCACACCAGGCGGGAGACCCCAGGCTCCCGGCTCCACCCCCACGGCCGCGTGGGGCGTGGCCAGCCGCTCTCTGCCCCGACAACAGCTAAGCCTCTCGGCACAGAACAGGCGCCACAGCGAGCCGGCTCTTCCTGGGATTTTTATTTCTTTAAAATAATTCATACAAACGCTTACAGTCACAGACATGATTTGAACCCAAACACGGCTAGGCTACACATCAGCAGGACGGCCGGGCGCCCTGGCCGCGCCCGGCCGTCGCGGGCGGCTGCATTCGGGCGGGGGCATGCCAGGACGAGGGACAGCTCCGCTGGTCTCTAACTCACTCTAAGACAAGCAGTGGGAAACGCACTGTGTGGCCGCGACAGACGGTCGTTCCTCCTGAGAAGTGTGCGACGTCCGGGCGGCCCCGGGCCTCCTGGTGGACAGCTAACGTCCTACGAACTGCGCACAGACAAGACACCCATGGGAGCGTGAACAACTAACTTCTGCGGGGCGGGCGCGGGGCGCGGGCGGCGGCGGGGGGCAGCGGGGAGGCCGGCGCCGCCCGCCCCGCGGCCGGGATCCCCCGCTACAACTGCTCGCTCGAGTGGTCTCGGTCCGCCTCGGGCTTGACAGTTTGGCCGGGGGAGGGGGGCGTGCGGCGGGTGGGCCACAGGCGGCAGGCCATGGGACAGGGGACATGGCGCTGGGAACGATGCCTCCACCGCAGCTGGGATGCCGGTGGGGGCCACGCCCACCACGCCTGGGGGGTACCTGCTGGGAGAGGAGAACCGGCTGTCAGGTGCCACCTGTGGGGCTGCCCAGAGCCAAGCCACGCCCACACCCTGCCCTCAGCCCCCGCCCGCCCTTGCAGCCACGCCCCCTCAGCCCCACACCCGCCCGCCCTCGCAGGCCCTTACTGAGGCTGCAGCATGGATGTGGGGTGCAGGAGCCCCACCATGGGGGCTTCCTCAGAGCACGGGCACGGGAGTCCTGCCCAGTGACGACTCAGCCATGAGCTCCTCGCAGGCACCCCAGAACGGCCCCTCCCTCAGACCCCTGCTCAGTCCTCGCTCCCCGCTGTGTCCACCAGGCCTAAGGCCGCCCTGTCCTGCTGTCCATCCAGGAGGCCCAGGCTCCCACGGGCCACTCAGGGGAACAGACCCCCACTCCACTGGCCCTGCCCTAGACCTCAGCCACCTTGCACCTGCCCAGGAGCCACAGTGCCCCCAGGGGCACCTGCTCACCTGCCTGGGACCCCCAGCACCCCAGGGGCACCTGCTCACCTGTAGGCAGCCCCGTTGAGCTCGGGGTGCACCACGGCGGGGTCCATGCTGGCCCAGTGAGTGGCAGCTGTCAGGTGGTCCTTGTTGACACAGTTCTTCAGGCTGTCTGGGATCCGGCCTGGGACACAGCAGCCAGGGCCACGGTAACCAGCTCAGAAACAGGTCTGCCACACATGGCCCTCCCCCCTCCCCTGGGCCTGGGGGACCACGGGGCAGAGGCGCCCCCCCCCTCCCCTGGGCCTGGGGGACCACGGGGCAGAGGCGCCCCCCTCCCCCGGTCCCCTGGGCCTGGGGGACCACAGGGCAGAGGCGCCCCCCCCCCCCGGGCCTGGGGACCACGGGGCAGAGGCGCCCCCCCCCCCCCGGGCCTGGGGACCACGGGGCAGAGGCGCCCACCTGTGATGGCACGGCGGATCTCGCGGGCCGCTTCCTCCCGCATCTCGATGGACGCCTGCTCACTGTACCACGCGGCGTGCGGGGTGCAGATGAGGTTGGGTGCGTCTTTCAGGGGGCCTTGGCTAAAGCTGGGGTGGCAGAGGACTGGTCAGGGCGGCCCAGCCCCGTGGCCGTGGCCTTGAGACCTGAGGGCAGCGGGGGCTACGGCCAGGACACCGCCCCCAGTGAGCTCAGGTCATCCTGCCACAGCACCCAGACCAGCAAGAGCCAGGAAGGTCAGCCCGGTGAAGGCCAAAGGCCGGATCCGAACCAAGCATGGCTGGGCTGGGCTGCCTGAGGCCAGGCCAGATGCCACTCAAGGGCACCGACCAGCAAGAGGCCCCTGGCCTGCAGCCACAGGCTCACGTGACCACCCACCCAGAGCCCCCCAGCGCCGGGCAGCGGGCGGGGCTGGGGCAGCCCGCACCTGAAGGGCTCTGATTCGTGCACAGTCCAGCGCCGCGCCGCGGATCCGGCCCTCCTTGAGGGCTTGGGCCAAGGCCTTCTCATCCACCAGGCCGCCTCGCGCTGTGTTCACCAGGAAGGCCCCCTGCCGCATCTGGGGACGGACACAGAGGCTGGCACCACAGCGGCGCACCAGGCCCGCCCCGCCGCTGCTGTGGCGCCCCCTGGGGAGGGAGCTCAGGATGTCACAGAGCACCCCAAGGCCCTGGCCGGCAGCCAGATCCCGGCTGGGGTGGGCTGTGTGGAGCTCTGTGCCAGGGCAGGGCCGTCCTTGCTTTTGCAGACGGCCCTGGAGCTGGCTGCCCCGTCTTGCGGTCAGCGTCTGACTGCCCCCCCTTCACCCCGAGGTCCTCCTGGCCATGGGTCCCAGTGCCACTGCCTGTGCCACTTCCCTGTCACAGCTCCAACTGCCCCCCAACCCTGTGACCATGGGAGAGAGGGTATGGCAGGCACCTTCCACCATACGTGTGGACCCGTGTGCACCCACACACCCCCTGCAGCAAGCAAACAAGTGACCGTCAAAGGCCTGGAGCTGCAGGAGGCCACCTGGCTGCCCCTGCAGGACCGCCCTGTGGACAGGCCCCTGTGGACAGGGCAGCCCCGTGCACAGGCCCCGTGGACAGGGCAGCCCCATGGACAGGCCCCCGTGGACAGGGCAACCCCATGGACAGGCCCCCGTGGACAGGGCAACCCCGTGCACAGGCCCCCGTGGACAGGGCAACCCCATGGACAGGCCCCGTGGACAGGCCCCCCATGGACAAGGCAGCCCCGTGCACAGGCCCGGCCGGCACCTGCTTCACGGTGAAGTCGTTGATGAGGTGGTGGTTGTGCTCGTTGAGGCCGCAGTGCAGCGTCACGCAGTCGCTGTGGAACAGCAGGTCCTGCAGGGTGCCCACGCGCTGCAGCCCCAGCGCCCGCTCCACGCCGTCCGGCAGGTATGGATCGTAGAACAGCACGCTGAAGCCGAACGCCTTGGCCCGCAGCGCCACAGCCTGCCCCACACGGCCTGCGGGCGGAGACCCCACATGAGACACGTGCCACGTGCCACCATGAGACCACTGAGACACACGACCACCGTGTGAGCCATGCCACATGGCCACGAGACAGGTGCCACGTGAACACCGCGTGACCACCGTGAGCCACGTGTCTGCACCCCATGAGCCCCACGTCCTTGTGGCCAGAGTCAGCCCCACAGCCAGCTCTGTCCCCTCTGCAGGGGGTGACATGAGATCCCTGGAGCCACACACAATGCTGTACACACATGCACCGCCCATGACCGCTCGGCCTGGGCCAGCCCTGCCATCCACTGCGGCCACACCTCTGGTCCAGCTTCAAGTCCAGCCCATCGGAGGTCTCTGGATCTGAATTCCGGCCGCCACCAAGGGAGACAGCAACCCAGCAGCCGCTGCTGAGCCTGGCCCTGAGCACCGGGTGCAGGGCAGGCAGGTGCGCGGCCCCCAGCCCCGGTGCCGGCTGTGGCCCCGCCAGGACCCACAGCGCCGGGGCTGCGGTCAGGGCGGAGGCTTCTCCTCGCGTGCCTGCTGTGCTGCCCAGGACGACGACACAGGCTCGGCTTCAGGAGCCCAGGGACCCGCGGCCCCACGCGCAGTAGGGGACGAGCAGGGGCAGGGCCAGGGAGCTGGGTGCATGCCACCCTCTTGTAGGGACGGAGGCCAGGGCACAAAGCTCAGAACTCGCTCCACGCAGATCACGGGCCAGCAACGCCTCTGACAGAAGGGAAGCCACCGGGCAGCTTGGGCCCTGGCCCGGCCAACAGCCAGGGGACCGCCCTGGGTGTGGACAGGACTCCTGGGACTCCCGGGAGGGTCCCTCATGAGGAACCGAGAGGACACAGAGAGGCGGGCAACGTCCTGGTCATAGGAAGAGCAGGCATAGTAGAGAACATTCTAGAAAACATTGACAGGACGACAGGAGCCACCCAGAGCAGGAACGTTCCGGAACCCACGTCTCTGACACACAGGTGCAGCAACCTCCAGGATGAGTTGCAAGCAGGGGCCGTCTGCATGGGGGTGGAGACCCCAACTCACAAAACGTGGGCCAGGGCCCCAGGAGCCGCTGAGGGGTCTCGAGCATGGTAGGAAATACCCAGGGGGTTGGCGCTGTGGCAGAGCGGGTAAAACTGCCACCTGCAGTGCCGGCATCCCATATGGGTGCTGGTTCCAGTCCTGGCTGCTCCACTTCCGATCCAGCTCCTGCTATGGCCTGGGAAAGCAGTGGAAGATGGCCCAGGTCCTTGGGCCCCTGCACCCACGTGGGAGACCTGGAAGAAGCTCCTGGCTCCTGGCTTTCGATCGGCCCAGCTCCAGCTGTTGAGGCCAACTGGGGAGTGAACCAGCGGATGGAAGACCTCACTCTGCCTCTCCTCTCTCTCTGTAACTCTTTCAAATAAATAAATAAAACTTAAAAGAAAGAAAGAAATCCCGGGGCCCCCACAGCAGGGCGGGGGTGGGGACTCAGACGTTTGGAAAAGTGCACAGGGCACGGCCAGGAGAGGCTTCCCCCGTGCTGAAGCCCCAGCCATGGTTCTAGAACTTTCTCTGCAGCTATGGGTAAAGGACCGACGGGGCGGGGAGCAGGGCACCGCCTGTGCTGGGGCAGGAGAGGGCCCCAGCGCTAAGCCCTTACCCTAGAAGACCTGGACGGAGCTGCTGGTCCTGGCTCCAGCCAAGCCCCTGCTGTGCGGGCGTCGGGGGTGAACGGCTTGCTCTCTGTCACTCTCTCGTCTGTCACTGTCTGTCACGCTCACTCTGTCACTCTCTCTGCCCGCTTCTCTCTCTCTCTCACACACACACACACACACAGGGGTGCAGTCACTCAGCGGGGTCCCCTTCACCAGCAGGAGGTCATGAGTGACACCTGAAGCCGCTGCCCCGACTGGGGAACGCATGGGGTGCCGAGGTCACAACCTCACCCCCAGACACACACGGGGTGCAGAGGTGCCCCGTGCCAGCAGCAGCGGGGAGACAGCTGTTCCACTTGGCCAGCAGTGACCCCGTGCGTCACCTGTGGAACCCACAGAGGGGCACACACAGGGGCGTGGGCAGGGCTCAGGTCTGCCCAGTAGGGCTGCGGCACTCGGGGGCGTCCCCGGGCACAGAACCTCAGCCCTTGGCTCCCAGAAGGCCCCGGGCTCAGGAGAACCACACCGAGGGCCAGGCCAACGAGGGCCACAGGCTCAGGCCAGACTGGACACCGACCGCCAGAGCAGGGCACCCCAGATGCCGAGGCCACAGCGGGAGCCCCGCGGCCCACAGCTGCCCACGCCACAGGCCGTGTGTCCACAGCAAACCTCCCACAGCCCAGCTTCTGTCCGTTCTGCAAATCACCTGTGCCAGGGACCGGGGGGGGGGGCAGACCCGGGCAGCCACAGCATCCACCCACCCCCAGGCAATACAGCCCGTACCTCTGGTCAGCGCGGTGTCCGGGTAGGAACCAGGCTCGGGGGCCACAGCCAGGGCCAGCGCCTTCCAGAGAAAGGCCTGAGCCCCCTGCCAGATGGCTTCTGGGGGCCCACACGGGATCCCCCTCCCCAGCCCCGGCTCCCTGCATGACACTGTTCCACGGCCACCCCGACTCACACATGTGCCTCTCTAGGCCATGCTGGGGCCTGGCACCCACACGTGACAAGGAAGTGGACGGGACAGAGACCACCCCCAGGGCACAGGCTCTGGGCGCCCTCACCTCATGGCAGCACCCACCTGGCTCCATGTTTGCTGCCTGTGCCCATGCAACGCCCACGTGTTCCCCACATGTGACAACTCTAAGGCCTGTGTGCCCGATATCTGTGTCCCTGCACTCGTATCGTCCACATGTGCGCCCATGTGACACCCACGTGATGCCTGTGACACAGGTGTGGTGCCCAGGTCTATCATGCCTGATACCCACGTGATGCCCACGTATGGCCATCTCATCTGCATGTGATACCCGTGTGACGCCTTGACGTTCATGGGACACCCATGTCCCCATGTCATGACACCCATGTGATACCCATGTGTGCCTGTCATTGTGTGACGCATGTGTGACACTCCCGTGATGTTCTTGTGCCCGCGTCACATGTGATGTCCATGATGGCTGTTGACATAAGTATGACATCCACGTATGTACGTGATGCCTGTGACAGCTGCTGACATCTGTGTGACGTCCATGTTGTGTGTGTGCATGACACCCGTGACGGCTGCTGACATCTGTGTGTGACATCTGTGTGTGTGTGACACCCATGACGGCTGCTGACATCTGTGTGTGACATCTGTGTGTGTGTGACACCTGTGACGGCTGCTGACATCTGTGTGTGACACCCGTGACGGCTGCTGACATCTGTGTGTGACATCTGTGTGTGTGTGACACCCATGACGGCTGCTGACATCTGTGTGTGACATCTGTGTGTGTGTGACACCTGTGACGGCTGCTGACATCTGTGTGTGACACCCGTGACGGCTGCTGACATCTGTGTGTGACATCTGTGTGTGTGTGACACCCATGACGGCTGCTGACATCTGTGTGTGACATCTGTGTGTGTGTGACACCTGTGACGGCTGCTGACATCTGTGTGTGACACCCGTGACGGCTGCTGACATCTGCACGTGACATCTGTGTGTGTGTGACACCTGTGACGGCTGCTGACGGCTGTGTGACACCCGTGATGGCTGCTGACATCTGTGTGTGTGTGACATCTGTGTGTGACACCCGTGACGGCTGCTGACATCTGTGTGTGTGTGACATCTGTGTGTGTGTGACACCCGTGACGGCTGCTGACATCTGTGTGTGACATCTGTGTGTGTGTGACACCCATGACGGCTGCTGACATCTGTGTGTGACACCCGTGACGGCTGCTGACATCTGTGTGTGTGTGACATCTGTGTGTGACACCCGTGACGGCTGCTGACATCTGTGTGTGTGTGACATCTGTGTGTGTGTGACACCCATGACGGCTGCTGACATCTGTGTGTGACATCTCTGTGTGACACCCGTGACGGCTGCTGACATCTGTGTGTGACACCCGTGACGGCTGCTGACATCTGTGTGTGACATCTGTGTGTGTGTGACACCCATGACGGCTGCTGACATCTGTGTGTGACATCTCTGTGTGACACCCGTGACGGCTGCTGACATCTGTGTGTGACACCCGTGACGGCTGCTGACATCTGTGTGTGACATCTGTGTGTGTGTGACACCCATGACGGCTGCTGACATCTGTGTGTGACATCTCTGTGTGACACCCATGACGGCTGCTGACATCTGTGTGTGACACCCGTGACGGCTGCTGACATCTGCACGTGACATCTGTGTGTGTGTGACACCCGTGATGGCTGTTGACATGAGTGTGACATCCATGTCTGTACGTGATGCCTGTAACAGCTGCCGACATCTGTGTGACGTCCATGTTGTGTGTGTGCGTGACTCCCATGACAGCTGCTGACATCTGCATGTGACATCTGTGTGTGTGACACCCGTGACGGCTGCTGACATCTGTGTGTGTGACACCCGTGACGGCTGCTGATGGCTGCGTGTGACAACCGTGTTTGCGTGACGCCCATGGCGTCCACCCCGAGCTGCCCACCCCCATCCTTTGCCGAGCCAGTGGCCACGCACCCAGTCCGATGATGCCCAGGGTCTCCCCGCGGATCCTCGCGGCCCCCGAGGCCACCTCACGGATCTGCTCCACGCTCTGCACCCGCGTGCCCTCCCGCAGCGCCTGGTGCAGCCACGTTGTGCGCCGGTACAGATTGAGGACGTGGCACAGGGTGGAGTCCGCCGTCTCCTCCACGGACGCCGCGGGCACGTTGCACACGGCGATGCCTGTGAGGACACGGGTGGTCAGCCGGCCCGTGACGGGCGTGGGACTGACTCGGGGGCCACACGGCAGCCAGCCCAGCCCCAGGCCACGGGCTCCTGCGGGAGCCCCACGCGGGGCGGGGCCTGGGTGGCAGGGACGGGCACCTACCCAAGTCCCCGGCCGACTTGATGTCGATGTTGTCGAAGCCGCTGCCGATGCGGACGATGACGCGCAGGGCCTTGAACTTCTCCAGGTCCTCCCTGGTCAGCGTGATGGTGTGGTACATGAGGGCGCCCACGGCCTCGTTCAGCACCTGTGGGGGAGGGGGCAGAGCGTGGGGTACATGAGGGCGCCCACGGCCTCGTTCAGCACCTGTGGGGGAGGGGGCAGAGCGTGGGGTACACGAGGGCGCCCACGGCCTCGTTCAGCACCTGTGGGGGAGGGGGCAGAGCGTGGGGTACATGAGGGCGCCCACGGCCTCGTTCAGCACCTGTGGGGGAGGGGGCAGAGCGTGGGGTACACGAGGGCGCCCACGGCCTCGTTCAGCACCTGTGGGGGAGGGGGCAGAGCGTGGGGTATATGAGGCCCCCCACGGCCTCGTTCAGCACCTGTGGGGGAGGGGGCAGAGCGTGGGGTACACGAGGGCGCCCACGGCCTCGTTCAGCACCTGTGGGGGAGGGGGCAGAGTGTGGGGTACATGAGGCCCCCCACGGCCTCCTTCAGCACCTGTGGGGGAGGGGGCAGAGCGTGTGGTACACGAGGGCGCCCACGGCCTCCTTCAGCACCTGTGGGGGAGGGGGCAGAGCGTGGGGTTCAGCAGGGCGCCCACGGCCTCCTTCAGCACCTGTGGGGGAGGGGGCAGAGCGTGGGGTACATGAGGGCGCCCATGGCCTCCTTCAGCACCTGTGGGGGAGGGGGCAGAGCGTGGGGTTCAGCAGGGCGCCCACGGCCTCGTTCAGCACCTGTGGGGGAGGGGGCAGAGCGTGGGGTACATGAGGCCCCCCACGGCCTCCTTCAGCACCTGTGGGGGAGGGGGCAGAGCGTGTGGTACACGAGGGCGCCCACGGCCTCGTTCAGCACCTGTGGGGGAGGGGGCAGAGCGTGGGGTATATGAGGCCCCCCACAGCCTCCTTCAGCACCTGTGGGGGAGGGGGCAGAGCGTGGGGTACACGAGGGCGCCCACGGCCTCCTTCAGCACCTGTGGGGGAGGGGGCAGAGCGTGGGGTACACGAGGGCGCCCACGGCCTCCTTCAGCACCTGTGGGGGAGGGGGCAGAGCGTGGGGTACATGAGGGCGCCCACGGCCTCCTTCAGCACCTGTGGGGGACAGAGCGTGGGGTTCAGCAGGGCGCCTGGCCCTGAGCACTGTGGGGGGCCACAGCCCAGCGAAGGGGGGCTCTGAGGAGCTGTGGCCCAAGCCTGAGCCCAGACCCCAGCCGAGCAGGAACAGGGGCCACTGGCCATGACCCCTAGCAGGGGGTAAGCCCTGAAACACACAGGAGTCCCCAGTGACAAACCCACCCAGAAACACTGTCCCCACGGCCCAGGCACACAGCACACGCGTGGTCCTGGGATGTGACACGGGAGTCCAGGGCGCACACGCTGACCCTGGGCACAGCCGGGGCCCTGACAAGGCTCCATTCCCACAACCCAGCCGGCAGGGTGGCCAGGCCTCAGGCCGGCACATCTCCTCGGCTGGGCAGGCCATCGCCCCGTGCTCGACCGGGGTGGACACGGCCGCGGGAGCACAGGCTGCCGGCCTGGTGGGGGCGCACATCTCACACCCTACACACACCCACATGCGGAACACACATCCCACACGCTGCACACGTCACACATTATACGTGATACATACACACACACCACACACATCACATGCCACACATCACACTTGTGCCACACGCTGCACATACCACGCGTCACGTATACTGCACACGCTACACATCACACGCTGCACACATCACACAGGCGTGCACACACGGCGACAGCCTTCCTACCCTGAGCTTGAACCACGGGGAGGGTGCAGGGAGGGAGCAGCTAGGCCCCACGTCCTGCCCAGGGCACCTGGGCCTCTCCTGTGCTCTGAGATCTCCCTGCCCCCGCGGCCCACGGTGCTGTCCATTGTGTCGAGGACCTGGTGCTGGCCTGGTCACAGCTGCTGGAGGGACCCAGGGTGGGGCTGGGAGACGCCTGGGGGCCCGGCCCACCACCTGGATTGGTTCAGTGCCCCCAGGGTGGCCCTCACATGTGCGGAACGCTGAAGGCCCTCTGAGGCGCAGCCCCCGGGCCTGGGCGTCTGCAACCAGCTCGTCCCTACCGAGGCTGAAGCCAGGGGGCCGGGCAGGCCCCAGAGGCCACGCTCAGCTCTCTCACAGGGCCTGGGATCTTTAGCAAACTGCAGGAGCTGCTGTGACCACTGGGGGGCACCAGAGAGCGGGTCGTGTCCATCCGACGAACTATGGCAGCTGAGGGCCCCGCGGTGGCACTGCCCTGGGCATCCAGCCATGGAGGCCACTCCAGCCTTCGGCCCCCCAAGTCCCACCTCCTCCGACGCCCCGCAGGGAGCCTAGCCCCAGCCCACCTCGCCCGAGCGCACAGGTACCTTCTCATGGATCTCCTGCGTGGACTGCGCGTCACAGAACGCCACGGTGGCCACGTCTTTCAGGATGGGCATCTCCACGGTGCAGTCCCGGCCGTCGAGCAGGGCCACCAGGGGCCGGGGGTGCATGGGCCCGTTCATGATCGGAGGTCGGACGCCTACAAGACAGGCGGAGCACTCAGCGGGGGTGGCCACAGCCAGGGTGGGGGCCGCCACTCTGCCCAGTCAGTCGGTCTTTTTTAGGAAGCTGGAGCTCGCCACAGCTCACTGGCACCCCAGCAGACACGGGCCGAGAAGCACCACCAGGCGCAGGTCCCCGAGACCCCCGGGCAGGTGAGTGCGGCCTCCAGTGGGCGGGGCCTCTGTCCCGGTGGCAGGGGCAGCCTGCTGGGAGCCCCTCCCCAAGTGGACGTCCCCTCCCTCAAAATGGCGCCAAGGCAGAAGGGGGCTCAGGTGCGCCCAGAGCCCCCACCCTCCCGGGAGGAGTGACTGGCACCAGGCCGGCACCGCAGCACCGAGAAACCTCTGCAGCTGGGAGAGAAACCAGGGCTTCTGGGGTATGATGGGGGGCCGTGGTGAGGGACCCAGCGCCCGACCCCAGCACTGATGGGTGGCACTGAGCCGTCCCCCCACAGGCCCCATGACAGGGAGGGGGCGCAGCGGAGGACTCCCAGAATCCTCGGGAGCGGGGCCGGGACGGGGGCACGGTGCATGCCGACCCAAGGGCTCCTGGTGCAGGTGCACAGGCCCAGCCGGGCCCCGGGAAGGAGCTGCTCTCCCACGGAACGTCCCTCGAGTGCCCACCCCCAGCTAAGGCCCCTCGCAGTCCTCACGCCACTTCCCGACGCGGGGTAGACGTGATGGGAGGGCGCAAGGTCCACACGGCAGCGGGTCAGAGCGGCGGCCCTCTGGTGGACACCCAGCCCCAGGCCCGTCCTGAAACCACCAGCTGACCACGCGGCGTCTCTGCCACGTCCCCATGCCAGCCTCGAGCCCCACCTCTAGCCCCACGCGGCCCCAGGGACCTGCCTGGCCTCACCCACTTCCCGGCAGAGCCCCCGTGCAGCTCCGGGTGGGGGGGGCGACCCACCTGCCATCCCTCGCCACGGGCGGGGTCTCCACGACCATGAATTCGCCTGTTCAAAGCTCTGTCTTCAGAATCCGGGCGTGGAGCCGCATGGCAGTCTCCGAGCACAGCGCCCGGCTTCCGATCCACGGCACCCACTAGGCCTGCGTCGGCTCGGGTTCGGGCTCGAAGTCTTACTAAAAATCAAAAACAAGAGATGAGTTACAACGCCACGGAGGCCGGGAAGCAGGCTCCGGGACCCCAGGCGAGCGTCGGCACCCACTAGGCCTGCGTCGGCTCGGGTTCGGGCTCGAAGTCTTACTAAAAATCAAAAACAAGAGATGAGTTACGACGCCACGGAGGCCGGGAAGCAGGCTCCGGGACCCCAGGCGAGCGTCGGCTCCGCCCCAGCCGGGCCCAGGCTGCACCTACCTGGAACTCCGGGCCTGCCACCGGCTGAGGGCTCCCCCTGAACTGCAGCCGCCCGGAAGCCCGCCCAGGACCTGGCTGCGGCCCCTCGGGCCTTGCGCTCAGACCCCCGCCCCCCACGCCAGAGACTCCGGTGTGGCTCCTGGCTGCAGCCTGGCCCAGAGCTGCCTGTCGGGGCCATCTGGGGGGAGCCCAGTGTACAGGGCTCTGACTTTTGGATAAAATGAGCCTTTTGAACGAGCTGACGGCCAGTGGTGCTGGCTCGGGGCAGCAGGTGGACTGCAGGGGACAGCTGCCCAGAACCTGCTGCAGGCCACCCTCGGACAGCAGCCTGGGGTCCACAGGAGTATGGCCACGGCTCCCCAGGCCTGCCCCTGGTGGCCCCCGCCCCCGCCCTTCCTGCACTGAGTCCTGCGCCCTGGGCCGAGCACCTGACGGCCACCATCTTGCTCCACTTGACACACCCAGGGTGCTGTGCCTGGCTGGAGCGGCCAGCAAGGTGAGCTCACCCAGGGCCTGGCCTCAAGGGTGTCTGGGGACAGGGGCTAGGCCGGCAGTGCCCACCCACCCAGGGAACAGGGCCTGTCACACCACAGCCTCGGGGTCCAGTCTGCCCCCACCTCTCTCACTCCCTACTCATCTGAGGTCTGCCAAAAGCTTATTCAAGAAAGCAGGCAGGAGCCACCACCCGGCAAGGGCCACCTGCCAGGCTGGGCCGCGGGCGGGTACCCGCCGGCTCAGAAGCCCCGGAGAGCAGGGCCCTGGCCTCGCCCATGGCCGCAGCAGCCTGCCCGACCAACCAGCGCCCCCCAGCCTCAGGCACCTGAGCGGCGGCAGCCGGTGCTGCGGGGACGGCAGGGGCTGCGGGGGGAGGTCACACTCGCAGGGATTTTAGGCCAAGCTGGCCCCGGGGGGGCGAGTCCACCCCACCTGCACAGCCTGGTCCCCGCAGCAGCAGCGACACGGATTCAATGGTCAAACTGCCCTGGACGGACAGCGCCAGGGCAGCTCAGGGGTCCCACAGGCACAGGGACACGGGGTCCCAGCCGGCAGCACACTGCGCAGGTCAGCCACCAGCGACCCCCACCAAATCCCGGCCTGTGAGCCCCGAGACATCTCAGACCTGATGCCCACCACACCCTCCCCTCCCCACAGCAACTGGGGTTCACCACACCCCGATTAAGAACCCCCACACCGGGTGAGGCTGCTGCCTGCAGTGCCAGCGTCCCATGTGGATGCTGGTTCAAGTCCTGGCTGCTCCACTTCCCATCCAGCTCTCTGCTATGGCCTGGGAAAGCAATGGAAGATGGCCCAAGTCCTTGGGCCCCTGTACCAGGGAGGCCCGGAAAAAGCTCCTGGCTCCAGATCGGTGCAGCTCCGGCCATTGCGGCCAACTGGGGAGTGAACCAGCACATGGAAGATCGATTCTCTCTCTCTCTCTGCCTCCCCCAACCTCTCTCTTCTGTAACTCTGCCTCTCAGATAAACAAATCTCAAAAGGAATGAGAACTCCCACACCCTGAACGCAAAGCCCAGCGCGGCCAGCCCCACCGCTGCCCCACAAGGGCACCCCCTGCTGCCCCTCTGGGACCCGGCTCCCGTTCAACAACCAGAGGAGCCTGCGACGGCCAGCCCGGCGTCCACCATCCTACAGTGGCGGCGGGGGACACGCAGCAGGCACAGGGGCCAGGAGGACCCACCCCAGGCAGAGGGTCCCACGGGAGGAGATCTGCCACCATGGCCCATCCCCCAGGGAGCTGTGGGCCCGCACGCCACACGCCTGTCCTGAAGGCCCCACAGGCTCCACTCTGGGGTGGAGGGCCTTGGGCAGCCCCTCCTTGCCCTCCTGGGGGACGCGTGGACCCCACAGGAGACCTGGCTCTGAGAACAGTGGGGCCCCTGTGGCATCCATACCATAGCCAGCAAGGGAGCAGCCAGGTGGCCCCCACCCCGCCCAGCACCCACACCAGCACACGCACGGGGCTCTGGCGGGGCCAGCCCAGCCCAGCAGCCAAGGGGGTCCGGTTTGCAGGAAGCCTGCACCGTGGGGTGCCCGCCCTCCCTACCGTGGACACCCTGCTTCTGGCAGGCCACACGGAGGGAGCCGAGACCCCCAGGCCTGGCTGGACAAGAAGGCCGGAGCCGCACACACACAGACCACGGGCACAGGGGTTTCGGGGCAGGTCCCCCCTGCAGGGTCCTGGCCAGAGACCCAAGGGCAGGCGACAAAGCCTTGGCACAGGACCCTGACTCCAGGGGACCGCCAGGTGGCCACTCCAGCCACGACATGCTGACCAGGCACCAGGACACTGCCCAGACAGCCAAAGCCCGGGCTACCAAGGTCCACCGTGGCGGCCTCAGAGGCCAACAGTGCCTCCACTGCCCGGGATGTGGCCCGAGCCAGGGCTGAGCCCATGGAACAGTCCCAGTCCCGGGTGCCCCAAGGCAGGACACGGAAAACGGCTGGGAAGAGGGCCCGGCCGGCACCTGCTGAGCGGGCATGTGGGACAGGAGGCCCTGGGGCAACCAAGCACCGGTCCCTCCCGGCCGGCAGAGCACGCCCAGGCTGGGGGCAGCCGCCGGTGTGCAGGGCAGCGCCCCAACCGCCCCCACCCCGCAGTCCCGGACTGGGCACACAGGCCAAGCGCTGGGCAGGGCAGGGCCGAGCGCGGGAACCGGAGCCCCGGCCGGGGGCCAGCAGCGCGGGGGACAGACCACAGCGGGGGCCTCGGGGCCGGAAAGGCCGGGTCGGCGGCAGGAAACGGCCACTGCGGCCGGGCCTGGCCCCCAGCAGCCCCCTTTCGCCCTAACCGGGGTTGCTCTCGTCCCGAGTCATCACGAGAGCCAGAAGCGGGCCGCGCGACCCCGGTCGCAGCCCGCCCGCCGGGCCGGACACAAAGGTGGCGCCGCGAGGCCTCGGGCTCCCCGCCGCCCCCGGGCACGGCCTCCGGGCTCACTTCCGGGCCGCGGGCCCCAGGGCGGACCGCTGGGCGCCCGCGGGGCCGGGGCCGCAGCGCCACGCCCAGGAGCCCGGGGCGGGGCCGGGCGGCGGGGGCGGCCAGGGCTGCGGGGCCGCCCCGAGGCCCGCGGGCCCCTTTGTGTCACCTGCGCGGGCCGGGCCGCGCGGCGCACGCGCACGCGCACTCGCTCGCAGCAGCCCGCGCATGCGCGCAGCCCCGCCTCCGCCCGCCGGCGCGCACGCGCACTCACACACAAAGCCGGCGCCCGCGGGCGCGCGCCCGGCCCGCCCCGCGCGCGCGTCGCCGCCCCCGCCCCGGCCGGAAGCGCGCGCGGCCTTACCGAGAGGCAGGCCTTGTTGAGCAAGTGCGAGCTGCCCATTGAAAAGCGCGGGCGGCCGCGGGCCCCGCGAGTCCCGCGCGCTCCGCCGCCGCGAGCCCGGCGCGTGGGGCGGCCTCGGCGCCGTCCGCTGCTCCGCCCGCCGCCTGCGCCGCCGCCGCCGTGCGAGCCGCGCCGCGAGCCGCGCTCCGACCGACCGAGCGGGCGGGGACACGCGGCGGCGCGCGCGGGCGGGGCCTGCGCGGTTGGTCTGCTGGTTGCCGGCGCAGCGCGCGGCGCGGGCGGGCGGCTCGGGCTCTCGGCGCGGCCCCGCCCGCCGTCCTCCGCGGGGTCGGGCCCCGCGGCGCGGGCGCTGCAGGTGCAGGTGCGGCGCCTGCCGGGGGCGCTCCGGGGAGCGGCCGGCGCGGCCCCGCGCGGGGAAGCAGGCGGGCAGGTGCGGCGGGCCAGGTGTGCGCCCGCCCGGCCGAGGCCTCCCCCGCGCCTGGCTCAGTCCGGTCCCGCACGCCCCAGGGCCTTTCGCGCGCGGTGCTGTCCGGCTCTTTTTCGGACGCCGCCTCACCCCGGCCCTGTGTGAGAGCCGCGCCAGGGGCCCCCGCAGGGTGGGCGTCTCCGCCCGCGCCCGCCGTCCCGCGGAAGCCGACGCCGCGAGGGCCTCGGGCCCCGGGGAGAACCGGGCTGGGAGGCCCAGCGGGCAGCTTGGAGCTCGGGCCCACCCCGTCCTCGGACAGCCCCGCAGAGCCGTTCGGTGGGCGCCCGGCAGGCGGGACTCAGGGCTTGGCCCGGTCGCCCGCGTGGGAGCCCAGAGCCGCTGGCCTCAGCCCGGCCCGGGTGCGGGGCCCGCCTGGGGAGTGAGCCAGCCGAAGGGAGATTCCCAGCGTCGTGGGTGTGAACAAATGAACTAATTCCCGCGCGAAACCGCTCAGCCCTGGACTCCCGCGGGGGAGGCCTTGCCCCTGGGGCTGGTCGCTTCCCGGGAGAGTGGGCAGTGAAGTCGGGGGACCTGGGGCCCCGCGGGAGGGACCCCACTAGAGTGGCCAGAGCTCCGGCCGGCAGCAGGGACCCCTGGCCTTCCACCAGGCCGGGCCCAAGGAGGCAGAGTAGCGCGCGTGCAGCCCTCTCGGCCTGGGGGGGCTCCTGGCTGCAGGCTCCTTGCTCCGGGGTCCCAGGGTCTCAGGGCAGCCGTGTACTCACACACCCCCGGGCTGCGTCCTGATGGAACTTTCCATAGCACAGCTCAGCCCAGGCCGAGGGCTGGTGCCCAGGTGGAGGCCGCTGGGCCCTGCTGTCTGCTCCCAGGGCTGGCGAGAGCCCCGGCCGGGCTTGGAACCTGTGCTGGGTCTCGTGGAGCAGTGGCAGTGCCCATAGGGGGCCGGGTAGTGACCCGTGGGGGGCTGGGAAGTGGGTGCGGGGGGCCTGGGCAGTGACCGCGGGGGCCAGCAGCCCTCTGGACCACTTGGCTTCCTCAGCGGCACCACAGGCCGCTCTCCCCAAGGCTCCATCGTGCTCTTTTCGAGGCCAGGTGAGGATTTGCCCAGTCTTTCCCCCACTTCCTGTCAGCTGTGGACTCTGCCTCTTGGGTCACCGTGGTGCTGCAGGTGCTGTGGGCCCTGCACCGCCGGGGCGAGGAGAGGCAGCCGAGCCTGTGTGTTAGCTGCACGTGTGTGTGTGCGCGTGTGCGAGTGTGTCTGCGTGTGACTGTGTCCGTCTGTTGGCTCTGAGGGCATGTGTGTGTGTGTGACTGCGGGGGGGTTTGGAGTAGCATGGGGTGACGGATGAGTGACAGCCCCCTGTGGGATTGTGGGGGTGGGCAGCGCCCCTCACAGCCACCGCTGCCCACAGGTGCTGTCCAGGTCCAGCCGGCAGGTGTTGGAGGATGGTGGCCAAGGTGGACACAGACAGAGCTGACAGAGCTGGCAGGGGCTGGGGGCAGCGGGCAGCCAGGAGGCGAGCGAGGCGGGAGGGCTGGGCCTGTGGCCCGCAGGTGCTCCTGATGCACCCCCAGCATCGGCAGCGGACAGCCCAGTGTGCGATGACTGCAGTCACGTCGGGCGGAATCCCTGCCAGGCCCAGTCCACGTTTAAGCAAAATTGTGTTGTAAAAAAAAAGAAAAACGAAACTTCCCACTCCCGTTCCTTGTCCCAGCGCGGGTGCCACGGCCGCGGGTCTCCGCGTGCACCTGGCCCAGGCCCTCCCCGGTCGCGCGCCGTGCCCGCGCATGGAGACGTTGCGCCGTGCCCGTGGACGCGCGCAGACACTGCATAGGCTTTGGCAGAGTCTCCGGGTGCGACTGGGGGAACCAGCAGCAGTGGCTGCAGGCGCCCGCGCCGTCGTGGGGGGGGGGGGCGGGGCTGAAGGTGAGCTGGACAGCACGGGCCGTGCAAACGGACCTCACGGGGGCCAGCTGGGCTCGGGGTGTGGACACCGGGGACAGCGGTGGGCCTGGCAACAGACCCTCCAGCCAGGACGCAAAGCGGGCACAGCAGAGGGAGAACGGGATGGGCCTGCAGCCCCGCACACGGGCAGGGTGGGGACGGCCAGGGAGGCCGGGACCCGCGGGGCCAGCGCCAGGGCGTGATGGACCGGAAGCCACAGGCAGAAGCCTGGGTCTCCCACGCGGGTGCAGGGGCCCAGGTACTTGGGCCATCTTCTGCTGCTTTCCCAGGCCACAGCCCGGAGCTGGATCGGAAGTGGAGCAGCCGGGGCTCTGGCCCTTGGAAGTGGGAGTCGGCTGAACCCGCTGTATCGCAGCGCCGGCTCCTGGGCCCCCCATGGCCTCGCACAAACCGCACAAACCGCCATGCCCGGGCAGTTGCGGGGTCAGGCTCCCTGACGCCTTCGGGGTCACCATGGAAACCCCCGGGGCGGAGCCTGGAGCCCGCCCCCCGCAGGTCCCCGTGCCCTGGGCTCCTGGAATTGGGGCTGGGGCTGCGTCGCAGCCTGGTGCTCCTGCGCACGACAGCCCCCACAGCCAGCGACGCCCTGGCCGGGACCGGAGAGCGGCTGCCCCCTGGCCCCGGGAGGGCCACGCTGCCCGCCGCCGATTCGCACGGTGGAAGCTGCCTAATGGTTGGTCGGCCTGTAAGGACGCGGATGAGAGCCGCCTAATGATTGGCCAGCCGGCGCGGCGGTGACGCAGCGCCGTGCACCTGCGCGGCTCCCGTGGACCCCAGCGGGGCCCTGCTGGCTGTCCCCGGGGGCTCCGACCTCGACCCCTCCGCCCAGAGAGGGCAGGCGCTCGCCCACACGAGGGTCCCGCTCAGCAAGGCGCGCGCTCACAGTGCCTCGCCCGCACTCCTGCCGAGCTGGTGCGAACGTCTCGGGGACCCGGGCCCGGCCGTGTCCCTGCTCCGTACGGGGACCCCGCGCTCAGGAAGCCAGGTCTCCCCGCTGCGGCCCCCGGTGCCGCTGGAGGGAGCACCTCACAACCAGAGCGTGCTTGGACATTTATGCCCGAGGGTGGTGACAGCGCCTGGGGACCGAACCTGCCGTGGGACTGGGCCACATGTTCCCGGCGCAGCAGGAAACGGACCCTTCTGAGTGCAGGGATGTGCGCTCTCGCCCGGAGGTGGAGCCGAGGGCTGGCTTCACCTGCCACGCGGCAGGGCCTGTGCGCGTCTTCACTCTCCTTCCCCAGGACACCCCTCCTGAGCCGGCAGCCCCGCACACCGAGCAAGTGAACACGGCGACTTGGAACCTTACATGCAGCAAAAATGCCCCAGAGTGCTGGCCTCCTGTGCCAACGGGAGAGGCCGCGGCTGCTCCGGACACTCCGCACGCGCCCAGCAGCGCGCCGGGGATGCCACAGGCCCAGGTCTGCACGCACCGGCAAGACAACCAAAGCTAAGCGTGTCAGTCCACACACAGGCACTTCAGAGGGTGCGGAGAATGGAGCAGAAAGATATTTATCGGGGCGGCTCTGTGATGCACGGGGTTAAGCCAGGCCTGCCACGCTGGCATACCATATGGCTGCTCCCTGCTCATGCGCCTGGGAAAGCAGTGGAGGATGACCCAGGCCCCGGGCCCCTGCACCCACCTGGGAGACCTGGGCGAAGCTCCTGGCTTGACTGGCTCAGCCCTAGCCGTTGTGGCCATTGTGGCTATTTGAAGAGTGGACCAGCGGATGGAAGATCTCTCTCTAACCCTGCCTTTCAAATAAGTCTTTAAAAAAATGTTTATTTTGGTGCAAAAAATGCTTAGAATCCATGCCGTTTTCCCTAAATGCATGTTTCCATGGACTTTTTGAAGCTGTGTGTGGACAGCAGAGAACGCCCGTCTGCTGAGCGGTGAGTCTGCGTGTTCGTGCTGGAAGCTGAGGGGAAGCCGCACCCTCCGCACTCAGAACCGCAGCACAGCCCTGGGACGGCTGCGATTTCTGGGTGCCACGTGATACTGGTGAGCCCCGAGAACCCCCCCCCCAAAAAAAAAAGCACAGCGGGGGGTGGCAAGGACGCCTCCGCTGGGGCGCACATCTTTAGCTGCAGGACAGCAGGTGCTGCGTGTGCGCTGTCAAACCCGGCCTCCCTCCCTCCGCAGGCTGCGCAAGACCCGGCCTGCAGACCGCGTCCCTTCAGCGAGTCTCCGCGGCTCTGGTTCCTGCCACGCAGGGTGCTGGCACCACAGACTGTCGGGGGTCACCCACGTCTTACTTGGGTGCCTGCTGTAGAAAAAGGCACATGGGTGTGTAGGCACCGCTGCCCCAGGAAGCTGGGGCTGCCCACCCTCTGCTCTGTCTCCACCCCTCCCGGCCGCCCACGGAGACCACCGAGGGGCCGCTCTGCTGCTCTCCTGCCCCCCCAACCTGGGTGCTCACAGGGGGAGCAGCAGGGCCCTCACTTATCTAACAGTATGGGGAGGGGGTGTGTGCCCCAACACCCAGGAAGCCGGGGAAGGAGCACGTGCAGCTGTGGGGGGGGGGGAGAGGCCCTGGGGTCACAGCCAGTGACCGGTGGCCACTGCTGGGGAGGGGGCGGACACTGGGGAGGCCGAGACCACTGTCCCTGTCACTGGGGCCTCCCTGCTGCGTGTCCAAGGTGAGCTCCGGCCCCAGGAAGGGGGGTGGGTTCCTAGCCCACCCCCACCTCCGGGGGCTCAGGGGCTGGAGACCAAGGAGCTTGGGATGGCTTCCGGGCCAGGGAGCCCTGGAGGAGCCCCAGAGGGCACAGACCTGGCGCACACACCTCCCGCCGTGCTGAGCCTTGGCTGTCGCTCACGAGTGCCTGTGAAAGGGAAAACGCACCGACAGCGACAAGGGACCTTCCAAATGCAGCTGCCCAGGACGCCCCGGCTGGAGCGTGGTCCCCACCGACCCCCATAATCACACTGCCAGGAGCTCCGCTCCTGCAAGATTTGCCAGTCTTGTTTGAGTCAGAGACAGAGTGAGATCCGCCATCCACTGGCTCACTCCCCGCACGCCCTGGGCCGGGCCGAAGCCGGGGGGAGCCCCATCTGGGGCGACAGGGACCCCAGTGCTGGGGCTGCCACTGCTGCCTCCCGGGGTGGGGATAACCAGGCGGGCAGCTGTCCACACCGCCTCTGCCCACAGCAGTGCACCAGGAGCCACCAGCCCGGAACTGCCCCTTGCCCTGGGCTGTCATCACGGAGCTGCAGGCAGGCACCAGGTCTGCGCTCAGAGCAGCGCAGAGCCCCCGGGCGGGAGGCGGGAACGCGGCTCGGCCCGCCTTTAGAGAGCTAGGAGCAGAACACCTGCGTGACGGCTCACTTCCGCCGGCTGCGGAAGCCTGCGTCCGGCCTGCAGGGGCCGGGACACGGGCCGCGTTACCTCCCGCCAACCAGCCCCGGAGCTCCCGAGCGGGGAGGGCCCCCTTCCTGCCCCTGGGGCGGACAGTAAGCATTCCAGAGCCAGCACGGAAAGGCAAGGCCTCGACTCCGTCCGGGAGCGCCTCGGGGTCAGCCTGCCTGCGGGCCCCAGCACCTGCCCGCGCCTCCTCAGCCACGGGGTCCTGGGGCTCGCTCGCGGTCTCGCGGGTGCGGCAGGGGTGCGGAGACTCGGACGCACGCTGGCCAGAGCAGCGGCGGCTCAGCGACCAGCAGGCAGCCCCTCTCCCCGGAGAAGGAGCCAGACTCGCCCTCCACGCCGCAGGTGCCAGGCTCCGTGCGCAACGCAGCACACCCGGCCGGCCCCACGCACTCCCTGCGGCGGCCCGAGCGCCGGGGCCCCGCACCCACGGGAGACCCGTGAGCCCCTGCCCGGGTCCCGCTCCGCGGCCGGGTGTAGACGCGGGCAGGGCGGCGCCTTCAGCGGCCGACGCGAAGCCGTCCTCTCCCCAGACCCACGTTCGCGCGGCGCGGGACAGGGCCTCCCGCGAGTCGGCCGCCGCCGGGCCCCACACGTAATTCAAGGACCGCGCCCACCAGGGCTGCCGCTCATTGGCTGAGCGAGAGGGCGGCCGGCGGTGATTGGCCCGCGCCTCTTCCGCCGCCGGGCCGGCTGAGTGGACGCGATTGGTGCAGACACACCGGCCCGCCCGGCCCGGCCCCGCCCCCCGCGCGGCCGGCGTCATTACCCGGCGTGCAGCGCGCCGGCGTCCCCCGCCCGCTTCTGTTTTGGCCCATTCAAGATGGCGGTGCAGGAGTCGGCGGCGCAGCTCTCCATGACCCTCAAGGTGCAGGAGTACCCGACCCTCAAGGTGGGCGGCGGCAGGCGCGGCTCGGGGAGCGGCCCGGCCTCGCGGAGAGCGCCGCGCCGGCGGGGCCCGGCGGCCCCGAGCAGGCCCGGCCCGGAGGCACTGGGGGCGCTCCCGGGCCGGCAGGTGAATGCCGGCGCCCGCTCGGCCCGCCCTGGTCGCGGCCGGAGCCCGGGTGTGGCCGTGGGCGTCCGAGCGTGAGGGCCCCGCGGCGGCGGGGGAGGCCGCGCGGCCCGGTGTGGGTCGCCGACGCCCCGGCCGCGCCGGGCGCCGATTGCGGACCTGCGGGAGGGGCCGGCGGCCCCGCGGGAGCCCCGGGTGCCGGCGTCGCCAGACCTGAAACGCAGCCCTGCGGGAGGGGCCGGCTGCGTGACCTTGGGTGGTCACGGGCCCCGCGCGGCCGGCCGGGGTGGAGCCTGCGCCTGCTCCTTGCCGAGGTGGCGGGGCCCGCGGGGGACCTCCCTGCGGCGCGGGGCCGGAGCGCTCCCGCTGGCTCGGGAGTCCTGCCCGAGGGTGCGGTCCCCCCGCGGCCGCCCACGGCGGGTCGTGGAGCACCTGTGTCACGTGAGGGCGAGACAGGTGCACACGAGTTGGCCCGGCTGATGCGGGGACTCCGGCCTGCGGGCGTGCGGTGGGCGCCCGCAAAGGGATGGAGCCGAGGTTCCGCTCCCCTCCCCCCAGGGCCGCCCCGGGTCCCGGGGAGGGCAGGGGGCGTCGCCCTGGGGGACTGGGCAGGTGAGCGCCCACCCCGGCCCGGTGTCGCCCACCCTGCAGGCCGGAGCTGTGGTGGCGCCTCCTTGCTGGTGCTGGTCAGACAGGAAGTGGCCCCGGAAAGGGGGGTCGCCCAGCTGCTTTGCTGAGTCCTAGGCAGAGTGCTGTGGGGTAGTGCGTGACCCTGGAGAAAAGCGACCCAACTTACTGATTTGAAAGGCAGAGTTTCAGAGGAGGAGGCAGAGAGAGAGGTCTTCCACCTGCTGGTTCACTCCCCAGATGGCCGCAGCCGCTGGAGCTCTGCCAATCTGAAGCCGGGAGCTTCTTCCGGGTCTCCCACGCAAGTGCAGGGGCCTAAAGACTTGGGCCATCTTGCACTGCTTTCCCCAGGCCATAGCAGAGAGCTGGATCGGAAGTGGAGCAGCCGGGACTCGAACCGGCGCCCACGTGGGATGTGGGCGCTGCAGGTGGCCCAGCGGTGTCCCTTCCGTGGCAGTGACGTCAGAGGCAGCACACAGGGAGCTGGAGTGGGACAGCGTCATCCCTCCCGGGCTGCCTTGACTGTTGGCTGTGTGGACATTTGTGTCGCCCGAGCTGCTGTTTCTCCTGACTCCAGGGGTGACTCCTAGTGGGAAGTGCGGAAGTTTTCCTGGGAAGCCAGAGCGTGCGTGTTGGAGCCGGGAGTGAGGGCGGAGGGGCTGGGTTCTGCGAGGTGTGCGTGTGTGCGTGGACCTTTCTCCTCTGCTCCTGGAGAGGGGGTGCGCTGCTGCCAGCCTGCTCCTGGGGCGTGGGGAGCCTCCAGGTGGCCAGGCGCCGCCCCCGAGGTACCCCCCAGCTGGTCAGGGGCTCCTGGGACCTGGTGGAGACGTCTGGTTTCCTGGTGAGGCGGGGAGAGATCGGGGTGCCCTGACCTGGCCAATGGTCTCCCTGGGCTTCTGTGTCTGCCACAGTGGGTGCCCTGGGCCTGCGGCCCCAGTGGTGAGAGCCGGGCATGGTAGGGTCTCAGCAGTGGCCTGGCCTCAGCCTGCACGTGCCAGCCCCCCGCCCCCAAATGTCTCCTGGGTGGAGGTCACTCCCTGAGCAGCTCTGGGATGGATCTTGCATTAAGGAATTGGTTTATGTTCTTCACAGCACAGGGGTGCAGCCTGAGGACACGCCCTGGTCTGAGGCCGGGCGGGGGCGTCCAGCTGTGGGCCGCGTAAAGGCGCTGCCAGGCAGCCAGAGGCAGGACTGGGAACACAGATCCGCAGTGGGCTGATTTTTAAGTGGATGGTTTCGTGTGGCTGTGAATGATGCGATAAATACCCCAGTAGCCCTTGGCAGAATCAAAGGTTCCCCGGCCTGGTCGGCATCGCCCCTGGGGGAGGGGACCCGGTGCGTTGTCCACCAGGTGGTCTCTGCGAAGCTTTCTGGTTATGAAAGTAATTGTTTTGTTCCGATTACTCTGCGGGGCAGGACCGTTCTCTGACGTGGGCGAATGTTTCAGAGCCCTGATCACCCCCCAGAGCAGGGGGCGCTGCGCACCCAGGGAGGGGGCTTGGCGGGCAGTGCCCGCCCCTTGCTCTCCTGGCGCCCAGCTGGGGCTTCCAGCCGCACCATGCTTGCCCTGTGGTGGTGTGGGCTCTCCTCACAGGTGGCTGGGACACATGGCCGGGGTCCCTGGGCCTCTCGGTGTTCATGGGGATATTGTGAATTTTCTGCTTTCAGGCTGATGCCCTGCCCTGCGGCTTCCAAGCCGGGACCTGCACTTGTGGGGTCTGGGTGGTGCCGAGGCTGTGGCTGAGCCGCTTGTGTGCCGTGGGTGTGGGTGCCGAGGCTGTGGCTGAGCCGCTCACGTGCCTTGGAGTCTGGGTGCCGAGGCTGTGGCTGAGCCACTCACGTGCCGTGGACATGCCGTGGACGTGGGTGCCGAGGCTGTGGCTGAGCCGCTCGAGTGCTGTTGTCTCGCCTTGGTCCTGGCTGGACTTGGGTAGACTGGCATTCTCGAGGGAGAAGCACTGGTGAGGGCTGACCGCACACGTGGGCTTTGATGCTGTTGCAGGTGACCGGACATTGGCCCCAGGCCAGGTCTTCACCCAGTCTTACCTAGGGTGTTTTGATGTTCCACCCTCGGAAGGAAGACACCAGGCCCACTGAGGCCGGCGGGCGCTGCGTCAGTGCTAACACCTTCCCCTTTCCAGGCCAGCACTGCCCGCTCGCACCTGCAGGCGTCTCCCACGGCTTCTCTGCCGTCCAGATGCCGCCCGGGCTCCAGCACAGCTGAGGCCTCTTTGCTGCTGGCACTGGCGTCGTGTGCCCTTGGCTCTCAGCCCTCCGTGCCGCGTCTCCCCATCCCTGCAGACTCTCTGCTAGTGGGGCTGTTTTTGTTTTTAAAGGTTTATCTCATTAATTTGGAAGGCAGAGTTAGAGAGAGGAGGAGGGAGGGAGAGGTCTTTCATCCACCACTGGTTCGCTCTCCAGATGGCCATAATGGGCAGGGCTGGGCCAGGCGGAAGCCAGGAGCTTCCTCCAGGTCTCCCACGTGGGTGCAGGGGCCCAAGGACTTGGCCTATCTTCTGCTGCTTTCCTAGGCAACAACAGGGAGCTGAATCGGAAGTGGAGCAGCCGGGACTTGAGCCGGCGCCCATATGGGATGCCAGCACTGCAGGCAGTGGCTTTACCCGCTCCGCCACCGCGCCTGTACTAGCAGCTGTTGTGCTTTTAAGTATTTCTCACGCATGTCAGAGCAGGAGGAGGGCTCTGTGCTGCCACGCTGGGATGGGTGGGTGGGCTGCATCGACGCACCCAGAATGGAGCCATGCGCCCCTTCTCACGCCGGCCTCGGGGGCAGGTGCTGTGGGGGCCCGGGCAGCTCCTCCACCAGGAGAAGGCACTGTGGAGACATGGGTAGGGTCGAGGTGATGCTGGCTGGTGGGGAGTGAGCTGGCCTCCCTGGCAGTACCCAGGTGCTCGGGGGAGGCAGTGTGGGCTGTGCTGGAGTCCTGGGTGATGTGGCCACAAGTGGGGCGGGCTGCCTGCTGCTGACGGACAGCGGGGTGCACCTGCCAGCAGGAATGGCTGCCGACTTAGAGCCTTAATACCTCAGGACCGTTGTTGGGAGAACACGAGGAGGGAGTTTTAATAGTCACTATCAGTAGTTGGTACATGGGGGCCAGCATTGTGGTGCAGTGGGCTGAGCCGGCACGGCCCAGCAGGCGGTGGCCAGCTGAGCGAGGGCAGGATCCCGAGGCTGAGATCCTGGTGGGAGGGGCTCACCTGAGGCTTGCCTCCCCCCAGCCGAGTGCCAGCCCCCGGGCACTGTGGACGCCAGGGCTGGCTGGCTGGGAGGGGACGTCCCCCTGACCCTCATGTGCGGCTGCAAGCCTGCTGACAGAGGAGGCCAGGCCAGCGGGTGCCACGCCCACTTGGCCGCCAAGTCCCTGGGGAGGCTCCCGGCCCAAGGTGCCCTGCCCCCCGGTGCCCAGGCCGCACTCTGCCCTGGGACCCTCTCAGCTGTGCCCCTCAGCGACCCCCGAGCGCACACGGCACAGTTTGGCCAGCAGCCTTAGCCTTTCATTTGCCACCAGCTTCGGGCCGCTGTCCCGGCCCAGGGCAGCCGTGGACGGGCCTGGCAGTGCTCTAGGTGGGCGGCTGCTCTCGCAGGCCACCCAGCCAGCGTCGCTGTGGATGGACATCCTGACCCTGAGCTGGGAGTACAGGAAGCTGGAGCTGGGGGGTGGAGGGGGTGACCCACAGGAGTCAGGACCCAGTGAGGAGGGGGTGACCCACAGGAGTCAGGATCCAATGAGGGGAGGGGGTGACCCACAGGGGTCAGGACCCAGAAGGGGAGGGGGTGACCCACAGGAGTCAGGACCCAGAAGGGGAGGGGGTGACCCACAGGAGTCAGGACCCAGTGAGGAGGGGGTGACCCACAGGAGTCAGGACCCAGTGAGGGAGGGGGTGACCCACAGGAGTCAGGACCCAGTGAGGAGGGGGTGACCCACAGGAGTCAGGACCCAGTGAGGAGGGGGTGACCCACAGGAGTCAGGACCCAGTGAGGGGAGGGGGTAACCCAAGGAGTCAGGACCCAGTGAGGGAGGGGGTGACCCCAAGGAGTCAGGACCCAGTGAGGGAGGGGGTGACCCAAGGAGTCAGGACCCAGTGAGGGAGGGGGTGACCCACGGGAGTCAGGACCAGTGAGGAGGGGGTGACCCACAGGGGTCAGGACCCAGTGAGGGGAGGGGGTGATCCACAGGGGTCAGGACCCAGTGAGGAGGGGGTGACCCACAGGAGTCAGGACCCAGTGAGGAGGGGGTGACCCACAGGAGTCAGGACCAGTGAGGAGGGGGTGACCCACAGGAGTCAGGACCCAGTGAGGAGGGGGTGACCCACAGGGGTCAGGACCCAGTGAGGGGAGGGGGTGATCCACAGGGGTCAGGACCAGTGAGGAGGGGGTTACCCACAGGAGTCAGGACCCAGTGAGGAGGGGTGACCCCCAGGAGTCAGGACCCAGTGAGGAGGGGGTAACCCACAGGAGTCAGGACCCAGTGAGGGAGGGGGTGACCCACAGGAGTCAGGACCCAGTGAGGAGGGGGTGACCCCCAGGAGTCAGGACCCAGTGAGGAGGGGGTGACCCACAGGAGTCAGGACCCAGGAGGGAGGGGGTGACCCACAGGAGTCAGGACCCAGTGAGGAGGGGGTGACCCCCAGGAGTCAGGACCCAGTGAGGAGGGGGTGACCCACAGAAGTCAGGACCCAGTGAGGGGAGGGGGTGACCCACAGGAGTCAGGACCCAGTGAGGAGGGGGTGACCCCCAGGAGTCAGGACCCAGTGAGGAGGGGGTGACCCACAGAAGTCAGGACCCAGTGAGGGGGAGGTGACCCACAGGAGTCAGGACCCAGTGAGGGGAGGGGGTGACCCACAGGAGTCAGGACCCAGTGAGGAGGGGGTGACCCCCAGGAGTCAGGACCCAGTGAGGAGGGGGTGACCCACAGAAGTCAGGACCCAGTGAGGAGGGGGTGACCCCCAGGAGTCAGGACCCAGCAGGGGAGGGGCAGCGATCCCAGCAGGGGGCAGCCCACACCCAGGCCCTTGGCTGGCAGGAGGGTGGAGGGGCCGTGGGTGGCCCATGCGGGGAGGCAGGGAGCCCCTGGGGCTGCAGAGAGGAGAGGGTCTGCCCTTGTTCCTGAATTTTCACCCTTGGTGGGGCCATTTAGGGGGTGAACCAGCAGGTGGAAACCTCTCTGTTTTCCTCTTTCTTTCAAGTAAGTAAAGCTTTAAAAAACAATAGTTGCTGCATAGTAGCCAGTCAGCCACCTGTGGCTGAAAGAGAGCACCTGCTGTGCTGGCCACCTGACCCTGCACCTCTGCCCTGCAGCCTCTGCCTCCATTCTGCGTCTCCGCAGGGGACCCTTGGACGCCCGTCCTGGGTCTGGGCTCCTCCTGCCGGCCTCTCTGATGGCTCTCAGAGCTGCTTTCCGCCCCAGCCCGCCCCTGCACCTGCTGCTCCTGCCCGGCTGAGCCAGGTGCCCCGGGCTCAGCCTGCCGCTCCACAGACGGCCCTGGCTCTCCTGGCAGCACCGCGCCTTCCCTCCCTGAGTCTCCTGGGCCCGCGGCACCGCCTCTGGGTTCTTTGTGTGGGATGCGGGACCGTTTGCGGATGAGTTTCTCCACTCTAGAGGAAAAGGCCTGGAAACCATGGCTCCCTTCTTCCCCTCGTGCGTTCAGAGTGCCCTGCACAGCCGTGCAGCCGCCGGGCGCGGGCTGCCTGCCGCAGGTCCCTTGCCACCAGCCCTCAGACCGGAGTGAGCCCTGTGGTGCTGGACCTCCGGCAGCCACCTGCGCCACGCTTGTGCTCCCCATCCCCGGTTGCTGGGTGCGGGTCGTCTGCACACACACAGACCCCTGCCGCAGTGCTGTAGCCGGGGCCCCGGGACCACCTGCCTTTGCCAGGGGCTGTGGGGCCTCTGTGCTCACTGGTGTCGCAGGGACTGGGATTCCTGTGCCTGGTCACCTCCGGTCTCACTGCCTCCTCCGCCGGCCCCAGCTTCCTTCTCTCCTGGAGGGCTCCTGTGGCCTCTTTGCTCCTAACTCCCTGCCTGGCTTGTCCTGCTCTGCTGGCTCAGTCACCAGGTCGCTCACCAGGTCTTCTGTCCTGGTAGCTTCCTGTCAGCCGGGCGGAGCCCAGGTTGTTGGAGAGGCTGCCCCAGGCCCTTCCTGGCTGGGCTGGCCCGGTCTAGCATTCCTTGCTGGTGTGCCGCCTGGCTGAGCTGGAGCCTCGCCCCACTGCCCTCCTCGTGGCTCCTCCCTCCCCATCCTGGTTGCCATGAGGCGGGCAGCCCCTGCGCCCTCCCCGCCGCCTGTGTGCTCACTGTCCTGTTCTTTGTGTCCGAGAACTGGGGTTAGGAACCGTGTCGGAGGGACAGCGAGGAAACGACTCTGCGGGTAACAGGAGGAAGGGCCCACAGAGCAGCGTGTTGGCAGCGCTGCCCCAAGCAGCAGAAGTTGCAGCAGAAGTGCACCGGGGCCGGGCTCGGGGTCCGCGTGTGCCCTGTGGCCGCAGGGCAGGCCTGGGTGACGGCGCCCAGCCTCTGGTCTGTGCCTGACGAGCTGTTCTTTCTGTAATAACGGGAGCGCCGAGAAGGTGGCTGTCGGCACCGTCTGCAAGGGGCCTGGGGCAGCCCTGCTGGCGCCTGCCTGCTCGCTGCGGCCTGTGTGTCGTGTGTGGTCAGTGAGCCCCAGGCAGGCCTGGCCTGGCGCCCCGTCCTCCAGGCTCCGAGGGCTGGTGCCCTGTGAGTGGCCGGCAGAGTTAGGGTTCGCAGCACCCGGGAGGACTCCCGCTGCCCGTCTAGCGTGGCCTGGGCACGGAGAGGCTTCCGCAGGAGGCAGACAAGGCTGACCGCTCTGCCTCTCAAATAAAAAATAAAATCTTTAAAAAAAAAAAAAAAAAAAAAACTTTGGTA
Source organism: Lepus europaeus (assembly GCF_033115175.1). Lineage (NCBI taxonomy): Eukaryota > Metazoa > Chordata > Mammalia > Lagomorpha > Leporidae > Lepus > Lepus europaeus. The sequence goes on along the minus strand of NC_084842.1, from coordinate 91,201,336 downwards.
TAACTAGGTAAAGTAAGGCCAGGATTTAAAAGTAAACAACACAATCTTCCTAAGAAGTCCGCTGAATGCAGTGCTGGCCCTGTGGCACAGCAGTTCGTCTTCTGGTCCGGCCCTCTGCTGATGGCCTGGGACCCAGCAGAGGGCAGCCGAGTGCTTGGCCTCCTGCCAGCCACGTGGGAGGCCCAGTGGAGCTCACGGCTCCTGGCCGTCACCTGGCCTGGTTCAGCCCCAGCCACACAGACCGTCTGGGGAGCGAACCAGCAGACGGAAGGCCTCTGTCTCGCCCTCCCTCTTCCTGTGTGCCTTTCACATAAATACATAAGTAAATGGTAAAAATCCACCAAATGTGGACCACAGGGGACTGATGGAAATGGACGAGACGGCTGAGGCTCCTCCAGGGCCTGCCGGGCCACACACAGCTTCTGCTGATTAGAGATCAGTGGCCGAGGCGGACATGGAGAGGAGGCCAGGACTGGACGGTGGCTGCCCCGGGAAAGAGCGGGGAGGCACATCCACGTGCCCCAGTGCACCCTGGGGGCGGCAGGCGATGATGACTCGGGGGCCTGGGCTCCTGCCACCTCTGGGAGACCCCGGTGCGGCTCTGATTCCTGGCTTCAGCCTGAGCCAGCTCTGGCTGTTATGGGGACTTAGGAGCGTGAACTGTGGATGGGACATCTCCCCATCTCTGTAGCTGTGCCTTTCAAATCTTTAAAAAAAAAAAAAAATTAACACCAATCCTTCACCGACTCTAAAAAACATGAGGGAGGGGCGCTTCCCAGCTCTGCGGAGCCAGCATTACTCCGGCGGCAGAGCCAGCCCGGGATGGCAGAGGACCAGACCAGCACAGGCACCGACATCCTCCGCACGGGGCTGGCCGTGTCTGGCGGCATGTGGCGAGGCCTGGGAACTCGTCCAGAAATGCAGCGTTCCACACGCAGCCCCGTGACACCGTGTCGGTGAAGGCAGGGCCGCACGGCTGTCTTGGTAGCTGGCACTTGACGTGGCCCGCGCCTGTTTGTGACGAAGACCCTCAGCAACCAGGAGTAGGAGGGGCTCCTCGGCCTCACGCGGGCGACGTGAGCCCACAGCCGGCAACCTGCCTGCGTGGGACTGAGGCGGCGCCCGAGATCAGCCGCAGGACCAGGGTGTCCGTTCTCACCGGCACGCTCCCGGGGTCCCGAGGTTCTGACCGGGCGTTTGTGAGAAGAGACCCAGACAGGCACTTGGCTTGGACGGGGGATGCCCCTGTGAGCGGAGTCCTCAGAACAGCACACGCACGGTGAGAGCCGACAGCGGCCCCACATGTTGTACTTCTGTGCCCTAGAAATGACCGGTGCAGACAGGAACGAAGGGGGCTGGCACTCGGCCCAGCGGCCACGACACCTGCAGCCACGTCAAGGAACCTGCGTTAGTCCCGGCCCCGGCTCCTGGCTCCGGCTTCCTGCCTTCTGCCGGTGCAGCAGTGACGGCTCAAGTCACGGGGTTCCTGCCACCCACGAGGGAGTCCTGGCCCGAGTTCCAGCCGCTGGGGGTCTTGGGGAAATCAAGAGCTGCTTTCTGCCCTGACCGCAGCACGATAGCGTGGGATAAGATTGGTTCAGTCACAGCGCGCCCCAGCGAGCTGCAGCTTAGCGCAGGGTCTCGGAAACCCAGCTGACTGTGGGCAGAAATGGACGAGCCGTTCCTAAAATTCAAGTGCAAATGCAGGGCGCCCGGAATAGCGGGCGCCGTCCTGAGGGGAGCAGCGTCCTGGGCTTGGCTTCCTGCTTCCTAGCTCGAGAAGCTCTGGCGCTCCTGCAGAAGCGGGGTCTGCGCCAGAGCCCACGCCTGGTGGTCAGGGTGTTTAGGAGGTGCCACGGGAGGAGGGAAACAGGTGTCTTGAATTCCCACCTGGAAAAACACGGGGGTGGCCCGATCCACACTGCGTGCGAAGATGCACTTGAAGTGTGAGCGCTGACGCCAGTGCCTCAGAGGACACAGGCCTGGATCTTGCTCCCCTGGGATCAGGCAGCGACTTCTTAGTGTTGCGATCTAAACCAAAGTAGACCCACAGAGCTTCAGTACCGTGAGAACCCACTTCCCAGAGCGCCGCCAGCCAGTGCAGAAACCGCTGGGGCGTCGCGTGGGGCGCGGTTGGCCGGGCAGCTCCCGGCTGTGTTTCGGGTGTCTGTGCTGCCGGAAGGTGGTTGTAGCATCTTGCCTCCGTGTGGCGTTCTCGCTCCCACGCTGTTGCTCCTGTGGCGTGCACCGTCTCAGAAAGGGTTTGTGTGTGCCTGGGAAGATCCTCTCTGCTCTCGTTCCTGAATAATTCCAGTCTTGGGTTGGGATCTTCTGGAACATTTCGCGGGGTTAGGGATTCCTGACATTCCACTCTTGCATTTGCCCCATGCCCTGGGTCAGCCCGAGACGGTTTGAAAAAACTGGGCGAGGGGGCCTCTGGAGCACAAAACACATCACACCCCAGGCCCAGAGGCAGGTGGGCCGTGTGTGAAACTGGCCACCTGGTGCCAGTTCTGGGAGCCCTCGGGTCCCTGGAATTTTGGTCGAACCCCTGTGAGCTCTAGGCATCGCCAGGGACTTAAGGGGGACTCAGGTGTGGCCGGTAGGGCTCCTGGGACGGTCGCGGTGATGGTGGGGGCCTGATGGCTGAGCCCTGGGGAGTGTGTGGCTGGCGTGGTCCCCGGGTGCTCCTGTGGGAGTGGCTGCGGGCAGGGGAGGGTGGGCTGTTGGGAGGCGCGTGCAGCTGCAGAGGGTGAGGCCCTGACGTTTGGGAGTGTGGTGCAGGCGGCAGGCAGGCCCATGGATGTCTGTGCCACGGACCAGCAGCGAGCACCCTCCCGACCGCTCGCCTGCTCTCAGGTGGCTTGGTCCCCTCAGCAGGTGTCTGGGGGACACTGGCCTGGTGCTGCAGGGGTGCTGACCGAGGGCTTGCTTCCAAAGGACCCAGCTCTGTGGCTGGCTGCTGGGGTCTGAGAGGCTCCTGCCTGGCTTCTCCGTGTCTGGAGCCTGGCCCACTCTCTGTGCGGATTCCGTTTCAGGGTGCTTGGTGAGGCACTGGCGTGGTCAGAGAGGAGCACGGTGGGGCCGTGCCTGCTGTCCATGTGTCGAGCATGGCGCCCACACGTGCGGTGGGCAGCAGCAGCTGGAGCCGTTGTTTACAGCAGCGGGGTTCTGCCCTCGCCTGGACTTGGGACAGGCACTGCCCGCTGGGAGCCTCGCCCCGCCCCTGAGGCTGCAGGCAGGGAGAGCGCCTCACCACGCAGGCCCGGCACAGCGGAGGGGCTCGCAGAGGGGCTGACCCAGGGCACTCTCCGTGTGCAGCCACGTGCTGTGGTGCTAGACCCGACGGACTCTGTCCCAGAGCAGGGCACCCAGGGAGAACCACACGTGTTTGAGGAGCCGGGGACACCCAGAGAATCACGAGTGCAGGGAGCTGGGTGCGCACCCAGAGAGACCCACACGTGTGCGGGGAGCTGGGCGCGCACCCAGAGAGAACCACACGTGTGCGGGGAGCTGGGCGCGCACCCAGAGAGAACCACGCGTGTGCGGGGAGCTGGGCGCGCACCCAGAGAGAACCACACGTGTGCGGGGAGCTGGGCGCACACCCAGAGAGAACCACACGTGTGTGGGGAGCCAGGACTTAGGCAGGGGGCCGGGGAAGGCCTTGCCCTCAGTGTCTTGTTCGCACCTGGCCTGCTTTGCCTCCTCCCCAGTGTTCACAAAGTGCCTCCTGCTGAAGGTGCTGTCACTCGTGACTTCCTGCCCACTGGAACCCCCTCCCCCGTTTCACAGGAAGTGCCGAGTCCTCCAGCGAGTGTGTCTGTGCCGGCAGGCGGTGTGGGGGCGGAGGGCGCTGCAGGCCACGCTGCAGCCACGCGCCGAGCCCCGTCCGGGGGATCCGCGTGCCTGGCACCTTGGTCCTCATGCTGCTGTGGCGTCACGTATGACGTGAGCTGTGGTCGGGTAGCCTCCCACTTTCTCACTGAGCACTGAGAGACGTGCTGGTAACATGCGTGTGCTGTCTGGTGGTCTCTGTCCCAGTGCCAGTAAGAACCACATGGCTGGATCATGTACACCTGTGGTGGCCGTGGCGAGGGGCAGCCTGGCCTGGGGGGGCTGGGTCGTGGCGGGCTGAGCACGGGCTGTCTGTGCCTGGGTCTTTGAGAGTGCGTCTTCCATCGCCAGGCCTCCCTCCCAGCACCCCTGCCTTTCTTCTGCGTGCGGGGCCTGGCTGGTGTTGGTGGAGCCAGTGGCATCCCAGTGTTGGGGGGAGGGCGGGAGTGGCCCTTATGAGAGGGGTCTGGGGGCGGTGCAGAGCCAGGACCCGGGAGCTGGCAGGGGACAGCGCCAGCTTGGGCTCCAGAGGGCAGGGAGTGGCAGCCGCTTCAGGACTCTGGCTTGTTGCCCATTCTCCAGGCTTCCCTGTAAGCGGTGCCCGTGTGTCCACGTGTGCCCGTGTGCTCCTTGTGCCGACCTCCGCCCCATGTACTGGTGCGTCCCCGGCACTCGCTCTCTTCCCGTCTGCCTCGGCACAGCCCAGCGTGCCCAGAGTGAGGCCGTGGCCCCCTCCTGCCTGGCTGTGCCCCTCCCTGTCGGTCGCTCTCCATGCGTGCTGGGCGTTTCTGGGGGAGGTGGGCTGTGCGGTGTCTGCAGCTGGGGGTGTCATCAGACTCTCGAGCCTTGGCCTTGGGCTTCAGGAGGCCGGTGGGGGCTGGGCGCGGGAAGGGGGTGCTCACCCACCAGCCATCTTGTTCCTCGCGCAGGTCCCCTATGAGACGCTGAACAAGCGCTTCCGAGCCGCCCAGAAGAACATTGACCGGGAGACCAGCCACGTCACCATGGTGGTGGCCGAGCTGGAGAAGACCTTGAGCAGCTGCCCCGCCGTGGACTCCGTGGTCAGCCTGCTGGACGGCGTGGTGGAGAAGCTCAGTGTCCTCAAGAGGAAGGTCCTGCTGCATCGCCCAGGGACGGGCCCCATGTTCCGTGGGAGCAGGGGCGTGGCTGGCGGGGGGTCCTGGGCTGGGCCGTCTGCACCGTGGCGCCCTGCTGGGCTGAGTGGGCTGGGGCGGGCGGCCGCGTAAGGCCGAAGCCTTGGTCGTGGTTTTTACTGCCGGGATTGGAGTGGGGTTTTGGGCCCGTGGCCCGCTGCAGACGTCCCAGGACGTGGGATGAGGCGTTTCAGCGTCTTCATGAACACCCAGGGTGCTCACGGCATAGAGGGGCAGGGGACTGCTGCTCCCTGCAGGCTGCCGGGTGGGGGGCGGGGTGGGGCTGTGGGGAGTGGGTTCTGGGTGTGGTGTCCTGGCTGGGGGTCCTGACTCTCAAGGGGGGACCTCTCCCGTCTGAGCAGTAGTCTCAGAATAGTTGTTCTGTTTTCTAGTTTGTCATTTTTCACATAGCGCACATCATTATCACCTGTCTTTTTAGGCTTCATTTATTTACTTAAAAGGGACAGATAGACGAGAGAGGGATCTCCCGTCTGCTGGTTCACTCCCCAGATGCCCACAAAAGCCAGGGCTGGGCCAGGAGGGAGCCTGGAACTCCATCTGGATCTGCCGTGTGGGTGCAGGGGCCCAAGTACTGGGCCCTCTGCTGCTGCTTTCCCAGGCCATAGGGAGCTGATCAGAGCAGAACAGCTGGTGCTCGAACTGCCACTGATACGGGCGTGTCATCTGCAGCGCCACCATGCAGGCCCCAGAGGTGTTTCCAGTACAGGCACACAGCCACGGCCAGTGCCAGACATGGCACACAGCCATTACACCCAGCCATGGCCGGTGCCAGACATACAGACACAGCCAGTGACACCCAGCCACGGCCGGTGCCAGACGTGGTACACAGCCGTTACACCCAGACACGGCCGGTGCCAGACATACAGACACAGCCAGTGACACCCAGACACAGCCGTGCACATACACAGCCAGTGACACCCAGACACAGCCGCGCACATAGACACAGCCGTTACACCCAGACACAGCTGCGCACATACACAACCGTTACACCCAGACACAGCCGCGCACATACACAGCCAGTGACACCCAGACACAGCCGCGCACATACACACAGACACAGCCAGTGACACCCAGACACAGCCGCGCACATAGACACAGCCGTTACACCCAGACACAGCCGCGCACATAGACACAGCCAGTGACACCCAGACACAGCCGCGCACATACACACAGACACAGCCAGTGACACCCAGACACAGCCGCGCACATAGACACAGCCGTTACACCTAGACACAGCTGCGCACATACACAGCCGTTACACCCAGACACAGCCGCGCACATAGACACAGCCAGTGACACCCAGACAGCCGCGCACAGACACACAGACACAGCCAGTGACACCCAGACACAGCCGCGCACAGACAGACACAGCCGTTACACCCAGACACAGCTGCGCACATACACAGCCGTTACACCCAGACACAGCCGCGCACATAGACACAGCCAGTGACACCCAGACACAGCCGCGCACAGACACAGCCAGTGACACCCAGACACAGCCAGTGACACCCAGACACAGCCGCGCACAGACACAGCCGTTACACCCAGACACAGCCGCGCACATACACAGCCGTTACACCCAGACACAGCCGCGCACAGACATAGACACAGCCATTACACCCAGACACAGCTGCGCACATACAGACACAGCCGCGCAGACATACAGACACAGCCACACACAGACATAGACACAGCCAGTGACACCCAGACACAGCCGCACACAGACATAGACACAGCCAGTGACACCCAGACACAGCCAGTGACACCCAGACACAGCCAGTGACACCCAGACACAGCCGCACAGATGCAGCCGTGCGGACGGCCGTCATGCAGCCACACAGACACAGCCGCAGTGCTGACGAGAGCCTGGGGGCAGCAGGTGGATACGGCGCTGCAGCAGCGGCGGTTTGCCAGTCACAGTCAGAGCTCAAGTGGCAGCCCAGGGCCAGCACAGCCGCGGGGCAGAGCCCGGGTCTCGGGCAGGGGCCGGGGGGCCGTGAGGTCACCCGTGCAGGGCAGACGCACACGGGAGTGTCACGTGGTGACCAGGGAGAAAGCCGCGGCAGAGACCCCAGACGCCGCCAGGGTCAGAGCCTCTGCAGAGGGGCTCCAGGCAGTGGGCAGGGCTGCCATCCTGACGTGTGCGCACGTGTGGCAGGCGGTGGAGTCCATCCAGGCCGAGGACGAGAGCGCCAAGCTGTGCAAGCGCAGGATCGAGCACCTCAAGGAGCACAGCAGCGCGCAGCCCGCGGCGGCCGGCGCGTGGAAGAGGAAGCGCATGGACCGCATGATGGTGGAGCACCTGCTGCGCTGCGGCTACTACAGCACGGCTGTGAAGCTGGCGCGCCAGAGCGGCATCGAGGTGGGCCTGCGGGGAGCGGCCTCTGCCCGCCCGCCCCGCACCTCGGCCGTGAGAGCCCCTGACCGCGTGCACTGGGCACCCACAAGGCTTCCTCCCTGCACACCACCTCCCTCCTCTGTCCGTCTTGGCCACCCCTTCTGTCTAACCCAGCGGTGTGGTTCCTTCTCCTGGCTCCCACCTGGGCTGTGATGGGCCTCACTCAGTGTGGGCCTCCTGCCCCCCCACCTGCACACCTGCACACCTGCTCTCCTCCCAGCGGCTTCTGACTGACCACAGGCCCTGCTCCTCGGCTCCCCCTTGGCCTGCAGGCGTGTGTGCCCCATGGGAGGAGCACAGGGTGCACAGAGCGGGGCAGAGCCAGGCAGGAGACACAGATGTGTCTGCTGCTGGGTGCTGGGGGGTGGCCCGCGGGCCTGGGGCTCCCTCTGCTGGTGCTTGGTGAGGAGCAGACTGGGGGTCAGGGGGAGAGAGCTGCAAGGACCTCGCTGCTGTGGCGAGGGTGGCCCTGCTGGTCAGACCCTAGATGTCCTGTAAGGGGGCATCTGCAATCCACCATGGACCCCTGGGTTCCCACTGTGCACAAAGACCCTTGCGCTGAGACCCAGCAGAGGTGCTCACCGAGAGCCTTGGGCAGCCCAGGCGTGGCCTGTGGCACAGAGCGCCCAGTGTGGAGAACGTTCTAGAGTTGGGGCGGTCCCAGCCTCCCCACCTCTGAACCCAGGGCCAGCCCTTCTGGGATAGAGGAGCCTGGTTTCTCCTGGGTGGTTCTGTCTCGAGCTGGCTGCCCGCCAGCCCTCATGCCTTTGCTGCACTGCGCACAACCAGGGGCCCGTGGACACTGGAGAGGCCATCAGCAAGAAAGATCCAGAAGGATCCGGACACTGAGGCTGCAGGGACGGAGGCTGGGCAGCAGGAAAGCGACCCTGGGCAGGACACCCGGACCAGGAGCCGCCTCTTGGAATTCAGAGCAGACTTAGAGAGAGGTGGGAAGTAGGTGAGGGAGTGAGGCCTCCAGGTTCCCTGGGAGACAAGTGAGTCACGGCACCCTTTGGCACCCTTGGCGTCCTCAGCGGCACAGCTCACAGAGCCCTGAGGGGTCGGCCCCGCCCAGGCAGCTGTGGTAAGCTGCAGGGGCAGTTGTAAGTGGGTAACACGATGCTGTAAATATCCAGTGGCCCTCAGCAGAGAAGGCGCCCGGCCCACACTGTGAGCGGTGGAGTGGGGCTTGGGCACCTGTTCCAGGGCCACGAGGCCCCAGAAGGGGGCGCAGGCTCCAGCCCTGTCTGGCAGGTGGGCCGCCTGCCACACCAGCTTGCACCTGCTGCCCGACGCCCTGCGGTCAGGACCTGGAGCTTTGGGAGCGGAGGCAGAGGCAGAGGGACGAGGCTGGGGCCCAGTGGTGTCAGTTTGCAGACTGCCCTCAGTCCATCGTCCCCCCACAGCTCCCACACGTGACCTGTGACCATGGATGGCCCTGGCGGCCATTGTCAGGACAAGGCTACAGCTGCCCTGTGTCGGGCCACGCCGAGCTGGCAGCCCACGGCACCTGGTGAGGGAAGCACGGCCTCTCAGAAGGAGCTGGCCCTGAGGGGGACTGGTGGCCTCTGGCTGTGTGGCTGGACACAGGCCCAGTGCTCGGCGCTCAGCTGGCCTGCAGGTCAGGGCCGTGCGTGTGCCCTGCTCGGTCTTGGAAGTCACTGCTCGCCTGCCACAGGATCAGTCATGCGTGCATCTGAGCCTGTCCAGTCCTTCCGGCCCCTGCACCTGAGGGGCACGCCCACCTGCTCTGGGAGCCCCTTGTACCCAGTGTGCACGAGGCCGCTCCAGCATGGGGGGCAGCTCACCTCTGGGAAGGGGCCAAGAAAGAGCCCCGAGTGCCCCGTGTTCCTGTGTCCACACCTCTGCCCGCAAAAACAGCTAACGGGAAAACTGCTGCAGCCGGGAGGGTGTGCCGGGGCTGCCCACTCTGCTCAGAGGTCCGAGCCGGGAGAGCCCCACGAGCGCCTCCTCCCCTCAGGACCTGGTGAACATCGAGATGTTCCTGACGGCCAAGGAAGTGGAGGAGTCCCTGGAGCGGCGTGAGACGGCCACCTGCCTGGCCTGGTGCCACGACAACAAGTCCCGGCTGCGCAAGATGAAGGTGCGTGGGGTGGGGCCATCTGTGGGGGTGGGACCATCTGTGGGGCTGGGCCATCTGCGGGGGTGGGGCTGCTGGCTGGGCGGGGTCTCTGCAGGACTCCTGGAGTACTGCGCTCCGCCAGTAGGTTTGCGGTGGGCTGGGTTTGGTGCTGATGCAGGGGTTGGTGGGTTTGGGGTGTCATGGGTGGCTTCTTCTGACTTTAGAGGAAAGCCCCCCCAAAATGCAGGTCCCAGCATCCAGGACCTAGAGGTTCACAGTGTGGTGCAGTGGGCAACCCTGTGGCTCCCCGGTGGGTCACCCTTGTCCCCTGCTGGACTGTGAAGTCCACAACTGGGATTTAGACTGCTGAGGTGTTCTAACGGGCATTATCCGGTGCCTGCCGTCCATTCTGCACACCAACCCTGTCCTGTAATGCCACCGGGGAGTCTGTGACCACCTGAGTGACAGCCACCACTCGGGGCAGCCAGACAGTAGTGCGGCCCCTGGCTCCCCAGAGTAAGGTCTTGGTGTGGAGACCCTGAAAGGAAAGCCAGCGCCGGAGAGGGACAGGTTCACCCCCCGCCCCCCAGCTCTGCCTGGGCCTCTGCCAGCGCCGGAGTGGGACAGGTTCACCCCCCGCCCCCCAGCTCTGCCCGGGCCTCTGCCAGCGCCGGAGTGGGACAGGTTCACCCCCCGCCCCCCAGCTCTGCCCGGGCCTCTGCCAGCGCCGGAGCGAGACAGGTTCACCCCCCGCCCCCCAGCTCTGCCCGGGCCTCTGCCAGCACTGGCTGCGTGGGGCCGTGGAGGGGCAGAGCAGGTGCGTGTCCTGGCCACGTGGGGCAGCGGAGGGTCAGAGCAGGTGCATGTCCTGGCCGCGTGTGGCCTCAGGCCTGCGCAGGAAGGAAGTAGCCACCCGGAGAGGCTTGTTGCAGGCTGCCTGTCATGCAGTGTGCACGCGTGTGCACACAAGCTCACGTCACCTGTGCTGGGGAGGGGCAGGTGCCAGTGGCCCTTTGGGGTCGCAGTCTCAAGGGGTCAATGGGCAGAGGCACTGTGAGCCCCGGTGCGCTTCGGTTGAGTGACAGCTCCTGCCTGGGGGACTGGGGGCCCCATGGGGGGCACGGCTCAGTCAGCGTCCCCTGTGCCTACTGGGCCACGGGTCCTGAGGGGCTGCTCCCGCCTCACGCGGGCTTGCCACACTGTCGGACCACAGAGCAGGTTTCCATGCCTGCGCTTGGCCCCTTCCTGCCTCTCCCACTGCTGAAGGCCAGGGCGGGCGGTGGGGAGGCAGGCGGGGCCTCTGCCGTGTTCTGCCCGCCCCCCGCTGGTCAGCGCCCAGCACAGCTGTTGAGGCCCCACAGCCGGGCCAGCGCTGGGGACCAAGCCTGCAGCCTCTGCCTCCAGCTTGGCTGCATAGGTTGGAGAGAGGACCTATCCCCGAGTCCTGTGCCTGCCCTCAGCACCTGCGTCGTGCTGGGGAGGGCGAGCAGGGACAGGGGGTCCCTGGAGGCCGCGTGGGACGTGGGGGTGGTGTGCGGAGCCTGCAGGCTGGAGACCCGTGGGCTGACTCTTCGCTGCACTCCGGCTTCTCTCCCTGGGTGATGGGCGGCTTCGCCTCCCCCACGCCTGCCTGCGTCTCGGCTCAGGTTGTGGAGCTGTGGGCCCCGCAGATGCTGCCTCCACCAGGACCCCTCGGTGCCAGGCCTCCCCCCGGCAGGTCCTGGGGTTCCCCTCTGTGGGAGCCCAGCGCCTCCTCCTGTCTCTGCACTGCCCCCCGCCCAGGCCTTAGTACCCATCCAGTGTCCTCCAGGGCAGCAGCGAGGGCCGGGGTGCCGCTGGTGATAGGGTGGGGCTGCTGGCGATGCCTTTTCGCGGGTGTCCCTGCCGGGCCACCTGGTAGCCGTGCCCCCCTGCTTCTGCCCTCCTGGCACACCCTCAGTGCCGTCCGCCCCCGGCTGCGTGAGGACAGGCTGGGCCGCCGGGCAGCCGGCTGTGTTCCCACAGGTGTTCGGCCTCAGCCCCAGCCCCCGGTGCCATCAGAGGGCCCTGAGCTTCGGTGGGCTCTGCTGGCACAGTGCGTGCGACCAGAGAGCTGAGGCTCCCCTCGTCTTCCCTAGAGCTGCCTGGAGTTCAGCCTGAGGATCCAGGAGTTCATTGAGCTCATCCGGCAGAATAAGCGGCTGGACGCCGTGAGGTAGGTCCTGGTGCCGCTGGTCAGGCATGCGGTGGGTGGGGTCTCAGCAGGGGTGCCCCCTGTCAGGCGTGGGGTGGGTGGGGTCTCAGTGGTGCCCCCTGTCAGGCGTGGGGTGGGTGGGGTCTCAGTGGTGCCCCCCGTCAGGCGTGGGGTGGGCGGGGTCTCAGCAGTGGTGCCCCCGTCAGGCGTGGGGTGGGCGGGGTCTCAGTGGTGCCACCTGTCAGGCGTGGGGTGGGCAGGGTCTCAGCAGGGGTGTTGCCTGTCAGGTGTTGGTGGGCGGGGTCTCAGCAGTGGTGCCCCCGTCAGGCGTGGGGTGGGCGGGGTCTCAGTGGTGCCACCTGTCAGGCGTGGGGTGGGCGGGGTCTCAGCAGGGGTGTTGCCTGTCAGGTGTTGGTGGGCGGGGTCTCAGTAGTGGTGCCCCCTGTCAGGCGTGGGGTGGGCGGGGTCTCAGTGGTGCCACCTGTCAGGCGTGGGGTGGGCGGGGTCTCAGCAGTGGTGCCACCTGTCAGGTGTGGGGTGGGCGGGGTCTCAGCAGTGGTGCCCCCTGTCAGGCGTGGGGTGGGCGGGGTCTCAGTGGTGCCACCTGTCAGGTGTGGGGTGGGCGGGGTCTCAGCAGTGGTATTGCCTGTCAGGCGTGGGGTGGGCGGGGTTTCAGCAGTGGTGCCCCCTGTCAGGCGTGGGGTGGGTGGGGTCTTGTCAGTGGCACCTCCTGTGGCTGCAGGGGCAGGGCTGTGCCTTGACCCTCTCTGGACCCTCCCCCACTTGGGCTCTGCGTCTGCCCTCCAGAGGGAGCCTCGGTCCCTGGGAGGCCTTGACTGTCCAGACAAAGCAGGGCCACACAGAGGCCCAGTGCCCACGGCTGCCCATCCTACGTGGCTCCTCCCCAGCCCGCTGGGAGCTAGGGGCGAGGCAGAGCCTGGAGCCTTTTGTGGGGGACCCCTGCTCCCACCAGGGACAGCCTCTGGGGCCGTGAGCTGTGAAGCCACAGCCCAGGCGGGGCAGGCGTTGTGCCCCAGCGCCTGTGACACCGTCATGCTGTGTCCTGCTGGCCCTGCAGCAGGTGCGGGGGCACCCAGGTGTCTGGGCAGCTGAGGAGCTGTGGGGGGGGGGGGTGTCCCCGTGGACAGGTGTGGGCTAGAGTGGCGCAGGCACAGGGCGAAAGTGGGCCTTCTGTGCCATGGGAGGCAAACTCGAGTCACAGAAGCGGCCAGGGGTCTCGTCTGTCGGGGGTCTTGTGCTGGGCTTCTGGAGGGGCCGAGGTCAGAGCGAGGGTGGGAGATGGCATGGGATCGCGTGCAGACCCTGGTTGGCAAGGTGGTGTGCAGGGCTTAGGCACAGCAGGAGTGTGGGCAGACGCCAGACTGGCTTTTGTATTTGAGAGGCAGAGTTAGAGAGAGAGAGTGGGAGGTCTTCCGTCTGCTGGTTCACGCCCCAAATGGCCGCAGTGGCCAGAGCGGGGCTGATCCAAAGCCAGGAGTCTCTTCCGGGTCTCCCACATGGGTGCAGGGGCCCAAGCACTTGGGGCATCTTTGCTGCTTTCCCAGGCCAGAGCAGGGGGCTGGATTGGAAGTGGAGCAGCCAGGACTCAACATGGGCACCCATATGGGATGCCGGCAGTGCAGGTGGTTTAGCCCACAGTGCCACAGCGCCGGCCCCCAGGCTGGCTTCTGAGAGGTGCGCGGGGCAGGGCTGGGTGAGCAGGTGGGGTAGAGTGGAGAGGATGATGTGTGCAGAGGCGCCAGGGTGCCCGGTACCAGACAGAGCTGTGTTGGCCAGGTCAGCGTGTGGGGCGCTGTCCGCCGGGGCCTGGGGGCCGTGGGGGACGGCTGCGCCGAGTGTGCAGCTGTGTGAGGAGCAGCTACCAGGGTGAACTTGGCCTTGCCGAGTTATCTTGGCTGAGCGAGCACCCCAACCCAAGTGCCTGCCTCTAGGCCATGGAGTGTGTGCGACCGTGTCCTGTGCACCAGACGCCCTGCTACGGCTGACGTGCTGAGTCCCTGGGGTGTGTCTGTGTTGTCACCGTGTGTGTGCATGCACACGCACGTCCATGTTGTCACTGTGTGCGCGCGTGTGTCTGTGTTGTCACCGTGTGTCTGTGTAGTCACCGTGTGTGTGTGCGCACGCGCCTCCGTGTTGTCACTGTGTGCGCACGTTTCCGTGTTGTCACTGTGTGTGTGCGTGCACACGCACGTCCATGTTGTCACTGTGTGCGCGCGTGTGTCTGTGTTGTCACCGTGTGTGTGTGCGCACGCGCCTCCGTGTTGTCACTGTGTGCGCACGTTTCCGTGTTGTCACCGTGTGTGTGCGTGCACACGCACGTCCACGTTGTCACTGTGCGCGCGCGTGTGTCTGTGTTGTCACCGTGTGTGTGTGCGCACGCGCCTCCGTGTTGTCACTGTGTGCGCACATTTCCGTGTTGTCACCGTGTGTGTGCGTGCACACGCACGTCCACGTTGTCACTGTGCGCGCGCGTGTGTCCATGTTGTCACCATGTGTGTGCACGCGCCTCCGTGTTGTCACTGCGTGCATGTGTGTCCCTGTTGTCACTGTGTGTGCACGTGTGTGTGTCCGTGTTGTCACTGTGTGCACATCTGTGTTGTCACCATGTGTGTGCGTGCACACATATGTCCATGTTGTCACTGTGTGCGTGCGTGTGTCCGTGTTGTCACCGAGTGTCTGTGTTGTCACCGTGTGTGTGCACGCACACGTATCCGTGTTGTCACTGCATGTGCACGTGTGTGTGTCCGTGTTGTCACTGTGCACATCTGTGTTGTCACCGTGTGTGTGTGTGAGTGTGACGTGGGGCCAGGTCTGAGGGCTGCCTGGGATGTGGCTGCGTCTTGTGTCAGTGCCCAGAGGCCGCCTTTGCCATGTGAGTGTCTTTCCCCTGGGGTTGGGATTTGTGGATGCGGGAAGTGGTGTAGACAGCTGCACAGTGGATTTTTAGCAAGGTGGAAGGTGGCCTAGCCTGTGCTGCGGGGTTTCACTCCCCAGACCTGCAGTGGCAGGGCTGGGGTCCCGGCTGAGCAGAAGGGCCCTCCGGGAGCTCGGGGCTCTGGGGGGTGCACGTGCGACCACAGCCCCTGTCGGGATTCATGGATGCTGCGCTGCGCACCCCCGCTTCCCGGGTCACCGCGCCCGCTCGCCACGCTCTGCACGCGCTGAGGGGAAGGGTTTGCGGCGGAGAGCGGAGTGGGCGGCGCAGTCCTGGAGGAGAGAACGGGGCGAGGGGGCCCTCTCCCTGCCTCGCGCCCACGTCTGCCTGCCGGCCTTGCCCGGGGCCTCCCTGGCTGGCTGCCCTGCCCCAGCCCCACCTTGGTGCTTCCGCCACATGGCCCCTGGCCAGGCCTCCTCGGAACACCAGTCTGCTTCCACACGGCACCAGACCCCTCCGTGGGGGACCGGCGTCAGCCCCTGGGTGGGGGCTCGGAGCGCAGGCATCTGTGAGGGCCACTGCTGTCGGGAGAGCCCAAGGCACAGCGGCCACCAGTGCCCAGAGGTGTCCCCACTGTGCGAGGTGCGGGCCGGGTGAGCAGGGCCCACAGGAGCTGCGTGCGGTCACAGCCCGCGAGGGCCTCTGTGTGTGTCTGCGGCTGTAGCTCAGGAAAGACCCCGCCTCGGCTTTCCTCTGCCCTGGGGGTGTGGGCAGCCCCCCAGGAGCACCAGTCCAGGCCCCAGCGCTCGGCTGGTGTGCCTCGCAAAGCAGCACGTGGCCCAGCCCGGGCCCCCGTGGCCATGTGGGGAGTGAACCAATAACTGGAAGACCTCTCCCTCTCTAACCCTGCCTTTCAGATAGAGAAAGGAGTGGCCATCTGTGCCCTGGGTGGTGGGGTGAGTGGCCAGGGACAGCTAGTATCTTGGGCATCTGGAGGGCTCAGGGCTGGGCTGATCCCCTGAGGAGGGGGCGCCTGGTACTGCCTCTGGGCCCTGCCGAGCCACACGTCCCTACCCGTCAGGCATCCCTGGGGCCAGGGGCTGGTTTGTGCCCGGGCTCTGACCCTCAGAGGCGCGAGGCAAACTCACGTGTGCAAAACTGTCGTGCAGGCACGCAAGGAAGCACTTCAGTCAAGCCGAGGGCAGCCAGCTGGACGAGGTGCGCCAGGCCATGGGCATGCTGGCCTTCCCGCCAGACACCCACATCTCCCCGTACAAGGTGAGCCCAGAAGGTTCTAGAAGGCTCAGCCCTGGGGCCGTGCCTTGTCCTCTCCTACCCCCTCTGCCGCAGAACCGCTGGCCGGCTGCCTGCTCCCTCTGAGCTCGTGGATTGTGGTGGGGTCTCGGGCAGGGCTATGGGCCTGCGCCATTGCTGACCAGGGCCAGTGCTCTGCCCCTCCCGAGACCAGGGCTGGCTCCCCGGTTCCTGGTGTGTGGGGCCTGTGGTTCTTGAGCTGAGCGGGAGGCCAGTCTGTGTGCGAGGTGGGTGTCCTGCGGCCCAGGTGCTCACCGTCAGTCTGCAGGGCTCCCAGGTGCTGGGGGTGTGCTCCTGTCCCAGGTCTTCAGGGTGGGGAGGTCTTCTGGGAGTGCAGGCAAGGCCGACCCCCGGTGGGCGGGGCCGTGGCTGGAGGTGGGTGCAGCGCAGCTGCTCCCCGAGCACAGCCAGCACACGTGACGGATGGGCCGGGGCCAGGCCACAGGGCACAGTTCCCTGGGACCCTGGGCCTGGGCAGCAGGAGCAGGACAGAGGGGCAGAGAGCCAGGCGCCTGGCGGGACCTCCTGGCCCGTCTGGTGGTTCCAGCAGCTGCCTGGAGACCGGGGCCCGGGGAGTGGGCTGCGGAGGTCTGAGCAGGATTCGCTCCCCAGCTCCTGCCGATGTTTCAGCCCCGAAGTCGCCAGTCGATGGCACCAGCAGGCAGGTGCTCAGGGCCGATTCCGGCTCCCTGGCTAGGACATGGCCAAGAGCCTCCTGGCCTGGCTCTGAGCCTTGTTTGCCATACCCACCCTGCCCTCCGATACCCACACCAGGGCCCCCAGCAGCACCTGCCTGAGTGGGCTAGAACCGGTGCCCATGTGGGTGCCGGCACCGCAGGCGGAGGCTCCGCCCACCAGGCCACAGCGCCGCCCCTCAGTGCTGACTGTTGCAGTGACCAGGAGCTGTGACACGTGCATGTTGGGCTGAGTGTGAGTCTGCTGCTGACCAAGAGCAGCCGAGGCTCACCCAGCATGGCCGTGGCACCCTCCCCACGGCCGCGTCTCTCCGCCTCTCCCCCATCTCTGCTTCTCCGCCTCTCCGCGCGTCTCTCCGCCTCTCCCCGCGTCTCTCTCTGCCTCTCCCCGCGCGTCTCTCCACCTCTCCCCGCGTCTCTCTCCGCCTCTCCCCGCGTCTCTCTCCGCCTCTCCGCGCGTCTCTCCACCTCTCCCCGCGTGTCTCTCCGCCTCTCCCCCATCTCTGCTTCTCCGCCTCTCCCCGCGTCTCTCCGCCTCTCCCCGCGTCTCTCTCCGCCTCTCCCCGCGTCTCTCCACCTCTCCCCGCGTGTCTCTCCGCCTCTCCCCCATCTCTGCTTCTCCGCCTCTCCCCGCGTCTCTCTCCGCCTCTCCCCGCGTCTCTCCACCTCTCCCCGCGTCTCTCTCCGCCTCTCCCCCATCTCTGCCTCTCCACCTCTCCCCGCGTCTCTCTCCGCCTCTCCCCGCATGTCTCTCCGCCTCTCCCCGCGTGTCTCTCCGCCTCTCCCCCATCTCTGCCTCTCCCCCTCTCCCCGCGTGTCTCTCCGCCTCTCCCCGCGTCTCTCTCCGCCTCTCCCCGCGTCTCTCTCCGCCTCTCCCCGCGTCTCTCCCCATCTCTGTCTCCCCTCCCCCACCAACTCCTTTCCTTCTCATGGGCTGGGGGCCCCACATTCCAGAGCATTTAAAGCAATTCACGAACGAGTGAACGTTCCGGAAAGTTCAGTGCACACAGGTCCTGCGGTTGACTTGGGGCCCAGGCTCGGAGGAGCCACGTCTGTGCTGACGTCTGCCCCGCCCCCGCCTGCCTTCCCAGGACCTGCTGGACCCCGCCCGGTGGAGGATGCTGACCCAGCAGTTCCGCTACGACAACTACCGGCTGCACCAGCTGGGGAACAGCTCCGTGTTCACCCTCACGCTGCAGGCCGGCCTCTCTGCCATCAAGACGCCGTATCCTCCCGGTCGTCCCTGGTGCTGCGGTGCGGGGCTGGGCGGGGGAGTTCTCCACCAGACCCCAGGAACCCCTGGCCTAGAGTAGCTCCATCTGGGCCACGCCCCTACTCCCCCTACACACACAGCCCCACTCAGACCCCGGCCTGCAAGCCACTGCCCCACAAGTGCCTGCTCTGGCTCGCTCTCGCGCGCACTCTCTCTCTCTCCTCTCTCCTCCTCTCTCTCTCCTCTCTCCTCCCTCTCTCCTCCCTCTCTCCTCCCTCTCTCTCTCTCTGGTCCTCTGACAGGAAGGGCACCTGGGGCAAGCCCCACCTGCGGCTGGCTCCGCCTCCCCATAGCAGGCTCCACCCCTGCCTGCTCCTGGCCCCGCCTGCCATTCCTGGCTCCACCCCCACGGCTGGCCCTGCCTGTCCTGAGAGCGGCGGGTCTGGGTGGGACGCGCGGGCTGAAAGCTGCGCCCAGCCTCTTGTGTGTGACCTGACTGCGGCTGGCAGGGCCGCAGGGGGTCGTCCAGCCCCCGCCGCCCCTCGACCCTTCCTTAACCGAGACGCAGACAGTGCTACAAGGAGGACGGCAGCTCCAGGAGCCCCGACTGCCCCGTGTGCAGCCGCTCCCTGAACAAGCTGGCGCAGCCCCTGCCCATGGCGCACTGCGCCAACTCTCGCCTGGTCTGCAAGATCTCCGGCGACGTCATGAACGAGAACAACCCGCCCATGATGCTGCCCAACGGCTACGTCTACGGCTACAACGTGAGGGCGGCGGGCGGGGCGGGGCGGGGGCCCTGGGGGGGCCGGCGCGTCCTCACTGCGCGTCTTCACCGCTCTGCCCTTGTTTTCCAGTCTCTGCTCTCGATCCGCCAAGACGATAAGGTGGTTTGCCCCAGAACCAAAGAGGTGTTCCACTTCTCCCAGGCCGAGAAGGTGTACATCATGTAGGCCCCGACCAAAGACCGGTGAGCGCCGCCCGGGAGCGGGAGGTGTGGCCTGTGCTGCTGGCGCGGCGCCTGCAGAGACCGAACCGGGCGCGGGGAGCAGGAGCCGCTCCGAGGCGCCCTCGGCCCCCTCCCCTGCTGTGAGCGCGCGTGGGGCGCAGGTGGCTGGGCTGGCGGTGCCGCCAGGGCCGTGACTGCTGGGGCCGCCGCCGCCGCCGCCTTACTTCCTGCTGAGAGCGCGCCGCCGCGGGCGCGGGCCGAACACTGTAGAGCTTTGTACCTAGCGCTTATTTTTGCATGCTGACGTCGACTAGCCGATACGCTGTAAATGTCCACCTGTCAATAAAACGTTTTCTATTTCCACGTCTGCGGCAGGGCGGCTCCGCCTCTTCTTGCGTCTGGGTCACAGCGGCTGGAGGGGCCTCACGGTGGGCGGCGCCCTGGCGGCAGGAGGGCGGGTTGTGAGGCCACTCCGCCCCTGGTGCCAGGGCCCCTGGGGGAGTTTCCAGTGTGGGCAGGGGCCCCGGGCGTGTGCCTCTGTCCCTCGGCCCCCCCCACCCTCCGGCGCGCACAGTGCCCAGCGTCGTGGCCGCCTGCTGCCCTTGTGGCAGCTGTGGTCACCACCCCACACCAGCTGTGCCACGAGCAAAGAAGCCAGGGCCCTGCTCTGGGTGGGGCCCTGGCAGAGCGGGCTGTGTCCTCCAGCCCTGCCCAGGCCCCAGCTGAGCCGCCGCCCGGCGGGCCCGGCGCTCCCCAACCAGCCGCTGCTCTTCCTGCAAGGGCTGCGTCGTGCGGTGCGCACAGAGGCAGTGGCCACATGGGCTGTCCAGCCCGCCCCTGAGGTGGGCTCTGGGCCGCAGGGCCTGGGCCTGGCTCCCCACGTACCGGTGCAGGGCCAGCAGTGGCCCAACAGCTGCGGTGGATCCGGGTGCAGCACAGCCTGCTCTGGGAGCTCAAGCCAGGGGGGTTTCACCTGGGACACGGCACAGCCCACCCATCCCACAGGAAAGCAACACGGCTTCCATGTGGGCTGCACCCTCAGAAACTGGCACCGCAGACCTGGGGTCCCCTGTGCCCCCACCCAGACACAGAAGGTGTTCGGCGGAGCCCCTGCCTGCCTGGCACAGCTGCTGTGGTGGGGAGAAGGGTGCCATCCGCTGCTCGCCTGGGCACCCCAGTCCCCAAGAGGTGACCGCGTGTCCGCGTCTGTGGGCCTGGGCACCCCCACCCCAGCCCCCGTGGGGTGACCGCGTGTCCACGTCTGTGGGCCTGGGCACTCCCACCCCAGCCCCTGAGGGGTGACCGCGTGTCCATGTCTGTGGGCCTGGGCACCCCCACCCCAGCCCCCGAGGGGTGACCGTGTGTCCATGTCTTTTCCTGGGCACCCCCACCCCAGCCCCGAGGGATGACCGCGTGTCCACGTCTGTGGGCCTGGGCACCCCCGCCCCAGCCCCCATGGGGTGACCGCGTGTCCGCGTCTGTGGGCCTGGGCACCCCAGCCCCAGCCCCCGTGGGGTGACCGCGTGTCCCCGTCTGTGGGCCTGGGCACCCCAGCCCCCGAGGGGTGACCGCGTGTCGGCCTCTGTGGGCCTGGGCACCCTCACCCCAGCCCCCGAGGGGTGACCGTGTGTCCATGTCTTTTCCTGGGCACCCCCACCCCAGCCCCGAGGGATGACCGCGTGTCCACGTCTGTGGGCCTGGGCACCCTCCCGGCCCCGTGGGGTGACCGCGTGTCCGCGGCTGTGGGCCGCCGCTGTCCCTGTGGGTGGCTTGGGGCTGAGCACAGCCAGCCAGCATGGTTGTGCCCACGTCACTGTGTGGTGTTGCTGACTGGACACCGCCCGGCAGTGCGTGGGGTCCCCACTGTGACCTCTGGGCTCCTCTCTGGGCCCTGCAGTGTGGGGCTCGGAGCTGCGTGGTCCTGGCCCCCGTGGTGGCGGCCCCTCCTGCATCGCTGCTGGGGTCTGTGGCAGTGGCTGGGCGTTCTGGGTGCAACCCTGCGTGCTGACGTCTGCCTTTCCTGCTCAGCCGTGTCACGCGGTTCGTAGTTGCATTTTTCATTATTTGGGGGCAGAGACCGAACGAGTGAGCACTCCCCCAACTGCTGGCTTTGCCCACGACAGCCTGGACTTGGCCGGGCAAAGCTGGAAGCCGGTTGGCAGGAACCAGGACTCCTGTGTCGTAAGTGCCGGGCCTAATGTACATCTGGTTCAGTGCTGTATTTCCCGAGAGATGCCTGTCCCACAGCCACGCTAGGATCCGAGCTTTCAGAAGACAGGTTTTTGTTGTTGTTTTAAGAGCTGTTTACTCTGAAAGCAGTTAGGGGGAGAGAGAGTGAGGTCTTCCATCCGCAGGTTCCCTCCCCAAATGGCTGAGCCAGGCTGAAGCCGGGAGCCAGGGGCCTCCTCCAGGTCTCCCACGTGGGTGCGGGGGCCCAAGCACCTGAGGCAGCGCGCTCACAGGAAGCTGGCATTGGGTGCCGAACTGGAAGTGAAACCCAGGTGTCTGATGTGGGACGTGCGGGCCCTGCTGGGCTGCCGCCGCCCTCGGATAGCAGAGGCAGAGTTCCCAGCCGGAAGCCAGGAGTGCAGCCCAGGCCTCCCAGGGCCCCTGCAGTGGGGCTCGGGCTGGGAGCCCCGCTGCCTCCCAGGGCCCCTGCAGTAGGGCTCGGGCTGGGCGCCCCGCTGCCTCCCAGGGCCCCTGCAGTGGGGCTCGGGCTGGGCGCCCCGCTGCCTCCCAGGGCCCCTGCAGTGGGGCTCGGGCTGGGCGCCCCGCTGTCCCTGCGGTGGGGCTCGGGCTGGGCGCCCCGCTGCCTCCCAGGGTCCCTGCAGTGGGGCTCGGGCTGGGCGCCCCGCTGCCTCCCAGGGCCCCTGCAGTGGGGCTCGGGCTGGGCGCCCCGCTGCCTCCCAGGGTCCCTGCAGTGGGGCTCGGGCTCCTTCTGGGAAGGCTGAACACTGCCCCCTCTCGGCTGATTCTGAGCCGTCCCACCGCCTCTGAGGGAAGTGCTGTTCCCCCGGTGCTGGGTGGGACTGGCCGGCCTCTGCTGTGGACCCTGCAGCCGTGTACCTGAGGGTTCTTGGCCGATGCGTCAGTCTGGTTTTAGGATCACGTGTTCGGAGCTCAAGAATGGGTTGGACATTCTTCCCTCCTCATGTATTTCCTGAAAAGGTTTGTGTGAAAATAGATGATTTTTTCCTAAAATGCTTGATATAACTTGGTGGAATAACCTGGGGCTGGAATTCTCTGTAGGAAGACTTCTAGTTCTGACCTGCGTTTCTTTAATAACCGATCAGGTCTTTCTTCTTTCATCTGTTTCAGTGGTTTCTAGCCTAAGGACTTTATCCACTTATTTAAGTTGTAGCGTCTGCTGGCATAAGGTTATCCATTTTGTAATGTCCACAGGCTGTGTATTGATGACTTTTCTGTAGATCTATAGTGATGACTCTGTGGGCCCTGTGGACTCAGTGCGGGACCCGTGGCTCCATGTGACTCCCGTGTGGGGTCTGTGTGAGGTCTCTGACTTCCGTGGATCACTAATTGGTAATTTAGTTCTTATTTTTTCTTCAGTCTAGCTAGAGGCTTTTTAATTTTATTCATTATTTCAAAGAAACATCTTCTAGGCTTTTACACCCCTATCTTTTTCTATTTAACTGATTTCAGCTCATCTTTGCAATTTTTTTTACTACTTTAAGATTCTTATTTGAGAGGCAGAGGGAGAGAGGTCTTCCATCCGCTGGTTCACTCCCCAGTTGGCCGCAACAGTTGGTCAGAGCTGTGCTGACCCGAAGCCAGGAGCCAGGAGCTTCCTCCGGGTCCCCCACGCAGGTGCAGGGGCCCAAGCACCTGGGCCATCCTCCGCTTTCCCAGGCCACAGCAGGGAGCCGGGTGGGATGGCGGCCCCTGCTCGCTCTCCTGCCCCTCCAGTCGCCGTCAGGGCTCATCCCGCGTTCAGATCGCCTGGAATCCACCGAGCTCCCGGCATCGCGCAGCCAAGGACCCCTGTCCTGGGGCCCAGCGAGGGCAGGGCCGGGCGGACGCAGGTGCGCAGGGCGCGTCTTCTGGGAACCTGTCTGCCCACGGGTCCTCCGCGGTGCCGGGCAAACGGGCAGCGTGCGGGGGCCCTGCGGGGCCGAGCTGCGGCGGGGCGGCCTGCGGGGCGGCTTCCCGGGGCTCCCGAGGGTCCCGAGACGCCCCGCTCGGCGCCTGGGCGGGCGCACGGAGCAGGGGCGCGGGCCCAAGTCTCCGCGGCTGCCGCCCACGACCCTGGGACGGCCCGAAGACGCCCACCCGGCGCTGCCGGCCTGCGGAGAGCCCGGGCCCGGACCCGGCAAGGCGCGCAGACCTGGGCCTCAGATTCCCGGCGGGCCTCGGGGCCCAGCCGACCCCGCCCCTGCTGCCGCGCGCGCGCGCGTTCCCCTTTAAGGGCTTGCTGCGCCCTCCCGCCTCCTTTTTCTCGCGCGTCGGCTTCCTTGCCGCCCCGCCCTCGCCGGAAGCGTGCGCGTCACCACGCAGGCCTCGGCCCTCTGCGCCAAGGCAAGCCATTGGTTGCCGAGCTCCGGGGGCCACGAGATAGCAGGCGGGGCCTGCGCCGGAAGGGGCGGGGCAGCGCCGAACACCGTCGTTCTGCCCGCCTCTCCCGTAACGTCGGAACCGGGGGGGCCAATGGCTACACAGCTCTGCGGCACGCGGCGGGGGCGGGCCCTGTGCCGGAAGGGGCGGGGCGACCATGTCGCCGGGTGGGGGCCGGCGTCGCTCGGCGCGGGGCGGGGAGGTCCGGGGGCTGGGGGCGGGGACGGGCCGGCCGCTCCCGGGCCGGTGGCGAGCCGGGCCCCGGCGTCCGCTTCCGGCACTCCGGCCGGCGCCCCCGCGGACATGGACGCGAGCCTGCCGCAGCTGGTGGAGCAGCTCACCACCTCCGGGGAGCCGCAGCTGAGCCCCGAGAAGATGAAGGAGCTGAAGCGGATCTGCAAGTAGGTGGCGGCCGGCGCCTGTGCGTGTCCGCGGGCCCGGGGCCCGTCCGTGTGCGGGGCTGAGGCTCCCCCGTCTGAGGGCCGGGCTGGGAGCTTCCAGCAGCGTTCCCCGGGGTCCGGTGATCTGTGCAGGACAGGACGTGGGTCACCGTGTTCCCGGGGTCCGGTGATCTGTGCAGGACAGGACGTGGGTCACCGTGTACCCGGGGTCTGGTGATCTGTGTCCCGTGTGTGCAGGACAGGACATGGGTCACCGTGTACCCGGGGTCCGGTGATCTGTGCGGGACAGGACGTGGGTCACCGTGTACCCGGGGTCCGGTGATCTGTGCAGGACAGGACGTGGGTCACCGTGTACCCGGGGTCTGGTGATCTGTGTCCCGTGTGTGCAGGACAGGACGTGGGTCACCGTGTACCCGGGGTCCGGTGATCTGTGCAGGACAGGACGTGGGTCACCGTGTACCCGGGGTCCGGTGATCTGTGCAGGACAGGACGTGGGTCACCGTGTTCCCCGGGGTCCGGTGATCTGTGTCCCGTGTGTGCAGGACAGGACGTGGGTCACCGTGTACCCGGGGTCCGGTGATCTGTGCGGGACAGGACGTGGGTCACCGTGTACCCGGGGTCCGGTGATCTGTGTCCCGTGTGTGCAGGACAGGACGTGGGTCACCGTGTACCCGGGGTCCGGTGATCTGTGCAGGACAGGACGTGGGTCACCGTGTTCCCCGGGGTCCGGTGATCTGTGTCCCGTGTGTGCAGGAGGACGTGGGTCACCGTGTACCCGGGGTCCGGTGATCTGTGTCCCGTGTGTGCAGGACAGGACATGGGTCACCGTGTTCCCCGGGGTCCGGTGATCTGTGCAGGACAGGACGTGGGTCACCGTGTACCCGGGGTCCGGTGATCTGTGTCCCGTGTGTGCGGGACAGGACGTGGGTCACGTGTGTTCCCCGGGGTCCGGTGATCTGTGCAGGACAGGACGTGGGTCACCGTGTACCCGGGATCCGGTGATCTGTGCAGGACAGGACATGGGTCACCGTGTTCCCCGGGGTCCGGTGATCTGTGCAGGACAGGACGTGGGTCACCGTGTACCCGGGGTCCGGTGATCTGTGTCCCGTGTGTGCAGGACAGGACGTGGGTCACCGTGTACCCGGGGTCCGGTGATCTGTGTCCCATGTGTGCAGGAGGACGTGGGTCACCGTGTTCCCCGGGGTCCGGTGATCTGTGTCCCGTGTGTGCGGGACAGGACGTGGGTCACCGTGTTCCCCGGGGTCCGGTGATCTGGGCAGGAGGAGGACTTGGGTCAGGTTCCAGCTCAGGTCAGGTTTTGCTGCACGCCTGGGGAACCCCAGAATGGCCACTGGCCAGGGAGCCCCGAGGGCCTCTGCCCACTCCTGCGTGCTGGAGTCCTGGTTCTCTGGACCGGGCGTGTCTCGGGCGTGTTGCCACAGCTGCTGTGAGGGGCGTGGACCTCGGGACACAGTGGGTGCCTGGGCTCCAGCCCAGCTCTGACTCCAGGCCGTTGGGTTCCTGGCTCCCAGCTTTGGCTCGGCTCCACTCTGAGTTGACTGCCTCTGAGAGTGGGTAGGCGCCTGCTGTATGTGTGTGTGTGTTCCTATGTGTGTGGCTGTGTGAGAGAGTGCTTGTGTCAATGTGACTGTAGGTGACAGTGTATGTGTGTGTTCCCCTGTGTGTGTGTTTGCATGTGTGTGGCTGTGTGAGTGTTTGTGTCTGACTCTGGGTGTCTAAATGCATGTATGTGTATGAGTGTGTATGTGAGTGTGCATGCATGTGATTGTGTCTGGGTGAACGTGTTCGTGTGTGGGTCTGGGTGTGCATGTCTGAGTGCGTGTCTGTGTGTGAGTGTGCTCGTGTCCATGTGACTGTGTGTGTGTCTGAGTTTGTGTGCATGTCTGTGTGTGTGACTGTGTCTGCATGTATGTGATTGTGTGACAGTGTGTGAATGTTCATATCTTGTGTGTGAGTTGTATTTCTGCATGTGTGTATGTGTCAGTGAATGTGAGTGCATGTGAGTGTGACAGTGTATATGTATCTGAGTGAATGTGTTCGTGATTGTGTGTGTGACTGTGATAGTGTGTATGTATCTGAGTGAATGTGTTTGTGTCTGTGTGTCTGAGTGTGTGTGTGACCGACAGTGTGTACGTGTCTGTGTTCGTGTCTCTCTGTGTGTGACAGTGTGTACGTGTGTGTTGTTCGTGTCTGTGTCTGAGTGTGTGTGACTGTGACACTGTGTACGTATCTGAGTGAATGTGTTCATGTCTGTGTGTCTGAGTGTGTGTGACAGTGTGTACATGTCTGTTCTTGTCTGTGTGTGTCTACGAGTGTGTGTGACTGTGTATATGTGTGTGAGTGCGTGTGCATGACTGTGACTGTGTTTGTGTGTGTGTGACTGTGACAGTGTGTGGCTGAGTGCGTGTGTGTGACTGTGACAATGTGTGTCTGCGTGTGTGACTATGTGACTGTGCATGTGTGTGGCTGTATAAATGCACGCATGTCTCTGACAGTACATGTCTGAGTGAGCATGTGTGTGTCTGAGTGCATGTGTGTGACCGTGACAGTGTGTATGTGTTATGTGTGTGACTGTGTACGTGTCTGAGTGAATGTGTTCGTGTCTGTGTGTCTGTGAGTGCGTGTGTGTGTGTCTGTGACAGTGTGTATGTGTCTGTGTGTGACTGACAGTGTGACTGTGGCTGTGTGAGTGCGTGTGTGACTGTGACAGTGTGTATGTGTGTGACTGTGACAGTGTGTTCGTGTCTGCGTGTGTGACTGTGTGTGCATGCGTGTGGCTGTATAACTGCACACGTGTCTGACAGTACATGTCTGTGCATGTGTGTGAGTGCGTGTGTGTGACTGACAGTGTGTATGTGACTATGACTGTGTGTAGATATCTGAGTGAATGTGTTTGTGTCTATGAGTGTGTGTGTGGCTGACAGTGTGTATGTGTCTGAATGCGTGTGTGTGACTGTGACAGTGTGTGTGTGACTGACAGTGTGTGTGACTATGTGTGTAGATATCTGAGTGAATGTGTTTGTGTCTGTGTCTATGAGTGCGTGTGTGTGTGACAGTGTGTGACTGTGACAGTGTGTTCGTGTCTGCGTGTGTGGCTGTGTGTGCATGCGTGTGGCTGTGTAACTGTACATGTGTCTGACAGTACATGTCTGAGTGTGCATGTGTGTGAGTGTGTGTGTGTGACTGACAGTGTGTGACTATGACTGTGTGTACATGTCTGAGTGAATGTGTTTGTGTCTATGAGTGTGTGTGTGGCTGACAGCGTCTATGTGTCTGAATGCGTGTGTGTGACTGTGACAGTGTATGTGTGTGTGTGACTATGTGTGTACGTGTCTGAGTGAATGTGCTCGTGTCTGTGTCTATGAGTGCGTGTGTATGACTGTGTGACTGTGACAGTGTGTTCGTGTCTGCGTGTGTGACTGTGTGTGCACACATGTCTGACAGTGCATGTCTGAGTGTGCATGTGTGTGAGTGCGTGTGTGTGACAGTGTGTGTGACTATGTGTGTATATGTCTGAGTGAATGTGTGTCTATGAGTGCGTGTGTGTGGATGTGTGACTGTGACAGTGTGTTCGTGTCTGCGTGTGTGACTGCACACGTGTCTGACAGTGCATGTCTGAGTGTGCGTGTGTGTGAGTGCGTGTGTGTGACTGACTGTGTGTGACTATGACTGTGTGTACATGTCTGAGTGAATGTGTGTCTATGAGTGCGTGTGTGTGGATGTGTGACTGTGACAGTGTGTTCGTGTCTGCGTGTGTGACTGTGTGACTGTGCACACGTGTCTGACAGTGCATGTCTGAGTGTGCAAGTGCGTGTGTGTGACAGTGTGTGTGACTATGTGTGTACATGTCTGAGTGAATGTGTGTCTATGAGTGCGTGTGTGTGGATGTGTGACTGTGACAGTGTGCTCGTGTCTGCGTGTGTGACTGTGTGGCTGTGCACACGTGTCTGACAGTGCATGTCTGAGTGTGCATGCGTGTGTCTGAGTGCGGGCGGGGAGGGGAGCCTGGCAGCCGCCGACCCGCCCCCGCCCCGCCCCCAGGTCCTCGGAGGAGCAGCTGGGCCACGCCCACCGCCTGCTGATGACGCAGCTGGGCCGCGAGCACGCCGAGGTCCGCCTCTCGGCCTTCCAGGTGCTGGCCGCGCTCTTCGCCAGGTCGCACCACTTCCGGACGCTGGTGGTCGCCGACTTCCGGGAGCTCCTGGAGCTGACGCTGGGCACGGACTGCGAGCAGCCCCTGCCGCCCCCCAGGGAGGCGGCGCAGAGGCTGCGGCAGGCGGCCGTGCGGGCCGTGGCCGAGTGGAACGAGCGGTTCGGGGGCGCCTACAAGAAGCTGGCCGTGGGCTACCACTTCCTGAGAAACACCAAGAAGGTGGGCGCCGGGCGGACGGAGCCCTGCCCCCGGGAGGGGCCCTGGCCGGGTCCAGGCCCGTGTGACCTCGCGCGGAGCGAGCTCTCCCCCGTGCCCCCGGCAGAGCCCCGGCCCCGGCCGCCGGGCAGGCTCACCTCCCCTCGCGACCTCGCAGGTGGACTTTCAGGACGTGGACGCGAGGACTGTGGCACAGCGGAGGCGGGAGGAGGAGAGGCGGAAGCACTTGGACAAGATCCACAGAGAGCGAGCCGAGCAGGCCGCCCGGGAGATGGAAGGCACGCCCCGGGCCCCCTCTGTGCGGGCAGGGCCTGGCCGAGGGCTCCTTGGTGACCGCGCCTCGCTCTCCGTCCGGCAGATGCGTCTGGAGAGGTGGGGGCCTGCCTGGCGGAAGTGGAGAGCTGCGTCCGGCTGCTGCTGCCCTTTGACCTCGCGCCAGGCCCGCAGGCCAGCTTCCTCCCCGGGGCCCCCGGCCCGCAGGACGAGGAGCAGCCGTGCTGCAGCAGGGACTTGGCGCCCGGTCCTGGGGCGGGGCCGCCCCAGGCCGCCCCCGAGGGCTCCTCGGAAGACGAGGCCGACAGCGACCGCGAAGACTTCGTGCGCAGCCACGGGCTGGGCTCGCGCAAGTACACGCTGGACCTGGAGCTGTCTGCAGGTGCCTGGGCGGGGCCGGGCGGGGCGGGGCCGGGCGGGGCGGGGCGGGGCCTGGAGCTGTCTGCAGGTGCCCGGGCGGGGCGGGGCGGGGTGGGGCCTGCTGGCTGGACCTGGAGCTGTCTGCAGGTGCCCGGGCGGGGCCGGGCGGGGCGGGGCCGGGCGGGGCGGGGCGGGGCCTGCTGGCTGGACCTGGAGCTGTCTGCAGGTGCCCGGGCGGGGCGGGGCGGGGCCTGCTGGCTGGACCTGGAGCTGTCTGCAGGTGCCCGGGCGGGGCGGGGCGGGGCGGGGCCTGCTGGCTGGACCTGGAGCTGTCTGCTGGTGCCCGGGCGGGGCGGGGCGGGGCCGGGCGGGGTGGGGCGGGGCCTGCTGGCTGGACCTGGAGCTGTCTGCAGGTGCCCGGGCGGGGCGGGGCGGGGCGGGGCGGGGCGGGGCCTGCTGGCTGGACCTGGAGCTGTCTGCTGGTGCCCGGGCGGGGCGGGGCGGGGCGGGGCCTGCTGGCTGGACCTGGAGCTGTCTGCTGGTGCCCGGGCGGGGCGGGGCGGGGCCGGGCGGGGTGGGGCGGGGCCTGCTGGCTGGACCTGGAGCTGTCTGCAGGTGCCCGGGCGGGGCGGGGCGGGGCGGGGCCTGCTGGCTGGACCTGGAGCTGTCTGCTGGTGCCCGGGCGGGGCGGGGCGGGGCCGGGCGGGGTGGGGCGGGGCCTGCTGGCTGGACCTGGAGCTGTCTGCAGGTGCCCGGGCGGGGCGGGGCGGGGCGGGGCGGGGCGGGGCCTGCTGGCTGGACCTGGAGCTGTCTGCTGGTGCCCGGGCGGGGCGGGGCGGGGCGGGGCCTGCTGGCTGGACCTGGAGCTGTCTGCTGGTGCCCGGGCGGGGCGGGGCGGGGCCGGGCGGGGCGGGGCGGGGCGGGGCCTGCTGGCTGGACCTGGAGCTGTCTGCTGGTGCCCGGGCGGGGCGGGGCGGGGCGGGGCCTGCTGGCTGGACCTGGAGCTGTCTGCTGGTGCCCGGGCGGGGCGGGGCGGGGCCGGGCGGGGTGGGGCGGGGCCTGCTGGCTGGACCTGGAGCTGTCTGCAGGTGCCCGGGCGGGGCGGGGCCGGGCGGGGTGGGGCGGGGCCTGCTGGCTGGACCTGGAGCTGTCTGCAGGTGCCCGGGCGGGGCGGGGCGGGGCGGGGCCTGCTGGCTGGACCTGGAGCTGTCTGCTGGTGCCCGGGCGGGGCGGGGCGGGGCCGGGCGGGGCGGGGCGGGGCGGGGCCTGCTGGCTGGACCTGGAGCTGTCTGCTGGTGCCTGGGCGGGGCGGGGCCGGGCGGGGTGGGGCGGGGCCTGCTGGCTGGACCTGGAGCTGTCTGCAGGTGCCCGGGCGGGGCGGGGCGGGGCGGGGCCTGCTGGCTGGACCTGGAGCTGTCTGCTGGTGCCCGGGCGGGGCGGGGCGGGGCCGGGCGGGGTGGGGCGGGGCCTGCTGGCTGGACCTGGAGCTGTCTGCAGGTGCCCGGGCGGGGCGGGGCGGGGCGGGGCCTGCTGGCTGGACCTGGAGCTGTCTGCTGGTGCCCGGGCGGGGCGGGGCGGGGCCGGGCGGGGTGGGGCGGGGCCTGCTGGCTGGACCTGGAGCTGTCTGCAGGTGCCTGGGCGGGGCCGGGCGGGGCGGGGCCGGGCGGGGCGGGGCGGGGCCTGCTGGCTGGACCTGGAGCTGTCTGCAGGTGCCCGGGCGGGGCGGGGCGGGGCGGGGCCTGCTGGCTGGACCTGGAGCTGTCTGCAGGTGCCCGGGCGGGGCGGGGCCTGCTGGCTGGACCTGGAGCTGTCTGCAGGTGCCTGGGCGGGGCGGGGCGGGGCCTGCTGGCTGGACCTGGAGCTGTCTGCAGGTGCCTGGGCGGGGCGGGGCGGGGCCTGCTGGCTGGACCTGGAGCTGTCTGCTGGTGCCTGGGCGGGGCGGGGCGGGGCCAGGCGGGGCGGGGCCTGCTGGCTGGACCTGGAGCTGTCTGCAGGTGCCGGGGCGGGGCGGGGGCCAGGCGGGGCGGGGCCTGCTGGTTGGACCTGGAGCTGTCTGCTGGTGCCTGGGCGGGGCGGGGCGGGGCCAGGCGGGGCGGGGCCTGCTGGCTGGACCTGGAGCTGTCTGCTGGTGCCTGGGCGGGGCGGGGCGGGGCGGGGCGGGGTGGGGCCTGCTGGCTGGACCTGGAGCTGTCTGCAGGTGCCCGGGCGGGGCGGGGCGGGGCGGGGCCTGCTGGCTGGACCTGGAGCTGTCTGCAGGTGCCTGGGCGGGGCGGGGCGGGGCCTGCTGGCTGGACCTGGAGCTGTCTGCTGGTGCCTGGGCGGGGCGGGGCCAGGCGGGGCGGGGCCTGCTGGCTGGACCTGGAGCTGTCTGCAGGTGCCTGGGCGGGGCCGGCTTGCTTGCTGGGGGCTCCTCTCTGGCACACGCTGGATGTGGAGCTGTCCACAGGTGCTTGGGGAGGGCTGGGTGGCAGATGGGCTGGGGGCTCCCGCATGGCCTCTGCATGGGCGACCCCCCATACACACACATACCAGGCCTCGGCGGCACCCTGAGCAAGCCCCACCCACGCCCAGTCTCCAGGCCACTGGCCCTGCTGGACAGGAAACCTTGTGTAGAAGCGGTTTCTTGCCATGTTTTCCACAGCACAAGGCATGACAGGAAGGGACACGTATGGCCACGGCTTCAGTTTCCCCATAGCCCATCTCCCTTGCAGCACCACACCCCCCACTGGGGGCATCTGGGGCACCTGCTCTGTGCCCCTGCACCAGGTGGAGGTGGCCGGCCCTGAGGGCCGCACCTGGGCTGGGCACAGACTGCATTAGTGCTGGTGGCCTGGTCAGCTCCCGTGCCTGCCGCCCTCACCGGAAGCTGTGGTGTGGCGGGGAGCTCACGGCAGAGGCTGGGCGAGGCGCGGGCGCTGTCAGAGGAGGGGTGGTCACAGCCTAGGTGGCAGAGCCGTGGGGAGGGGTTCAGTGTGAGCCAGAACCATCCCGTGCGGAACCCTGAGACCTGGGTTCTTGTAGGGAAGGCTCGGGCCACGCCTTCCGGCCGTGGCTAGGAACAGTGGGTGTCTGGTGGGTCCCCCAGGCTGTGCGCTGTGCCCTCTGAGCCCGTGCACCCCACTCCAGACAGCCTGAGGGTTCGGGAGAACGAAGACAACATGGCTGTCATCCACGCCGCCCGTGACGCGCTGAAGCTCATCCGCAACAAGTTCCTGCCGGCCGTGTGCGACTGGGTGCAGGTGGGCGGGCGCCGGGCCCGGGGAGGGGGGCATGCCCGTGTGCCCTGTTCCTGCCGGCCGTGTGCGGCTGGGTGCAGGTGGGCGGGCGCCGGGCCCGGGGAGGGGGGCATGCCCGTGTGCCCTGTTCCTGCCGGCCGTGTGCGGCTGGGTGCAGGTGGGCGGGCGCCGGGCCCGGGGAGGGGGGCATGCCCGTGTGCCCTGTTCCTGCCGGCCGTGTGCGACTGGGTGCAGGTGGGCGGGCGCCGGGCCCGGGGAGGGGGGCATGCCCGTGTGCCCTGTTCCTGCCGGCCGTGTGCGGCTGGGTGCAGGTGGGCGGGCGCCGGGCCCGGGGAGGGGGGCATGCCCGTGTGCCCTGTTCCTGCCGGCCGTGTGCGACTGGGTGCAGGTGGGCGGGCGCCGGGCCCGGGGAGGGGGGCATGCCCGTGTGCCCTGTTCCTGCCGGCCGTGTGCGGCTGGGTGCAGGTGGGCGGGCGCCGGGCCCGGGGAGGGGGGCATGCCCGTGTGCCCTGTTCCTGCCGGCCGTGTGCGGCTGGGTGCAGGTGGGCGGGCGCCGGGCCCGGGGAGGGGGGCATGCCCGTGTGCCCTGTTCCTGCCGGCCGTGTGCGACTGGGTGCAGGTGGGCGGGCGCCGGGCCCGGGGAGGGGGGCATGCCCGTGTGCCCTGTTCCTGCCGGCCGTGTGCGACTGGGTGCAGGTGGGCGGGCGCCGGGCCCGGGGAGGGGGGCATGCCCGTGT
Organism: Lepus europaeus; assembly: GCF_033115175.1. Classification (NCBI taxonomy): domain Eukaryota; kingdom Metazoa; phylum Chordata; class Mammalia; order Lagomorpha; family Leporidae; genus Lepus; species Lepus europaeus. Next base: position 91,168,643 of record NC_084842.1, on the reverse strand, counting down.
GCCCTGTTCCTGCCGGCCGTGTGCGACTGGGTGCAGGTGGGCGGGCGCCGGGCCCGGGGAGGGGGGCATGCCCGTGTGCCCTGTTCCTGCCGGCCGTGTGCGACTGGGTGCAGGTGGGCGGGCGCCGGGCCCGGGGAGGGGGGCATGCCCGTGTGCCCTGTTCCTGCCGGCCGTGTGCAGCTGGGTGCAGGTGGGCGGGCGCCGGGCCCGGGGAGGGGGGCATGCCCGTGTGCCCTGTTCCTGCCGGCCGTGTGCGGCTGGGTGCAGGTGGGCGGGCGCCGGGCCCGGGGAGGGGGGCATGCCCGTGTGCCCTGTTCCTGCCGGCCGTGTGCGGCTGGGTGCAGGTGGGCGGGCGCCGGGCCCGGGGAGGGGGGCATGCCCGTGTGCCCTGTTCCTGCCGGCCGTGTGCAGCTGGGTGCAGGTGGGCGGGCGCCGGGCCCGGGGAGGGGGGCATGCCCGTGTTCCCTGTTCCTGCCGGCCGTGTGCGACTGGGTGCAGGTGGGCGGGCGCCGGGCTGGGGAGGGGGCCGTGCCCATGTGGCCTGTTCCTGCCTAAGTGCAGGTGGGTAGGCACCGGGCCGGGGAGGGGGAGTGCCCGTGTGGCCTGTTCCCAGGCCTCCCAGCGTGCACCTGCCCTGTAGCGGTTCACCCGTGCGGAGACCCACGGCGCACACCTGAAGCGCGCCATCCACCTGAAGACGGAGCTGGAGCTCGCGCTGCGGAAGTGTGGAGAGCTGGACCTTGAGCCCGGGGGAGGGCCGAGGCACAGGGTGAGTGGGGGCTGGGGCGCGTGGGGCCATGGGGGCCTTGGGGCCGTGAGCCGTGGACTCACTCGTTCCTGGCAGGCAGGCGTCTCAGGCTTTGGAGAGCCTGCTTCCTGCCGTGGGGGATCAGGAGAGGGTCTGTGGGGAGGGGGCCGTGGAGGAGCCTGTGATGGTAAGCACAGCGGCTTCCAAACCTGTGTCCTGGCCGGCGACACAGCTGGAGACAGGGCATGGGCACTGGGGTGTGCCGGGCTGTGGCCGCTGCAGGCCTGACCATGCGGGGAGGAGCTGCGTCTCTGAGCATGGGGAAGTGTCTCTGGTCCCTCGGTGATGGGGTGAGAGCAGCCCTGGACAGCACCCTCAGCCTCAGAGACCGGCAGGGAGCGGGGACGGGGCTGTGCCTGGCCCAGCTGGGGGAAGCGTCTCTGGTCCCTTGGTGATGGGGTGAGAGCAGCCCTGGACAGCAGCCGCAGAGACCGGCGGGGAGCGGGGACGGGGCTGTGCCTGGCCCAGCTGGCGTGAAACCGCGGGTCCAGCCCCGGGTCCTGGCGCCGCGTCCCCCACTGCCGACTCTGGCCTGGAGGGGCCGCTGTGAGCCTGGTCTCCAGAGGCGGCCTTGGGTAAAGCACGCGGCTCTTGCCGGGAAAGACCGGCCTGAACGCCACGTCAGCCCCAGCCTGCAGCTCAGAGTACGGCGCTGGGCTGCTCTTGGTGGACGGTGGCCTTCCCAGTGAGGCTCCGTGGGTCAGCGGCCTGGGGACCCAAGTTCTGAGCGGGCGGCTTTCTGTGCCTGTGTGATCCCCGGGGGCCAGCAGGGGGCAGCCTTGCCTTATTTAAATTCTGCAGCTCCCCCCACCACGGTGCGGTTGGTTCTGGGGGAGCTGGGTCTGACACCTGCTGAGGGGGTCAGTTTGTGGGTCTCGTGTGGGGTGCCTGTGGAGGCAGCCAGCCTCGGGGTCAGAGGGCAGTAGTTTCCTGTGTCTACAGGCTTAGTGCCTGTCGGGGTGGAGCCTGGGGACTGTCACCCGTGGGGTTCCAGCGCCACTTGGCCTGGCCTGCACACTGGGCGTCTGCCTTGTCCTCTTGCTGAGGGCTCTGCGGGCCGTGGACAGCCCTGTGCTGGTGGCCCATGGGGTAGCCCCAGGCAGCCATGCCTGTGGGTGCCCACGAGGCTGTGAGGGCGCTTGGGCAGCCTGGTCTGATCTCGCCAGGCCCAGGCACCGCTGGCCTGCACTGCCCTCTCTGGCCCGCGGAGGTGCTAGGGCCGGCGGAGCCCAACCCCAGGGTCGCAGCGCCTGACCTCACATCTTGGCCTGGGACGGGGCCCTGGTGCTGCCCCTGGCCTCTCACAGCCTGGGCAGCGGCTGGGGTGTGTGCTGGGCCGCTGCCTGCTCTGGCCAGCAGCTCCAGCTTCGCGTGGCAAGGGTCCATCAGGCTGACCTGCGGGTTCTGCCACTCCCGCCCCCACACTCTCAGGGGCCCCGGCAAGCTCCCTTGCGACTCGGACGTGGGAGCCAGGGCCAGCGCTGTGTTGAGACAACTGTGGCCCTGCTGCCCCCCCCCCCTGGTCCCTCGCGGCTCCCGCTGACCGCTGGCCCCGTCTCAGCCTGCTCATGGGGGGGGGGTGGCAGCCCCTGCAGCTCCAGGGCCCAGCCGGACACGGGCGCTGCTGCAGGGGCGGGGGCCGCAGCTGAAGGCGCCGCTGCCGTGCCAGTCGGCCTGCTCCACAGGGCGGGTCTGAGAAAGCCTGCCGAGAGGCCTGGGAGACGGCGCTGGCCGGCGCTGGCAGCTGGAGCCGATGGAGCGATTGGCGGCCGCGCTGAGTGGCAGCCGTGCTCACCGGAGCCGCTTCCCAGAATAGAGCCGCGGTCGCCTATCTGGGCCTATCTGGGCATCTCGGCGGCTGCCGCTGCTGCCGGCGGCACTGCCGGCTCTGCCGTGCGCCTGGGGCGGCGGGGGGAGGGAGTGTGTGTATGACGAGCATCTCTTAATTAGAGCTGTTTTAATTAGAAATTATGAAGAGGTGTTCCTCGCTAATTCTCAAATAAAATTTACGGAGGGTTTAAATCACTTCCTTGGTGCTGCCCACTTAGCGCCGGCTCAGCGTCGTTAACTGTGCGTGTAGCACGCGCCGAGCAGGGCGCTAATTCAATAACGCGTGATTTAGGTATCCCAGAAGGCCCCGCAGCGGGGACGCGGCTCCCGGGCGCCCCCTCCTCAGAGAACATTTCCAGCTCCTGTCCCCGTCGATTCTGCCCGAAGTTTCCTAAGTCTTTATCTGAAAGGACCCCGTCTGCTGGGTCGCTCCCCAGTTACCCACAGCGGCTGGGGCTCCATGCCGGTCTCCCACATGGGTGCTGGGGGCAGGAGTGGGGCCGGGATTTGGACCAGGCACTGGATGGGGAAGGCCGGCGCCCCAGTGTCCCAAGGGCCCCATTTCCTGGTAGATTCGGTCTTCAGAAAGTGCGCGGGCCGGTGGAGGGCCGTGGAGCTGGTCTGTGGGGTGAGTGTGTCCATTCTGGGCGCGGGATCCGTGGGGAGGCCCACTCGTGGACAGAACTTCTACACTGGCTGCCTCTTAGCCACGTGGCTGAGATCACCAGTTACCGCGTGATTAACAAGCAACTCCCCACCCGCTGGGAGGGCAGACCCATGCGGGTGCGGTGTCAGGGGTCTCCCTTACGCCTTTGTTCTCACCAACCACGCGGCCGACATGGCCACCACATGGCTGCGTCCTCGCCCCCTCGGGCGGCTGTGTGTGCGTGCGCCGGCCGCCAGTCTGCCCGCCCTGGGCACCACGTGTTTGCCGCACCGCTACACGGTGCGTGTGGGGTGGCTGCCAGCAGGGGTCCCGGGCCCTCAGCCGAGGCCTGAGGCTGTGGTGTGGGGAGGGGCCCTGAGTCAGCCTTGGGGGGGGGGGCCTTCACGCTGAAGGCCGAGCTGCTCCGTCCCTGAGGACAGGGCTCAGGCACCAGAATCCCCAGGGCCCGCAGCCATGCTGTCCCCCTCGGACAGGCCCTAGCTGTGGCCTGCACCTGTCCCCAGGTGTGCCTGGGGGTCGGGGTTGGCCTCCCGAGCCCCCAGGGCTGGGAGGAGAGCTGCAGGCACCGTCCTGGGCCGCTCCGGTCTGTGCTCGGGCCACGCTCACAGGTCCGGGCAGGACAGTGGGCTGCCCAGCCTGAGTGCCCAGAAGACCCTGGCCTGGCTGGCGGGCGTGTCCCTCACCTGAGCGGCTACGCCGGCCCTAGCCTCGCTCTGCAAGTTGATGTGCGGGCCGTGCTCCCCCTGTCGCCGAGAGAAGGGCCTGCGGTGGCCTGGGGCCGTTTCTGGAGAGCCCCTGGCTCCGGAGAGGCACACCCTGGTGCCCGCGTGGCCGCCACACGGGGCTGCCCGTCCTCTGAAGGTGCGACCCTGGCAGCCGGAGATGCACTTGAGATATTGGCCTGGCCGGCAATTTGCACGGCCTTCCAGGGAGGGCATTAGCATATAAATAGCAGATGCGCGGCGGCCGCACAGCTGAGCACGTTTAATTCTTGGTTTATAAGAGAGAATGGGTTTTTAAACGCATGGCCGTCAGGCCGCGGGCAGACAGATGCAGCGCGGGCCCCCTTGTCTGACGAGGCCTTACATCATTTTCTTTTTTTTAAAAAGGGAAACAGACACGCATAAAACTGCACAAAAGTGATTCCTGGGTGAGAAGTAATTGAGACTGCGCCCAGTTAATTAGATGGTGCGGGGTTTACTCCAGCGGGCCAGCTGCGTGTGCAGCCGCAGTCAGCAGGCCGCTCCCCGGGCCTTCCCCGCCGCCCCCGCGCCAGGAAACTGATTGCGTTGTATATTTTAGCCGTTTTATTGCTTGTTTAATTATGATCGCGGAGGCTCATTTTTCTAAATCCTTTTAACTGGGTGAGAATCAATTTGCCTAAAGCCAGCGAAGGCCCGGCCTCCCCGCCCTCGTGTGGCCGCGTGAGGGGACCTGGCTGGGCGGGGGCGGGGGGGGGGAGCCACTGGCTGCAGGCTCTGATTCCCCGGTCCCCCAGGGCTTCACCTGCCTGTCCTGGGGCGCCCCCTGAGGCTGCTTAGGTGAGCGCCTGGGAACACTGCACAGGGCTGGCCCTGACCCGGTGCCTCGGCAGGCGCCGCCTCCTTCCCAGTGCCCTGGGAGGTGGGCAGGAGGCCGGCTGCCGCGCGGCTCCGTGGCCTGTGGGAAATGCGTCTGCCCCCACCCCACGCCCAGGCCAGGGGCCGGGGTGATGTCCTGCCCAGGGCTGGCACGTGGCAGGTGCAGCTGGCGCCCAGTGCTCGCGGAGGGCCCTCTCAGTGCTAATTTAAGAACAAAGAGGGACGGGGCTGGGAGTGTAGTCAGAGAGATAAACTTCAGCTGGAGAGGACGGTGGCGTAATTCCTAGTAGTTAGCTCCACAGTTAGATATTTGTTAGGAATTGAGGATTTGATAAAAGTCCGTGCTGAGATTCCGGGGTGTGGGCAATAAGCATAATATTTTATGGAAATGACCCCCATATTTAAAGCCTGGCGCGGTGTTATGCATTGTAGCGGCCCGGCCACATCTACCTTTTAGAAAATTAAAACACATAAATTCTGTTTAGTGTTTGATGCGCGCTGTGCCGCCGGCAGCCGGCGCCCAGAACCTTGGGCCACTCGCCACCTTTCATAAATTCCTGGGTAGATTCTATACAAAAATAATTTTCAGGTCCGTGGCTCATTGTTATTCCAGCGTGATTGATGGCCGTCATTTGCTCAGTGTGGGAGTTAAGTGCCCCTGTCATTTCCAAAGAGTATAATTGGGACGTTTCGCGGGTCAGCGCTGGAGACAGGCTTCCCTTTTGATCAGCGCTGGGCTGATAACAGAAATCACAACGCGGTGATTAATGTCTCCCGCGCTGCCCAGATGTGCGGCGGCCCCGCATTTGCATCCTGCCCAGGCCCGCGTGCCCCGGGCTGCCGTGGCCGGTGTTTCCCGAGCTGTTCTCTGAGAGCTGCGCAGTCCCCTGGGCTGGGGCCCCCTCTCCTCAAGGGTCTCCCCACACGCTTCCTTCAGCTGGGCCGCCGCCTGTGGAGTGACCCGCAGCGCTGTGGGCGCCCCTCCTGGCACACCTGTCCCTGGGGTGTGGGGGTCCTGCTGCTGCCTGCTCACCTGTGCAGGGGCCCGGTGGGTGCCAGGAGCAGGGTCTTATGGGATGAGGAACGGGGTCCCATCCCCTGCACAGCCTGGCTGTGAGGGGTCCGGCAGGAGAAGCCAGTTGTCCGGGGTGGCTTCTCACCAGCCCTGGGGGGAATGTTCCAGAGGAGCCCGTCTTCCCGCGTCCGTGCGTGCCGTGCCGCGCTGTGCCACGCTGTGCCATGCTGCGCCGCGTGGGCAGGGCTGTGAGAGGCATGGCCTGGAGATTTTTGCACTTGGGGCTGTTCCCACAGATGCAGGCATCCGGGGAGGAGGACGAGGACGAAGACGAAGACTTCGTGGAGGTCCCCGAGAAGGAGGGGTATGAGGCCCACATCCCTGCCCACCTCTGGCCGGAGTATGGTGAGTGGTGGGCGCAGGAGGAAGGGCGGGGCGGTGGACACCTGGGGGTCCCGGCTCAGGTTGCTGCTCTGTTACTTGCTGTGACCTCCCTGGCGCCTGCCCCCCGGGGACCCTGGCAGGTCCCGCTTTGGGGCCAGGGACGCCCCCAGTCCCCACGGGCAGCCCCCCAAGGACAGGGGTGATGGAAGTAGGCTCCTGCTGGGCGCTGAGCTTCTGGTCCCCACACCGCTGTTTCTTGGTGGGAACTTGGGGCGCTGCATCTCCCGTGGTGGCTGGCCCCTGGCGGGGGCCCGGAAACCCCTGCCTGTGTGGACAGGAAGGGAAGACCCCAGCCCCTGTCCTGAAGCGGGCAGGTGGGCGTGAGTGGCCAGGAGGGGCATAGCATCACCGGTGCCCGCGGGCCCCCAGTGACCTGGGGTCTGCAGGAGACCTCTAGGGGCCTGTGCACAGCGGGCAGACCCGGGGCGCCCAGGGAGGGCCCCCAGGCGTCGGGGCCGGCCCAGGTGGGGAGCCGTGGGCGGAGGCACACCCTCTCCGTTCAGTTCTGGAGTGCTCACGAGAGGCTTTTATCTCGCCATAATCCTCCCATTTCTGTCAGGACATAATCTCTTTCTCAAATTTACATTTTAATTACAAGGCCAGCTGAACTAGGTAAAATCAATACCGCCGGCGCGGAGCCGGCCACCGCGGCCGCCCTGCCTCTCCATTTCCTGCTATTGATTTCCTGCTCCTGCTCTGTGCCCGGAGCCCCGGGCAGGCGGTGCCACTCGTTCAGCCTAGCCAGAAACGGGACGGCACTCCTAGGGCCCTATCCGAGGGCAGCCACGGCGTCGGCCTGAGCCAGGATCCTGACCGGGGTTGGTCCCACGGGGCAGGGGTTGGGCCGGGGTCCCCAGGGCAAGGCCTCGTGCCCGCAGGGTGCCGGCTGCCTTTTGGTTCTACTGGGAGCGAGGTGGCTTTCCCGACGTGGGGCACTCAGTGCTACGTGCACCCACCTGCTCTTCAGTGGCTTGAAACAACAAATCAATGAGAAGTGTGTTTCATTCCTGTAACTCTTAGGCATTCCCGTATTGATCTTTGGCCGTGTTGTCTGTGTAAATGTCACAGTGTTCACAGCCTCGCCCTGCCTTGCTGTCTGGGCCCATGTGCGTCCACGTGCAACGTGCGGCGTGTCTGTGCCTGTGCGTGCACATGTGGGGCTCCCATGTGTGCTGGCCTGCGTCCGTGTGCACGTGTGTGCTTCCTATGTGTGTTGTCACGTGTTCATGTGCAGTTCCTGTGTGTGCTGGCCTGCGTCCATGTGTGTGTGTGCAGGGTATGGTTCCTGTATGTGCTGTCACATGTCCATGTGCAGTTCCTGTGTGCTGGCATGTTTCATGTGTGTATATGTGTGTGCTGGTCTGCGTGCATGTCCATATGGGTGCACGGTGTGGTTCCTGTGCGTGCTGTCACATGTTGGTGTACAGTTCCTAATGTGTGCTGGCATGTCTGTGTGTGTGTGTGCACACATGGGGCTCCTGTGTGTGCTGTCCTATGGCCATGTGTGCGTGCGCAGGATATGGTTCCTGTGCATGCTGTACGTGTCCACGTGCAGTTTTGTGTGTACTGGCATGTCTGCATGTGTACACACGTGGGGCTCCCATGTGTGCTGGCCTGTGTCTGTACATGCATGTATGCATGTGGCTGGCCACGCTGGTATCTGTCCATTAGCAGTGAGTGGGGAGGGCACTGGAAGTGGTGGCGAGCGAAGCTCGGTGGGGCTAGGACCCCTGTGCCAGCTCCGTGAGGCTCAGAGCTTGCAATGGCGGCAGCCAAGCCTGCTGCCCTCTGAGAGTGGCCACCTCCTCCACCCTCAGCCCACAGCAGTCAGAAGGACAGGAGTGGAGCCCCCGGAGCGGGGCCAACGAGGGGGCACACAAGGTCTGTGCCCCAGCTGACCGCCTACCGAGGGCCCACAGCCACGGGCTGTGTTCTGTGTGCCAGCCTCTGCCTCGGTGGAGTGGGCGGGGCCGTGAGGGGTGCGTGTTGGATGCACGGCCTCTGCCTCGGTGGAGTGGGTGGGGCCGTGAGAGGTGCTGTTCTGTGCAGCTTCACCTCGGCCTCCTCTTGTGCTCTCAGGGTGAGTGTTGTGGCACGGCAGGTTAACCACCAAGGGCTTGGGTCCAGGGTGGAGCCAGAAGCCAGCCACCCAGGGCAGGTCTCCCCAGGTGTGTTCGCAGGACGCGGAGTTGCGAGGGCACTCGACGTGGGGTGTGGGTGTCCCTAGTGACCTCATCGCCATCTCCAGCCTGTGGGCGGTGCTGGGCAGGGCCTGCCTGTGCTCCAGGTGCGGCCTGGTGCCTGCGTCTCTGCCCACAGGGCCCAGTGCGGCGCTCCCGGGGCCCTGCCAGGCTCCGCAGCAGCATGTCTGTTTCAGGGCTGGCGCCTGAGGGCCCTCCGCTGACCCCAGAGAAGGACCGCACGGCGCATGGCGTGCCGGGGAGGACGAGGACGAGGCTGGACGAGGAGGCGTCAGACCCCACCTCTGCTGCCGCCCAGCTGCGGCGGCTTCAGGCCCACCTGCCCCCGCCACCCCCCTCCAGGTGACTCCAGCGCACCTGCGCCTGAGGCTCAGGCCACAGCACTGTGGAGCAGGCCTCGGGAGGGCCTGGGCCCTGCAGGCAGCGGTCAGGGCTCATGAGGGCTGCAGTGCGTGGGGTGGGGGAGGGGGGCGGTCACCTGACCCGCTCTGCTCTCTCAGCCCCTGCAGGGCACCCGCTCGGGCTGGAGGAGGCCCAGAAACTGGCAGCGGAGCGGGCCCGGGCGCCTGTGGTGCCCTTCGGAGTGGACTTGTGCTACTGGGGTGACGAGCAGCTGGCGGCCGGGAAGATCCTCAAGTGAGTCGGGCAGACGGGGAACCATGGGCGTGGGGAACCACGGGCGTGGGGAACCACGGGCACGGGGAACCACAGGCTCCGGGAACCACGGGCGTGGGGAACCACGGGCGTGGGGAACCACGGGCTCGGGGAACCACGGGCTCCGGGAACCACGGGCACGGGGAACCACGGGCTCCGGGAACCACAGGCTCCGGGAACCACGGGCACGGGGAACCACGGGTGTGGGGAACCAACGGGCACGGGGAGCCACGGGCGAGGGGAGCCACGGGCACAGGGAACCACGGGTGTGGGGAACCACGGGCTCGGGGAACCACGGGTGTGGGGAACCACAGGCTCGGGGAACCACGGGTGTGGGGAACCACGGGCTCCGGGAACCACGGGCTCAGGGAACCACGGGCACAGGGAACCACGGGCACAGGGAACCACGGGCTCCGGGAACCACGGGCACGGGGAACCACGGGTGTGGGGAACCACGGGCGAGGGGAGCCACGGGCACAGGGAACCACGGGCACGGGGAGCCACGGGCACAGGGAACCACGGGCTCAGGGAACCACGGGCTCGGGGAACCACGGGCACGGGGAACCACGGGCACGGGGAACCACAGGCGTGGGGAACCACGGGCTCGGGGAACCACGGGCTTCAGGAACCACGGGCTCGGGGAACCACAGGTGTAGGGAACCACGGGTGTGGGGAACCACGGGCTCGGGGAACCACGGGTGTGGGGAACCACGGGCACGGGGAACCACGGGCACAGGGAACCACGGGCTCGAGGCCAGAGCCCACGGCCCTGTCCCGACCAGCACTCGGCTGGAAGGGCACCTGTGTCAGGACTGACGGGGGCAGGGTGCAATGGCCCACTCAGCCCTGCCTGTGCTGCTGGACCAGGGCTGGGACGAGCACGCCCAGGTGTCCTCCCTCGTCCGTCTGCCCAGCCCCCAGGTGCGGACGGGGTGGGGGGCGGGGACGGGATGGACCTCCCCTCCTCCTCAGGCAGAGTGTCCCGCCCAGGCCCCGCCCTCCAGGGGTTGCAGTGCAGCCAGCATCCTGCCCTGGCCCCACCTCGCCCTCTGGTCCCACACGGTCTTCTAGGGAGCATGGAAAGTGCCTGGGGGGCACCATGGCCCCCACTGTGTGTTGCCACCTGGGCAGCCTGAGGCCTGGGACAGAGGGCACTACCCACAGCCCTGCCCCAGCAGCCCACAGAGCCTGGGTGGTGGCCTTGGCACAGCCATGGGCGTGGCAAGGGCCCCGTGACCAGTGGTGGGCTGGCGGGTGCCTGGTGTTGGTCCCTGTACCCGCTGCTGGGGGTGGACCTTTTTGGTGGCCTGTTGGAACAGGAGGCAGGTGAGCCGCGTGGGGGTGGGGGAGGTGCAGGTGTGGCTCTCCCTGCCCCAGGCCTGCCCCCTGCCCGCACCTGTGGCGGCCATCAGTGAGAGCAGGGCTGCCATGGCTCTACTCCACAGCCCTGGGCAGGCACAGCCGTCCCCACGTGGGGAGGGCCTGGGGCTCGTTTCCATGGCCACTGTAGTCCGCACCGCTGCCCAGTGTCCCTGGGCACTTGGGTCCTGGGAGAGCAGAGTGCGCAGCCCTGTGGCGCGGGGGTGCCCTCAGGACGTCTCCAGCAGGTTGGGGACGGGGGAGGGGGGAGAGGGGGAGCTGCACCTTTGTCCCAGCCCTTCCCAGCGCGTGGACAGCACCGCCATCACCACCGCCCTGGCGGCAGAGCCGGCTGTGTGGGTCTTGCCACGTGATGGCCCTGCAGGAGCCGAGGACTGGCTGCGCTTCTCAGTCCTGGGGCCTGGCCCACGCCCACGCCAGCTCTCTGCTTGGCCGTGCAGAGCCCCCTCTGAGCACCGCTTCTGGAAGCCCAGTGAGGTGCAGGAGGAGGTGGACAGTGCCCAGGCCTCCGAGGCGCTCCACACCCCGCCGCATCCCCTTCGCTGGGAGCTTTGAGCCCGTGCAGCACCGGTGCCGCGCCCTGAGGCCCGATGGCCAGCTCTGCCAGCGCCAGGACCGGCTGAAGGTGAGCCCTGCCCCGCCAGCCCGGCCGCACCCAAAGGGCTCCCCACCTCCTGCCGTGCGGGCCCTGCTCCCGTCACCGGCACCCTTCCCTGAGCTGGGAGGGGACAGAGCCGCCTCCCGGTGGCTGCAGCTCCCAGGACCCCTCCCTTTGAGGGGCGCACAGCGCTGGCACACCCCGCCCCCAACAGCCGCCATGTCCTTGTGCAGTGCCCCTTCCACGGCAAGATCATCCCCAGAGATGACCAGGGACAGCCCCTCGACCCCGCGGACAGGGCCCGGGAGCAGCAGCGGCAGCAGAGGAAGCGCCCAGGTCAGTGCCGGGGGGCGGGGAGGGGGCGGGGCCCGGGAGCAGCAGCAGAGGAAGTGCCCAGGCCAGTGTTGGGGGTGGGGCGGGGGCGGGGCCCGGGAGCCGTGCCATAGGGGTCCCATCTGCTGCTCCGGCCCTGGAGGAACCGAGGCCACGTGTGCCTGTCTGGGAGCGTGTGGCCCTGGTCAGTACCCTGGGTGTCCACGCAGTGGCCCCAAGTCCATAGCCCGCTGGTAGAAGCTGCTGGCTGCCTTGAGCTGGCCACCCTGGCCCTGGAGGGCAGCGCTGTCCTCTCACGGCCCTGGGCTGGCCGAGGCAGCTCTGCGGCCCCTTGGCACCCTGCGGCTGGCAGTCCTACGCGGGTTGCTGGCCGCCTTGCAGGCACACCTGTGCTGGCGGCCCTGGCCAGCCTGGCTCCCTCCCTCCTGTGGCTGCAGGGTCCCGTCCCAGCCAGCTTCAGCCCACTGCCTGCAGGTGCGGCCGGGGGCGCGGGGAGGTGGGGGGTCTGACCTGTTAATCTCCGGCAAGGCCTTCCCTGGTGGCTGGTGCTCGGGAGCAAATTAAGTGCCTATTTCTTGTGTCAGCCCGAGGAGAACGTGGCTTCCCAGCGCCGGGCGACTTGTTAGCAGGCAGGTACGAGGCGGGGCCGGCCAGTCAGATGTGAAATAGCATCTGCTAACTGCCGATCGATCCCGCCCCGCGCGCACGGGGCAATTTTCTTTTCCCTGGCGCTAACCTCGGTGACAATGCGCGCCGCGCTTGGCCCCGGCGCCCAGGAAGGCCGCACGGCCCCTATTGATTTTCCTCAAAGGATCTAAATTGCTCCTTCATTTTCCCGCGATGCCCGCTCCGTCTCCCCCGGCCCCGCGTCTTTGCCTTGTGTTTAAACAATCGCCGCATTCACCGGGCTCCTAAACTGCGGCGCCTGCTTATTACTGGGAGATAAACTGTTCAGACAGTTTTCCTTAATCTGGGATTAATCGGTGCTGGTCTGTGAATTGTGCGGCCCGTATTCCTTCACCCAGCCCAGCCCGGGGCCAGCTCGCCCTCCGTCTGTGTGGCTTCTGCTGCCAGCGCCGTGGGGGCCCAGGGAGCGGCGCGTCCCTGGGAACGGGCACCTTGGCGTGGCTTTGCCGTCACCTGAGCTGGGCCGATGCTGTGTCGGGACCTCACGGCACACTGGGACGAAAGCCCGCCAGGACCCCCGGCCTCCGCTGCCCTCGGGCTTGCTCAGGGCGCACAGCCCTGCCTTGCGGGTGCCAGCCTGCGTCTCCAGGGGTCGTGGCCAGGAGCAGGGCACAGTCCCTCCTGCAGGCAGCTGTGTAGCCTGTGGGTGGGACTGGCCACTGTCTCCTCCCCAGCCAGCCTGGGAGGTGTGCGGGGCGGTGGGGCCGGCTCTGTGTTGCCCCCTCTGCCTCTCGAGGGACCTGGGACCTTGCCCTGGGTCCAGCATGGGCGGGCGGAGCCTCTGTCACAGTGGTTGGCACCGGGCCGCCCTGACCTGCAGGGTTTGCTTGCAGGCTGGCAGGACGCAGAGTTCATGAGAGACGTGGAGGCGGCCACGGGGGAGGACCTCGGCTCGGCTCGGTGCAGCGGGAAGGGCCGGGGGAGGAAGCGGCAGAAGTACCCCGGCCTCACGGACCTGAAGGGCCAGGCCGACACCGCCCGCACGCGCATTGGGAAGAAGGTCTTTGCCAAGTAAGCGCCCCGGCAGCCCCGGCCAGGCCTGCCCCGGCCACTGTCGCCGTCCCTTCCTGGGGGAGGGGCAGTGCTGGCTTGGGCAGGCGCTCCCCGCCCCCGCCCTGGTCATGGCCCCTGTCAGTCCCCTTGGTGACCACTGCAGTGACCTCAGGGAGGACTGGCAGCCCAGCCTGTGCCAGCCGTGGAGCCGTGGCCCCGCCGCCCTCCTGCTGCGCAGGGTCTGCCCCGAGAACACTCCCAGCGTCTTCCCCGGGCCTGGCCAGGGCTGCCACTTCCTGCCGTCCCGGCCTGAGCAGGGGGCAGAGGTGGCTTCCCAGGCTCAGAGGGCACCACCTCGCCTGGTGGGGCTGGCGCTGCCTGTGGCGCTGGCCGTGAGGTCCGGCCCCTCCTGTCCACTGTGGTCAGGGGCAGTGTGGGTCAGGGGAAGGGGCACTGGACGTGAGGCCCAGGGCTCTGCCCAGCACCCGGCAGGTCCTCTGTGGGGACGGCAGCAGGGCCCTGAGCTGGCTCCTCCCAGGGCTGTGTGGCCTGGAGCCATGGCAGTGCCCGGCAGCCTGCGGGGGGCGGCACCCCCAGGTGTGACCGCACCGTGGCCTTGGAATCCGGTCCCTGCCACACACCGCTTCTGCCGGCGGGGCTGCCCGAGCCCCTGACCAGCTTCCTCTGCTTCCCCCAGGGCTGCCGTGCGCAGGGTGGTTGCCGCCATGAACCAGATGGACCGAAAGAAGCACGAGAAGTTTGCCAACCAGTTTAACTACGCGCTGAACTAGCGGCTGCTGGCGCCAGGGCGCTCGGGCGCACGGTGTGCGGGGCCTGAGCAGCCCGCGGCCTGTCCCAGAGATGACCGTGCCTGCGGCGGCTGCTTGGGGCCCCAGCCGTGAGCGTGGCCGCGTGCCCCCAAGTTCCTCTCCAGGAGGCGGCACCCGGCGGAGCCTGGGGACCCACACCACGTACAGGCTGTCCACGCAGACACAGGGCAGCGGCCACCGCCCTGCCTCTTCCCAACACGTGGTGCTGGGGCCACGAGGACCCGGAGCTGGCTCGCCTGGGTCTCTGATGTGTGCGGTGAACCCTGTGCCACACACCCCTCCTCTCGGCGTCACCCCGACATCTGCGGATGCACCTTTGGATGGCCGTGGGCCCGAGCTCTGGCCTGCTCCTGGCTGCCCCACCCCAGCGCCGCGTTTGACGGCTTTCAGGGCCGGGGGTGCAGGTCCCCACCAGCAGCGGCTGAGGGCGCCAGTGCCTCCGTGCCGCCTCGCTCCTCCAGTGCCGCTGGCTGCCCTCAGAACGTCATTAAAAACTTTCTCTACCTGATGGAGTGGGAGTGTCGCACTGTCCCCACAGGAGCCAGGAGCTCCCCCACCGAGTCCAAGGGCCGCCCCGGGCCAGGGGAGGCTGGGCTGGGGTTTCTGGCTATCCGAGCTCCCTGCGTGTGGGCTGCTCTTGCCTGCCGCCTTCCTGCTGAGCTCCGAGGCCACCTTTCCTCCCGCCGGTCTCTGTGAGGTGTGGACTTGAGCCGGCGCATCCCGACGTCTGGCCGTGCTGGGCTGGGCCGTGTGTGCGGAGCGAGGAGGGCCCGGCCTTGGCTCTGTGGTTTCCCCAGACAGTGCCGTCCCCGCTGAATGTCGCGGCCCCGTGCGCCAGTCCTGCTCCGAGGGAGCCCTGTGCCCTCCGCCGCGGGCCTCAGCTCGGCCGGCCTCGTGACACCCGCAGGGCCGGCCGCCGAGGCCTGGCAGGCGCTGCCTGGCTTGGGTGCACAGCCACCTCTGTCACGGCTGACGCTCTGTGTGTTTGAGTCTGCACACCCACTGCTTACCACGTGCCGAGTGTGTGTGTGCGTGCACAGCACAGTCTGGGTTCCCCCTCCCTCGTGCTCACTGTCTGGCCAGAGCCGCAGGCCGCGCTGGTCACGGGTCTGGAGCACGCGTGTCTGCCTGTGTGTCTCGCCATGCAGTGCCGTGCGTGGGGCCCCTCTGCCCCGGTGGCCAAGTGTGTTCATTACGAGAGGTGGAGTTTGCCAGATCTCCACGCTGACACGCACGTGGGTTCTGCCTGTGTTCCGGTGGTGGCGTGAGTTACGCTGATCGCTTCTCGTGTGGCCCCAGCCTGGCGTCCGTGGGACATCCCTCCACCTCTGGTCGCTGTGGCCCCTGCGGTGTCTGGAGGCACTGGGCCGCAGCACTGGGCTCTGCCCCTGGCTTTGGCGTCAGCAGTGGAAACCTCATGGATTCGGGGTCCCCTCTCCTGGAGACGAACGGTGGGGGTCATTTCAGGAGCTGGGGAATTCACCAGAGGCCACCTGGTCCCAGGCTTGTCCTCGTGGAGCTGTGTGACCTTAGGGTTTCCTGTCCCTTCTCGATTCAGTCTCCCTCTGTTCGTGTCCAGCGGCTCCTAGCCGTCCACTCCCCGAGTCGTTCAGGTTCCCCCCCTCCCTCTCTCCCCCCCCTTCCCCTCTCTCCCCCTCCTTCCCCTCTCTCCCCTCCTTCTCTCTCTCCCTCCCTCCCTTCCCCTCCCTCCCCCCCTCCTTTTTTTTTTTTTTTTTTTTTTATTTTTGACAGGCAGAGTGGACAGTGAGAGAGAGGACAGAGAGAAAGGTCTTCCTTTGCTGTTGGTTCACCCTCCAATGGCCGCCGCGGTAGCGCGCTGCGGCCGACGCACCACACTGTTCCAATGGCAGGAGCCAGGTGCTTCTCCTGGTCTCCCATGGGGTGCAGAGCCCAAACACTTGGGCCATCCTCCACTGCACTCCCCGGCCACAGCAGAGAGCTGGCCTGGAAGAGGGGCAACCGGGACAGGATCGGTGCCCCGACCGGGACTAGAACCCGGTGTGCCGGCGCTGCAAGGCAGAGGATTAGCCTGTGGAGCCACGGCACCGGCCCGTCTCCCCCTCCTTCTCTCGACTCCCTTCCTTCCTTCCTCTCCCTCCCTCCCTCCCCTCTCCCCTCCCTCCCTCCCCCTCTCCCCCCTCCCTCTCTCCCCCCCCCCCGCCCCCCCCCCCCCCCCCCCCCCCCCCCCGTCACTGTGCCCTTCACATAACTGACCCTTTTCCCTTTTTAACACTGTTTGTCTCCACGCCCTCGGGGTCTGCAGACTCTTCCTTTCACTCTGAGTCCAGGTTCTCCCTTGGGACGGTGCAGTGCCCACGCCTGCTCTGCCGGCTTCCCCAGACCCTCTGTCTCCAGTCTCCTGGCTGCTGGGGGCCTGGGCCCCGCCCCCACCCCAGACGCAGCTGGGTTCACCTGGGATCTGGACCCAGGTGGTGTTGCTGGGTGGGGTCCTCGGTGCACAGTGGAGGGACCTCGGGCGCCTGCGCGCCCTTCTGTCCTGTCACCCTGGTGTCCACAGGCGCTCGGTGTCCACCGTGTGCCCGCGCATGTCCCGTGCCGGCCATGCGGTGCTGCCCCATGTCGACGACACGCATTCTTTGTGTCTTTTTTGCCGGAGACTGGATCCTCTGCAGAGCCTGGTTGGCCCTGTTGGGAGCTAGGCCCCTGGGGGCAGCAGCTGTCACCATCGGTGGGTGGGGCTGCAGGGCGTGTCCACAAGCCAAGCCCGACCCTCCCCACTGCCCCGGGCGCTCTCCTGCACCTGTGCAGCTGGCACTGCTCCCCGCCTGGGGGAGGGGCGGTCACTCCTGGCCCCACCCCCCTCGTTCCTACCCCTGTGGGCCGTGGTTAGGTGCAGCAGGAGCACCTGCGTCCCCTGGAGGCCGGGCTGTGCCGTGAACCCCCAGACGGAATGGAAGGTCTGAGTCTGTGCCTTCAGATAAAATGAAATTACACGGAGGCTCCTGGACGCGGGGTGGCCGGGTCCCAGCACCCATCCTGCTGCCGTTCCCCCACGGCCGAGGGTCTCACACGGGGACGGTGAGAGCCCCCAGCAGATGCAGACCCCGTGAGTGCCCTTTGCTGGGGTTGTGCGCCACATCTTTGCCCTCGCTGCTGGTGCGGCCGATCAGACCTGGCCTGGCGGCAGGGGCGGGCTCCCTGTGGCCTGGACAGGCAGAGGGGCAGGGCCAGTCAGTCCCAGCAGAGGTCCTCCTGGGTCCCAAGGCCCCGGCACCCTGACCTCTGCCTATGGCCGTGCTAAGGGGCGGAGCTGAGGAGGAGGGGCAGGTGCCCTGGCAGCCTGCAGGGGCCGGCACTGGGGACAGCGGGAGTGTGCTGGTGGGGAAGCAGCCCCTTGCCCCATTGCTGGGCTGCAGGTCTGGGGGTGGGCACCAGCCCGGCAGGGGCGGGCCCTGTGGATGGGCAGAGGCTGTGCGGCAGGCTCAGGATCCATGGGAGGCGGAGCTGGCAGGAGCAAGGGCCCGAGGGGCCACTGGTGCCCTAGCCCAGAGCAGCCCAGCTGGGCGGCGCCGGGGATACGAGCTACAGCCTCTGTGGAGGAGACGGGGTCAGCTACAGACCGAAACCGGCTTTGTGTCTTCCTGTAAATCAAGAGTCCAGGCTGTTGAGGAGGCTCCCCGGTGCCATGGGGACCTTGTCTCTCTGTGTCTGGCGTGAGGCTCCTATCCCCCAAGGCTACCTCATGGCCCAAGGTGGCTGCCGAGGCTCCAGCCAGCAGCAGGTCTACGGAAGGAAAGAGGGGTCACTTCCCACAGGGGTCCTTCCTGGGGTCCATCTCAGCCAGCTGCCCACTGCCCAGGCAGGAAATGCAGTCTTCTGTCTCAGGTGGTGCCCAGTTCTGGTCATCCCAGTCCCCAGGGAGAGGGAGGACAGCCAGGTCAGGTCCGTAGGCGGGGACAGAGGACCGGTCTTAGCTGCCTCTGAAAGCCCCACCCCTTAGAAAGACCTGCCCCCCCCCCACTGTCCCTGCTCCAACCTGGGCCTGGGGGGTCCCCGTGAGCTCGCGCCTAACCCCCAGGTGACCAGGAGGAGGTGGGTGCAGCTGCGGGAGGACCCCCAGCTCCCGGCAGCTGGGGCACCTTGGCAGGACAGGGCCCCCAGGACAGCCGGGAATGAGCAAGGGGTCAGCTGCAGAGTGGGCGCAGAGTCCCGGGCTTCTGTGGGACCGCAGGTGCTGGGGGGGGGTGCGTGGGGCTGGGCTGGCTCTGCATGGAGGCTGCTGAGGGGATGGGGGACAGGGACAGCGGGGCCTGGACGAAGCGCGGCCACCCCCACCCCACCCTGGGGCAGCGAGCTGGGAGGGAGGTGCGGGGGCGGAGGGAGGGTGCGGACCTGAGGCTCTGCAGGCGCAGGCGGGGCCACAGCCCGCGGTGGGGAGGGGGCTAAACTGCCAGTGGGCCCGGGAGCAGCCGCTCTCAGGAGTGGCCAGGCGAGTGCTGGCCAGGGAGGTGTGAGCAGCCGTAGGGGAGGCTGCACTCCCTGCCCACCTGCTGCCTGGAAGGAGGAGGCGGTGGCTGGAGCCCTGGCGTCCACCTGGCTTCCAGAGGGGGCGGAGCAGAGCCCGCAGGCAGCCTGGGCTCCTTCTGACGGCTCTGACCTGCAGCCACACCCACTCCCATCCAGACCGCGGGGCGCAGGGCACCCGGCTGCCGGCCAGGGGAGACAGGCGGCAGCCTCTGCGTGTGGGCTCAGGGTCCCTGGGCAGGGCAGCAGTGCTGGTCTGGCCTCCTGCCTTGGGGGCGTGCCCCCACTCCCAGGAGGCTCCGCCCACCAGGAGACCATTCTGGGACAGGGCCCTGTCTGGGCGGAGGCGCAGACAGCGACACCAAAGGGGGCTGGTCCCAGGGCAGGCAGGGGAGGGTGGAGCAGGGCCAAGCTCCAGGCCGGTGGGGACTGAGGACCCCGTGGCAGTGCAGGGGGCAAGTGGGGGCCAGAATGGGGCCGCCCAGGGAGCTCCACACGGCAGGCACAGGTGTCCAGTGGAGGCTGGTGAGGCCAGAGAAGGGCCAGGATGCAGCCGCCCTGGCTCGTGGGCGTGTCCCCAGCCCCAGCTGAAGGGGCCTGCAGAGGAGGGGGAGGTGGCGAGGCCCTGCCCAGCCCCCTCAGCCCCACCCAGGCCCCAGATGGCGCCCACCCCTGTGACCGAGGTTGGTGATCAAGACTCAGAAGATCCGTGGCCCCTGCGGTGGTCATGCAAGGCCACGTGGTCTTGGTCAGTAAGGGCAGGGAGGGAGAGGCCAGGGTGGGCTTGGCCAGAAGCTTCTCTGCACTGCCTGGCCGCCCGCGGGCAGGACCCCAGCGCGGCAGGTCCCGGCAGGTGCCCGCTGGGCTCACAAGGGAGGCACGGGGGCCGCTGCTCCCGGATCCCGTCTGGCTGCATTGGAGGCTGTGGCTTCCCAGGGTGCCGCCCCAGCCAGGACAAGGCAGGCCCACAGCACCTGCTCTGCTTCTGGAACCTTCTGGCCCAGCCACCGGCAACCTGGAGGCCCCAACCACAGGGCCAAGCCCGGCGGGGCCCCGCCCTCCTGCCAGTGCTGGCCGCACTGCTGGCCACACTGCTGGCCACACGGCCAGGTGTGGAATTCCGGGGTCCTGGCAGGCGGTGTCCTCCTGGCGAGGCCAGCAGATGGTCGTGGTGGCCCCAGCTGCCTCTGCTCCTTGAGAGCCCTGTCCACTAGCCGCGGCAGGGCGGCTTCGACCCCGGACTCCAGGGATGGACGAAGAGGCTACGCGTGCCGGGAGGGCGCATCGGCTCCCCTGCACCGCTCCAGTCCTACAGGGCTCAGGGCCTTCCCGGGTCCGCGGTGCCGCGGTGCAGCCCGGTCAGGGCGCAGCTGCCTGCCCGCTGCTCTCCCGCGTCCCAGGACCCCCACGTAGGGGGCCGCGCCGGGAGGGAGCCGTGGACGCAGAGCCGGACGCCCGGGGCTTGTGGGACCCGCGGTTCGTCTCTGCTCCACAGGGAGACGGCCAGAACCCCATCCTCGCCGGCGACGCTGCGCCCAGCGCCCAGGTCAGCCGCTCCCAGGCGCGCGTGCGCAAGGCCGAGTTCCTGCCCGCCCGGGACCCCAGGCCCGAGCCCCCCACCCAGGACGTACGACGCGCGGGAGCCCGGGAGGCGCGGGACGCGGTCGCCTGCTTTTATAACCGAGTGAGGCTGGGCGAGGTGCGTGTGGGCCGCCGCCCGCGCGCGCAGTCCGTCGGTGCCGGAGGGAACCCCCGCGGCGTCCTCTTGGTCCGCGGTCGGCCTCGGGGAGCGGTCCTGGGCCGCGGCGTGGCCGGCGCCGCGCTCAGAGGTGCGGCGCGTAGAAGGCGGGCGCGCCATACGTCTGCGAGCCAGCACGAAGGGCGAGAGCACGGCGGGGCTGGACAGGAAGGGTAGCTGCGCGGCGCACACGAGGCCGCCCGGGCCGTGCGCCTGGTACCCGGCCGGGCCGTGCATGGCGAGCGGCGCGCCCATGGGCGGCGACGGGCTGAGCGGGCTGAGGCCGCCGGGCAGCCCCGCGCCGGGGCCCGCGCCTGGGGCCCGCGCCCCCGCCGCCGCCGGTCGGCGCGCTCGTGTCAGCACCCGGGTTCTGCTTCTTCCACTTGGTCCGGCGGTTCTGGAACCAGATCTTGACCTGCGTCTCGGTGAGGCTCAGAGACAGCGCCAGGTTGAGGCGCTCGCACACCGACAAGTAGCGCGTGGCCTTGAACTTGTTCTCCAGCGCCACGAGCTGCTCGTAGGTGAAGGCGGTGCGCGCGCGCCGCGGCTTCCCGGACTTGGAGTCGGAGCCCGTGCGCTTCCGCTTGGGCTTGGCGGCCGCTGCGCCCTGCGCGCCGCTCCCGCCGCCGCCGCCGCCGCCGCCGCCACCGCCCGCTGCCGCCAGTCCCCGGCGGGCCCGGGGCTCCGGGCGAGCTCCCGCGGGGTCCAGGGGCCGCCGCCTCGTCGCCGGCGCCGGGAGCGAGCGCCTCGGCCTCGGCCGGCAGCCCGACCCGCGGGCCCCGAGGCCGCCGCCGCCGCCCCGCGCTCTGCTCGGTGCCCGCTTCGGGCGCCACGCCCTCGGTGTCGTCGGCGTCGTCGGCGTCCGGCGCCTCGTCCCCGCTGTCCGCGCTCGGGCTGTGGCCGTCGCCGCCGCAGTAGCCGTCGGCCTCAGCCTCGTCCGCCTGGCAGGGGTCGCCGGCACCTGCGGGCGGCGGACCGGGAGGACAGCACGGTTAGGCCCGGCCCCGCGCGCGGCTCCCCGGGGTTCTCCTCCCGGGCCCGCGCCCCCTTCCCGGCCTTCCTCGGCTCCTCCGCTGCCCCCGCCGGCCTCCTCCTCGCCCCGTTCCCGGCTCCGTCGCCGGAGCGCCCGGGCCAAGCTCCCCGCCGCGCCGGTGCAGGAGCGGGGCGGCCCGCAAGATTTGGCAGGCGGGCTCACGATCGATGCGCGGGGCAGATACAAACTTAATTAAACTCCTCTCGCGCAATGTACAAACCAGTTAAAGGCCGTTTAATTTATCTGGGCGTATATTACCCTCCAATTACGGCGGGAGCGGGGCCAGCTAATGACCAGGCGTCGGACCGCCGGCGGGGCGTGGGATGGAGCCGGCCGAGGGAAAGTGCCCCGGGCCCCGGGCTGCGGCCGCCGCCGACCTCGGGCCTGGACTCGGCCGCTGGCGGAGTCTGAGGCCCCTCGGCCGAGGCGCACGCTTCTCAGATCTCCGTTGCGCGGCCCGGGAGGGCGTGCGGGGAGCGGCGGAGCCCCGTTAAGGGCAGCGTCTGAGCAGCGGCTCCGGCCCTAGCCTCCCTTTTGAACTGGAATTTGGGAGGAAGCTCCAGGGTCCCCACAGGTGGTCTCCAAGCCTCCTTGGCGCGACCCGACTGGGGCTCAGGCCCCGCGCCCGCTCCTGGAGAAGGAACCCCCCTGCTCCGGACCCGGCCCGAGTCTCGCGGGGGCCGCAGGTGTCCTGGCTTCTCCCGGAGCTGTCCTCCGGCGGACTGAGGGCATCTGCCATCTGCAGCCGCGGCCCGGGAACGGGGGCCTGGCCCTGCCAGCGTCCGCAGCCGCGCTTGGGCCTGCTCGCTCCCGGCACCGGCAGCAGCCTGGGCCTCCCGCCCCGCGGGCTCGTGGTGCAGGTAGAGATGCGGGGAGAGCGCGCGGGGCCGTCCCCGCACCTCGGCCGCCGGAAGCTGCTCCAGCGCAGGGGCAGCCCCGGCCAGTCCACACCAAGCTCGGCTCCTCGCGCGCCCCGGGGTCGCCAAGTTGGCAGGGGAAGGTCTGGGGGGGAGGGGCGCGCCAAAAGCAATCAGGAGCGGGTCGAACGCGATCCGCGATCAATAGCGGCCCCTAATAAGTGTAATAGGTTTTAATCGAGTAATTATCCGAATTTTGACCCTATAATTTAGATGTTCGGGGGCGGTTTGCAAGGTGCTTGAAAGAGATATGCGCGCGCCGTAATGGGATATCGACCGGCCGGGGGCGCGGGCCCGCCCCATTACGGCCGCTCTCCGCCGCTAAGCACATTTCCCCTTAACTGTAATCGAAGGGATTTAATTGTTTTTGCAGAGATAACCAGCGTTTTGTCACAATTAGTCTGATTTGTCCAAAAAAAAAAAAAAAAAAGGGCGAGGAGGGCGGGCGGCCGCGGGGTCTCGGCGCGGGTGGGGAGGGCATAGGCCCGCGGCGCGCGGCCCCTCCGTCTCGGGCACCCGCACCCTCCGAGGCCCGGACGCGCCGAGGAGAGGCCCCGGGCCGGCCTCGCAGCTCCGATGCCCCTGGGTCCGGCCCGGCCGAGCTTTTCCCGCAGGCCCCGCAGTCCGGGTCGGGCGAGGCGGTGGTGGGGCTGGTGCGGACCCCGCGCTCTGCGAACTTTCCGCCGAGCCCCGGCGCGCAGCCGGGCCCAGCCCGCCCCAGGGCTCGGAGCGCAATCGCGGCCCCGCGGCCGGGCCCCGACCCCGCGCCGGACGCAGCGACTCACTCGGCAGCTCGGCTCCCGCGGCGGCGCCGGCTCCCCCGGTCAGCGGCGAGCGCTCGGCGCTCCAGCTCCTCAGTGCGCGGCGGGCGTCCCGAGGCGGCGGGGGCCGGGGCGCACGGGGCGCACGCGGCGGGCGCCACTGGCCCAGCAGCACGCAGCGGCGTCTCGGCTGTTGAACTTGTTGGGGTCCAGGATGTCCAACACCGAAAAGGAAGTGGGGCGCGGGGGCGCGGCGGGCCGGGCCGCTCCGGCTCCCTCGGGCACCGCGGGCACCGTGTCGCTGGCCGCGAGCGGCGGGGCTCCGGCGCGGGGAAAGGCGGGCAGCTCGGCGCGCCCGTCCATGGCGTCCCGGGCCGCGGCGGCGGGCGCGGGCGGTGCGGGGCCCCTGCCCGGGCGCGGGCGGCAGCGGCGGGAGCGGCAGCGCGGGGCCGTCCCCGGGAGCCGCCGGGCCGCTGGTGCTCATGCCGACCTCCGGCCGCTCGGCGCCTCGGGCGCCGGGCCGCCCTACTGGGCTCCCATCGCTGGCCCCGCGCAGGCGGCCGCTGCCTGGCGCTGCCTCCGCCGCCGCCTCAGGCGCCCGCCGCGCCCGGCCCGCGCATTTATGGCCGCCCCGCCGGAGGCGCCCACGCGCCCACACGCCGCACACACGTGCGCCCGCAGGCGGCCGCGGGCTCCGCTGCTCTCGTTAGCGCGCGCGCCTAATTGGCTAGCTGCGAACGGTCCCGGGCGGAGGAGGCGGGCCCCGCGCGGGACACACGGACGGACGCGCAGCCCCGAGCCCCGGCGCGGCCGGCCCGGGAATCGGGACAGTGGCGCGGCGCTCCCGCGGGTCCGGAAGCGACGTGCGGGGCCCGCTGGCTCCCCGAGGACCGCGGGAGTCTTGGGCGCAGGGGCCGCAGAGGCCCTGGGACTCTCGGGCTGCAGGAGCGCCAGGAGCCGGCAGGCACCTCGGCGCGCGCGGTGCGGGGCTCGTTGGCCTCTCCAGCGGCTCCCGCGCCCTCGGCGGCTGGCGGGAGGCCTCCACGCGCGGGTTCTCCGAGTCCCTGCGGGTCTGGGCCCGCCTGTCCGGGTCGCTGCCTCTCGGGGTCTCGAATCGCGTCTCGGGGTCTCCGCTCAGGGTGTCCGCGCCTCCATCCCCTCGCGCGCCCGCCCCTTTGGCGGCGTCAAATTGGAGCCCGGGGCCGCAGTCCCCGCGGGGCGGGGCGGGGCGGGCTGCCGGGTCGCTCTTTAGAGGTGGGGTCGGGAGGGAGGAGAGGGCTGCCTTCCCGCCCCGCCCCCGCCCCCGGAATGCGTGCGGGAAGCGCGCGCTCCCGGCGGGCGGCCTACGGAAAACCACTGCGCTGCGCTTGCTGGGGCAACGCGCCGGACGCCCCTGCCCGCGCCGGCAAAAGCAGGGCTCCCCACAGCGGCGACCCCGCGGCCTCCGTGGTGGGGGGCGCCGGGTGGGAGCCGGGGGCAGCGCGCGTGCACCGGCGGCCGTGCGCGCCTCCTCCTGCCATGGTCCCCCGAGCCCGCTCCGCGCGCAAGGACGGCCCTTGGCAATTATCGCGGGCAATGATCCTTTGGAAGCAGAAATTAAAAGTTGGGGGAAATTATGGGGACCGGTCGGCTGTGATCTGGGCCGAGCTCGGACACGCGGAGCCGTGGGGTGGCTGGGGCCGGGGGCGGCCAGGCCTGCTCGCCACCCCCCCACCGCCCCTCCGCGCGCGGCCCCGTCCCCAGATCCTAATCAGAGCCACAGTGCTGTGTCCTTCTCGGCGCGAGTTGATTATTCTTTATCTTTAAATTATAAATCACCTCCGGGGAAGGAGGGCGGGCGCTCTCCCGGCGCGGGGAGGTAATTATCTCCCTCGCGCCCCAGCTCGGCCCGGCTCCCCGCACGCGCCCGGCCAAGTTTGCGGATGCGGATGCGCGCCCCAGTGCGCTCCCAGGCCTCGCTCCCTGGCTCGCTCCCTCACAGCTCGAGGCTCGGTGGGCGCTCCCGGCCTGGCCGTGGCCCCGCTCACCGCCCCCCCCCACCTCCCACCGCGGGAGGGCAGACCTGCCGCCCGTCTCCCGATGCGACTCACCCACCGCAACCCCCCAAGAGCAGCAGCGTGGAAAGGCGGCCCGCACTGGTCCCTAGGCGAGGCGAACGTGGCCAAGCGAGCACTCAGCGTGCACTCACCGAAGCCGCAGCCAGGGGAGGAGCCGCCGGGCCTCGGGGTGCAGCTCGCATTGCCGAGGGACCCGCGCTGGGCGTCACAGGAGCAGCTGCGGCCACCGCAGGCACAGCAGGGGACAACGCAGGGAGCTGTGCCCAGGGCAGCGGGGACAGGCCGTCAGGACGTCTGTCCACCCCAGAACTCCTGCAGGAACTTCCCCCTCCCCCCTCGGGTGGGCCTCGGTGCTCTGCGCGGGGGCGGGGCGGGTGGTGAGCAGGGGGCTGCTCCCAGGCTTGGAGCAGGCAGGGGGCACTTCCTGTGCCTTCCCGGGGGCTCCTGCACTCTGGACAAGTGCAGGGAGGTCCGCATGTCTCTCCCACCAAGATCAGCTGGGGCAGGTCTGCGGCCTGAAGCTCGGGTTTGCTCCTCATCGCGCCCTGGTGGTCGGTAGCCCCTGGTCCGTGCACCTCTGCCGGGGCCAGCAGCTTCCCTGTGCTCTCAGGGAGTCAGGGCAGGAGGGCAGTGGCCATGACCTAAGTGCCAGGAGGGTACCTCTGCCTGTCCACTGGCCCAGCATGCGGAGCCCCACCCGCTGCAGGCCAACCAGGACGGGGGTGACCTTGGGGGGGGGGGTAGCGGGGGATGATGGGGGTGATGAGGGGATGGTGGCTGGGGTGATGGGGGTGGTGATGGGGCTGATGGGGGTGATGGTGGGGGATGGTGAGGAGGATGGTGGGGGGATAGTGAGGATGGTGGGGGGTGATGGTGGCTGGGGGGGTTCATGGTGCGTGGGGGTCTCATGACAGCATTAAGGGTAGGAGTGGGGGTGTGGGTGGACAGTGGTCAGGGTCCAGGAAGTGGGTCTAGGAGGAGGAGGGTCTAGGGTCCGCACCCCCCACCCTCTCCCCAGCACAAGCATTCTGTGAACTTGGGGGGCTCGCTGGGGGTGAATTCTGTGAGCCTCATAGACGGACACACACCCACAGGGCTCATGTGGGGACAAACCTGCCTTTTGTGCAGTTGCCCCCACACCACGGGGTCACCTTGTTGTGACCTGTGACCCTGCTCCGGAGAGGAGGCGGAGACCTGAGCCAGGCTCCGCCCCTGCCGCTCTCGGCCTCCGGGCCCCATCAGTCCATCAGCTGGGGGCGGGCCTGCCTTCAGGGCACGGGCTGCTGGCCCCCGGGGCGTGCGCTCAGCACCTCGTAGAGCACCAGCCCTGCCTGTCCTCTGGGACGCCAGGGCAGGGGCGACAGCAGGGGGCGACAGTGGGGGCAGGGGCAACAGCAGGGCGGGGGCTGTCGTCTCGGCTCTGGGCCTGCACTCGCTCCGAGGCTTCTTCCCCTCTTCCCCAGCCCAGGAGCACTGCCCGGACTCCCAGACGGGAACCCAGGCACGCTGGGTCCTTCATGCACAGGTCTTCCCTGCAGCACGGCCTGGGTGAGCAGGGTGGGCAGGGGCCAGGGTGCCCTCAGCTCCAGCCCCTGGGGGCTTCCTCCCCTTCAGGAGGTGCTGCAGGGAACAGTCCCTCCTCCAGCCTGGGACCTGGGGTGCAGGTGTGCAGCCCACCTGGGCCCAGTCCAGCCAGGGTGTCCATGGGTCCCACCCAGGGCAGGGATGGAGGCCTGGCCCTGAGCCCCTGGCCTTGGTGGTGGTGACAGCCGTGCCACCGCAGGAGGGGTGGACAGGTGGGAGGGTGGGGGGGACGGTGGGAGGATGATGGTGGGAGATGGTGGGAGGGTGATGGTGGGAGGATGGTGGGGGTGATGGGGGGAGTGATGGTGGGGGTGATGGGGGGGGACAGTGGGGGAATGGTGGGAAGGTGATGGTGGGGGGATGGGGGAGGGTAATGGTGGGGTAACGGTGGGGGTGATGGGGGATGGTGGGTGATGGTGGGGAATGAGGGTTGGGGGGCTGGTGGGGTGATGGGGAGGATGGTGGCTGGGGGCTGATGGGCTGGGGAGTTCATGGTGAGTGGGGGTCCCATGACCCTCAGCACTGAGGGTAGGTGTGGGGGTGGGGGTGGCCAGTAGTCAGGGTCCTAGAAGTGGGTCTAGGAAGAGGAAGGTCTGGGGGCTGCAACTCCCCACTGAGGCCCCAGGCTGAGCAGCACCACCACCCCCCCGCCCAGCTCCACTCCTCACCCATCACTCCTGGCGCCATCCTCTGTGACCAGGGCTCTGCGTGTCCACCAGCAGGCCTGCCCACCCTCTCCCTCATGTCTGGGCCTTCCCTGCAGCCCCCAGATCCACAGTTGTCCCCTCCACACCCCTGAGAGGCCGTGCTCCCACAGCTGGGGCCCAGCTCCTCGGCCCGGGAGCCCCACCAAGCAGGTGCAGCCCGGGTGGTGGGGAGCAGGGAGCCCCTCTGTGGCCCCAGGGCAGGGCAGGCAGAGCCTCCGGCTAAGCGGGGTCTGTGCCAGGCGCCCAGGCGCCCCCACAGCTCCCCCGGGGGGCGGGGTCACACTGAGCCTGATGGGCTGACGCACCCTCCCCCCTTGGTTGAGGGATTACTTATCGATCAGGAATCCAGAAGGGAAGCTGTGGACCCAGTGTGGGGGCCACACGGGGCGGGGCTCCTGTTGCTGCACCCCAGCCCCCTCCCCAAAAGACCCCTCCTCAGGGCTCCTGTGCCACCCTCACCCAGGGCGCTGGGGGCTTGGAGGGGGTCTTGGTTCCCCCAGGCCACAGCCACTGCCCCCTGCCCAGCACCACTGGCTCCTGCGGACAACACAGGTGACCCTAACCCCTGCGCCTGGGAGGCTGTGGGCCACAGGAGCCCCCGGGAGCCGCTGTCTGCACCAGCAGCCTGGCCAGGCTCCTGGCTGTGTGTGTGTCTGTGTGATGCTGGGGTGTGTCTGGGGGATGGGTGGACTGAGTGGGGTGAGCCCTTTCTCCTGTGTGCCTGCACCTCGGGTGGGGGTGCGGTCTAGCGGGGTCCCTTTGGGACTTGTGTGTGACTCCACCCTGTCTGCCTGTGCCTGTACAGCCCCTGTCCCCACCGGGAGCCCCCCACCTTGCAGTCCACGCCTGAGACTGAGACCCGGCTGCCTCCTCCTGTTCCCAACCGCCCCTCCCCTGGCTGCCCCTCCCTCAGCCCCACCGCCCCCTCCTGCGTGGCTGCTGCTTCTCCTGTGCGTGGGCGGCCGTGGAGGGGAGCAAGGAGAGGCAGGCGCCCCGTGCGGCGGCGGTGGTCCCGTCCCTGCGCGGCGGCTGGGCCAGGCCCTGACCGCCGCTCGACGCAGATGACGGCTAAAATTACCCGGAATCAATATTCTCACCGGGTGTCCCGCGCTGATAAGCTCTGCCAAGACAATGTCGACGATTAAAGCCGACAGCTTGAGATATTACACTATTAGTTATGCTATTTTTAATAATCTATAATATTTGGGCTATAATTAATTAATTATACGGGTCAGATAGTATCTAGGGCTGGAATGAGGTCTCAAGGACCCATTACGGCGGTAATGAGAAGGGGGAGTCTGCTGCGGGGCAGGTGCGGGGCCGGGCGCGGCCTGCGGCGGCCGGGTCAGCGGGGGAGGGCGGCGGCCCCCCCCTCCTCTGCGGTGGGAGGCGCTGCCCTCCCGCACCCGCTCCCCACCTGGCCGCGCAGGAGCGCCCTGCCCGGCCCCTCTCCCCCAGTCTCCCCGGGCGACGGCCACGGTGGTCCCTGCCTCGGACCCGGCCCGCGCTGCCCCCGCCCCACCCATCGTCTCTGCGCGAGAAGCACCCCCCCTTCGAGGCCGCCCAGGGCGAGCGGGACCGCCTCCTTCCGCCCGGGCGAGCCCACCGCGGGGCCTCGCGGGCGCCTGAGTCCATGCTCGCCATGCCCAGCACTGTGGTTCCGCCGGGGGTCGGGGTGAACCCTGGTGGTCAGCGATGGGTGTGGCGCGTGCGCTCCCCGCAGGCGGGCGGGGCTGCCCACGCAAACGTCCCGGCCAGGCCCTGCTGCGCCCCGCGCCCCGCGCAGCCTCAAAGGGGCAGGGACCGTGGCGCCGCTCGCAGGGCCCTGGGCTGGGGGAAGGCCCGCAGCGAGGTCAGGTCCACGCGAAGCGGCGCCCCGCGCGGTTCCCCAGTGGGGCCAGCGAACCAGCCCCTGGCCCCGTCCTCCGGGCCACGCGCTGCTTACCTGGCGGAGTCCTGGCCGAACAACGCGTAAGGTCAGCGGAGGTCTTGCCGCAGCCGCCGGGGGGGGACACCCCGCCCCCGCCCCGGCCTTGGGGAAGACCTGGGCTCAGATGGCCTGGAGAGCAGCCGCCTCCTCGCAGGCGCCCACCGCGCGCTCTCCCCGAACCTGGGCCATCTCCCCGTGGAAGCCGGATCTGAAGCTCCACTCGTGGCGCTGCTATAAAGTTCATCTTTTAAATTTCATTGCATTGATTCTGTTTTTAATTCCATTTATCTCTGCTTTAAAAAATTAGAGAGCACGCCCACCTGCGGGTTCACTGCCCCAAGCCTGGGAGCCAGGTGCTTCCTCCAGGTCTCCCCTGTGGGCCCAGCACCTGGGCAAGGTCCTCGGCTGCTGTCCCAGGCGTCAGCAGGGGCCGCCGGCCGCCCGTGCTCCAGCGCTGCGTGGCCGGCAGCGCGGCCGGAGTCCCCACTCTCTAGTGAGGCGGAGACTGATCTGTGGGGTCAGTGGTGGGAGTTGGTAATCGTTGCCCAAGTCCATTATTTCGCAGGGTGGACGAGCGATGACTCCCTAATCCGTTATTTCCTCATCAGTTCATCAGCTGGAATTACGGAGGGGGGGTTCTGCCCCCACTGCGCTCAGTGCTCCTGTCCCCGGGACTCCCGCGGGCCCCTAGCCCCAGGTGGGGGTCAGCCGGGCGGCAGCAGCCCACGGAGTCACTGCTCTCACAGGGGTCCCCCCTGCCCGCTGCCCACCCTGTGTCCATCTCGCAGCACAAAGTGTCCTAAGTCCATCTTGGAAACTCCCTAGCCCCGCCCAGGGAGCCTGGACACTGGTGGGAGGGGCCACTGCCCGGCTCCGCCCCCCACAGGCCCTTGGCAGTGGGCAAAGGAGAAGCATTTATCTGAAAGGTAGAACCACAGAGGGAGGGAGCAATGGAGAGGTCTTCCATCCTCTGGTTCACTCCCCACATGACTGCACCAGCTGGGACTGGGCCAGGCAGAAGCCAGGAGCCAGGAGCTCCATCAGGGTCTCCCAGGTGGGTGCAGGGGTCCTAGGACCATGGCCTTCATCCTCTTGCTTTCCTGGGCCATAGCAGGGAGCTGGGTCAGAAGTGGAGCAGCTGGGACTCAAACCAGTGCCCATATGGATGCAGGCGCTGCAGACAGAGGGTTAGCCCACCATGGCACAGCACTGGCCCCAAGAATCCGGAGATTTTATTATTTTATTTTTATTTTTAAGATTTATTTATTTGAAAGTCAGAATTATGCAGAGAGAGGAGAGGGAGAGAGAGAGAGAGAGAGAGAGAGAGAGAGAGAGAGAGGTCTTCCATCCGCTGGTTCACTCCCCAGATGGCTGTAATGGCTGGAGCTGCGCCGATCTGAAGCCAGGAGCCAGGAGCTTCTTCCAGGTCTCCCACACAGGTGCAGGGGCCCAAGGACCTGGACCATCTTCTACTGCTTTCCCAGGCCATAGCAGAGAGCTGGGTCGGAAGTGGAGCAGCCAGGACTCGAACCGGTGCCCACTCGAACCGGTGCCCACTTCAGGCCAGGGCTTTAATCCACTGCGCCACAGCACTGATCCCAAACCCAGAGATTTTAAAGATGGACTTGTTGACAGCTCACACAGCTCAGTGTCCCCTGTGTAAAGTGGGCACTCCGAGCACTGCTGGAGACCACTGGTCACTCCAGAAGGGAGCCGTGGTCCCCGCCCTCGTGTCCTCCCAGGCCCTAGGCCCTGCTGGGCCTGGGCGCTTCCACGGGGGAGCTGTGATCTGTGCCACGGAGTACCTCCTGCAGGGGGGCCCTGTGAGCATGCTAGCCACACTGCCACCCCCACAGCTGTGCATGGCCGCCAGTGGACGGGGCCTCCGTGCCCCCCGGGCACCTGTGATCCTCCCCGGCTGGAGCTCCGGCCCCAGCTGCGCTGGCCCAGCCCTGACTGCTGTGGTGGCTGAGATGGGGGCCTGGCTGGGATGCTGCTCAGGGGGCTTCGCCACCACCTTGCCCGAGCAAGAGGGGACATTATCCTGAGAGTGCCGGGGAGCAGGCTGTCCTAGGGACAGGGGACACGGGGACAGGGCACACAGGGACAGGGGACAGGGGACACAGGGACAGGGCACAGGGGACGCAGGGGCAGAGACACAGGGACAGGGACACAGGACACAGGGACATGGGATGGGGTCACAGGGGACACAGGGACACAGGACACAGGACACGGGACACAGGGACCGGGGACAGGGGCCACAGGGATACCGGGCAATGGTGGGCACCCTCAGGGGCCAGGGCAGCCCCCGGGAGCCCCTAACTGAGCCCCAGCAAGGCAGCGGCAGGGTCCAGAGGCTGCAGGATGGTGGCCCAGGGTGCTGCCAGGGGCACTGTGGTGTGCCGGGGTGTGCAGGTGGTGGGCAGTGAGTGGTGGGCATGGGGGGGGGCCGCCGGCCGTGGGCGGGATGGTGCGGGGTCAGGGCAGCTGCTTGCTCCAGGGCCCCTGGACTTCAGGCTGCAACTGCTGAGCCCAGGGTCCTTGACCCAGAAGGTGCGTGGTCCAAGCCACAAGCCCCAGGGCAGTCACGCAGGAGTCCGCTGGCCGCCCCTTCCCGGCCCCCAGACCTCCCCCTCCCCAGGGCAGGCCCCAGGCCCCAGGCCCCATTCTGCCAGGCTGGGTGCCAAGTCCACTGGGCCACCGTAGGCCCTGCCCTCAGGAGCCGGGCCTGGTGGCCATCTGGCCTGGAGATGCCACGGTGGCCCTTCCCCTGCTGCTAGGGGGTCACGTGGTGCCGGAAGGGGTCGCCGGGTCTCCCAGGAGAAGAAACCGGGTTTCCAGGCTGCCCAGCCGCACCTGCTGGGTGACACCAACCTCCTCCTGGATGCACAAGCCCCGCCCTGCTCCTGGGGTCGCCACACAGTTCTGTCTCCTGGGCCCCGCATCCTCTGACCCCCTCAGGCCCTCAGGTGAGAGAGGAGCGTCCATCTAGGGCCCCAGGGGCCTGTCCTAGTGGACAGAGCGGCTGGCTGTGGGTCTTTGCAGGGGTAGCCGTGAATCCCAGCACAACGTACCCGGCTCCAGACCCTGGCGCCCGCACCAGCCTGGGGGTGTCTAGGGCTGGGCCTGGGGAGGACCGGAGGCTGGGGGCAGGCGTCGGAGTCCTGCTGGCCGTGCCCAGAACCCCAGGTATTGGTGGACAGCACCCATCAGCTGGGGGTGCCCAGCAGAAACAGAGAGAGGCGGGATGCGATGGGCAGTGTGCTGCGGGGGCGGGGCCTCGGGTCTGCCAGGCTCCCAGAACGCCACCTCCGTCCTGTCCTGGGGGGGTCTCCCCACCCACTGTCGGCCCGCGTGGGATGCTAAGCAGCCCCCAGGGAAACCCACTCTCGGTGACCCTGGCCTTGGCCGGAGTGGCACCAGACTCGGGTCTCCGCATGGGGTGAGGGGGACCAGGTCTGCCGGTTCCAGGTGAAGCCCAGGTTCATGCCTGGGTCCCTCTGGCCACCCCTTGACTTGAGAGGGCCCCGGAACCCCGGTGGAGGTCAGGCCGGCTGACCCCCGTGGGCCGCGGCCGGGGCTCCTGCAGCCTGCTTTCTTCCCTGCCGCACCGGCGTGGGCCGGCCTGGGCTTGGTGGGCAGTCTGCAGGCCGGTGGCCAGTATGTGTGTGTGTTGGGGAGGGTCCTGGGCAGGTGTAGCCCTGGCCTGGCTGGGGGGTGGGGCTCAAAACCCACTTCGGTCTGCCCAGCTCTGGGACCTGGGTGTGGCCGGCCAGCTGCTCACCTGCCAAGGAGCACAGGGCAGGTGGGGCTACAGGGAGGCCTGGCCAGCAGCCCCCCCCCCCAAGCCTCTGCCCTGCTGCTCCAGGTGGCCCAGCAGGGTGGGGTTCGCGGCGGGGAGGCTTCCCGGGCTGTGCCCCTGCCCACCTGGCCTGTGTGTTGAGGACCGAGGGTCCCCCTTGACCCTAGAGGGGGACCTCTGGCCGCAGTGGGTGGGGTCTGGCACACGGGGGCCCAGAGAGGGGGCTCCCGGTGACACTGGGTCCCCTTTGTCATCAGCGCTGGCTGGTGGGAGTGGGGGAGGTGGGGGAGGGGACGGCCGGAAGGGGGGCAGGGGGACCTGGGCCAGCGCTGGTCTTTCAGAGCTGGGCAGACAGCCTGGTGTCCCCCCAGAGCCCACCTCCCACACTCATCGCCATTGTTAATTAAGACTGTCTCCATTACGGGGCTAATTAACAATTAGCATAAACATAATTAGCCACTGCTGACATTTAACTCATTACATTGTTTAAATAATTTTCGGAAATTGCCCCCAGCATTCTGTCAGCTTGCAGTAATGGCGCCGCTTTGTCATGTAAATTAAATGACATTTCTGTGGTTGTCACGTCCAGGGGACCCCCACCCGCTGCTGCTGGGCGCCGGCTCCAGGAGGAGGTGGTGCAGTCTCTCAGGTATGTGGGGGTCAGCTCCCCACCCTGGGGACCCCCGGTGTCCTGAGACTGAGGCTCTGAGGCAGCGTCTATGGGAGCCCCCCACCCTCCCCCCCACCCTGCATGGCTCCCAGAACGTTCCCGGGACACCAGGGGCAAAGTGGCACCCAGAACCCAGGCTGAGCTGCCTGGAGGTCACCTCCCACTGGGAAGGTCCCCAGAATCAGGCTTGCTGGAGACCCCGGGGTGCTGGCAGCGTTTGGGGGTCGTGCCTTGGTCTGGAGTCCCAGAGCAAGTGACCGTCCCGAGGGGAGCCTGCTGGGCGTCACTGCTGCCTTCTTAGGACCTTGGTGACCGACTGGAGGTGACCCCCCCCACATGCCCCTGCTTGGCCTCGGGCGACCTCCTGTCCCCAGCTCCAGCCCCGGCATCCAGGGCGCCGGGCGTCTCCCGTCCAGGGCCCAGCCTGGATCAGCTCAGACGGCGCCCAGCTCACGGCAGCCCTCAGCCCTTCCCTGGCCTAGCCCCCACGCCCACCCCACCTCTGGCTCTGCACCCTCTCATTCACTCACTGGCTTTGCTCATTCATTTGTTCCGCTGTCCTGGGCAGCAGGGCCCCGTGCAGCCCTGCCCCCACCCCACCCTGGCCACGAGGAGCCTCACTTCCCTGTAAAGGGGCCCAGGACGTGGCCCCAGGGCCCCAGGGCCCCACCAGAGCAAGGCCCCCGAGGCCAGGCAGCCTGGGGCCCCTCTATGTGCGGGGGGGGGGGTTGCGTGCGCAGCTCCTGGTGGGGGGCGAGCCCCCATGCCCTCCGCCCTGCGAGGGTTGTCGCTGGGTTCCGGCTGTTAAGTGCTTGTCAGCATCCCCAGGCCCCTTGCGACTCCATAAAATTCCCGAGAATTATAGGAGCTCCCGGGCCACATAACTCACGGCTGGGTAGATGCAGCGGGCGGCCAGTAATTCATGCGTGTGGCGATAATATTGTTTTCCACTTTCCGAGAGTCACCGCGCCTCCCTTCCCGGCCGCTGTGGACATCAGAAATCAATTTGGAAAGGTGGCTACTGTCAGGGGATAAAGCATGAAGCCGCGGCCACCTCGGCGGGGAGCCGGGCCTCCCGGCGGCCTTGGCCCTCCCTGCCCCCCGCCGGCTGGCGGGGTGACCAGGCCAGGGCTGTGGCCAGGGGGTCCGGGGCCACCTCTGGGCGGCTGCCCGCTCCGCCTCCTAGCTGGGGAGAAGCTGCTGCCCAGGACCCCCTGGCCAGGCAGAGCCAGAGCAGTGAACCCGGCTGTGGCCTCCACACTGAGTGGGCGTCACAGAGGCGTCCGGGCCCTGCTGGGGACACCGAGTGGCCGAGTGGCAGCCCTGGCCACTGCCTGACCTCTGCTGCCCCAGTGTGCCTGGACCCAGGTCGGCTGGGGGCCACAGGCACGCGGGACCCTCGGAGACGCGAGAGCTGGCGGGCGAGGGGATGAGGGGCAAGACCCCCTCCAGCTCTCCAGCCATGGCCTGACGGGGCCACTGAGTCCTGGGTGCTGGGTGCCTGTCTGTGTGTGTGTAACTGTCATGCGTGTCAGCGTATCACCGTGTGTGTGTCAACATGTAGCCATGTGTGGCAGTGTGTGTGTGTGACTGTGCATATGTGTGTGTGTGGCTGTGCATGTGTGTGGCTGTGTGTCGCCGTGTGTGGCAGTGTGTGTGTGACTGTGCATGTGTGTGGCTGTGTGTCGCCGTGTGTGGCAGTGTGTGTGTGACTGTGCATGTGTGTGGCTGTGTGTCGCCGTGTGTGGCAGTGTGTGTGTGTGACTGTGCATGTGTGTGGCTGTGTTTCACCGTGTGTGGCACTGTGTGTATGTGTGACTGTGCATGTGTGTGGCTGTGTGTCGCCGTGTGTGGCAGTGTGTGTGTGTGTGACTGTGCATGTGTGTGGCTGTGTGTCGCAGTGTGTGTGTGTGTGACTGTGCATGTGTGTGGCTGTGTGTCGCCGTGTGTGGCAGTGTGTGTGTGTGACTGTGCATGTGTGTGGCTGTGTGTCGCCGTGTGTGGCAGTGTGTGTGTGTGTGACTGTGCATGTGTGTCGCCGTGTGTGGCATGCCCTGGCTGTGTGTGTGACTGTGCATGTGTGTGGCTGTGTGTCGCCGTGTGTGGCACTGTGTGCATGTATGACTGTGCATGTGTGTGGCTGTGTGTCGCCGTGTGTGGCAGTGTGTGTGTGTGACTGTGCATGTGTGTGGCTGTGTTTCACCGTGTGTGGCACTGTGTGTATGTGTGACTGTGCATGTGTGTGGCTGTGTGTCGCCGTGTGTGGCAGTGTGTGTGTGTGACTGTGCATGTGTGTGGCTGTGTTTCACCGTGTGTGGCACTGTGTGTATGTGTGACTGTGCATGTGTGTGGCTGTGTGTCACCGTGTGTGGCAGTGTGTGTGTGTGACTGTGCATGTGTGTGGTTGTGTGTCGCCGTGTGTGGCAGTGTGTGTGTGTGTGACTGTGCATGTGTGTGGCTGTGTGTCGCCGTGTGTGGCAGTGTGTGCGTGTATGACTATGCATGTGTGTGGCTGTGTGTCGCCGTGTGTGGCAGTGTGTGTGTGTATGACTGTGCATGTGTGTGGCTGTGTGTCGCTGTGTGTGGCAGTGTGTGTGTGTGTGACTGTGCATGTGTGTGGCTGTGTGTCGCCGTGTGTGGCACTGTGTGTATGTATGACTGTGCATGTGTGTGGCTGTGTGTCGCTGTGTGTGGCAGTGTGTGTGTGTGTGACTGTGCATGTGTGTGGCTGTGTGTCGCCGTGTGTGGCAGTGTGTGTGTGTGACTGTGCATGTGTGTGGCTGTGTGTCGCCGTGTGTGGCACTGTGTGTATGTGTGACTGTGCATGTGTGTGGCTGTGTGTCGCCGTGTGTGGCAGTGTGTGTGTGTGACTGTGCATGTGTGTGGCTGTGTGTCGCCGTGTGTGGCAGTGTGTGTGTGTGACTGTGCATGTGTGTGGCTGTGTTTCACCGTGTGTGGCACTGTGTGTATGTGTGACTGTGCATGTGTGTGGCTGTGTGTCGCCGTGTGTGGCAGTGTGTGTGTGACTGTGTATGTGTGTGGCTGTGTGTCGCCGTGTGTGGCAGTGTG
This sequence comes from Lepus europaeus, assembly GCF_033115175.1. Taxonomy (NCBI): domain Eukaryota; kingdom Metazoa; phylum Chordata; class Mammalia; order Lagomorpha; family Leporidae; genus Lepus; species Lepus europaeus. Next base: position 91,131,849 of record NC_084842.1, on the reverse strand, counting down.
TGTCTGACTGTGCATGTGTGTGGCTGTGTGTCACCGTGTGTGGCAGTGTGTGTGTGTGACTGTGCATGTGTGTGGCTGTGTGTCGCCGTGTGTGGCAGTGTGTGTGTGTGACTGTGCATGTGTGTGGCTGTGTGTCGCCGTGTGTGGCAGTGTGTGTGTGTGACTGTGCATGTGTGTGGCTGTGTGTCGCCGTGTGTGGCAGTGTGTGTGTGTGACTGTGCATGTGTGTGGCTGTGTGTCGCCGTGTGTGGCAGTGTGTGTGTGTGACTGTGCATGTGTGTGGCTGTGTGTCGCCGTGTGTGGCAGTGTGTGTGTGTGACTGTGCATGTGTGTGGCTGTGTGTCGCCGTGTGTGGCAGTGTGTGTATGACTGTGCATGTGTGTGGCTGTGTGTCGCCGTGTGTGGCATGCCCTGGCTGTGTGCCACACTGCTGTGCTCTCCTTGTAGGCCAGGAGCCCGTGTGAGGTCCACACTTGTTTGTGTTTGTGTGTGGGGGTCCTGGGAGCAGCTGGGTCTCAGGTGTGGCTGTGGGCAGAGCCCTGCAGGGGGCTATACCAATGCCACCTGGCTGACCTAGCCTCCGAGGGGCCCTGCCCTCCTGCACAAGTGCCCAGCCTGCCACCTGCTCCCTAGGCTCCGCCCCCTGCCCAGGGCCTGTGCCACCGCCCAGCTCCGTGCCCTCCCCAGCTGGCCAGAGCCTCAGCCTGCCCTGCTGTCCCCGCTCTCTCCCCATGGACGTGGGCATCTGCAAGGCCTTGGGTGTGCGTGGGGGAGGGGCTGGGGGCCGGGTTTTGACCTGGGTTCAGGTCCAGATGGTCTTTGTGGAAGGAAGTTCTGCAGCCTGGGCAGTCGGGGATCCCCGCTGGTGGTCCCGTGCTGTCCCCAGCACAGGGCTGGCTGCTCAGCACAGGGACAGATACAGGCCAGGTTTGCTGGGACCCGGGCTGAGCCTGGGTGGAGGCCCAGGGCTGGCCAGGGCTTCTCCCCGCCCTCAGGATCTGTGGGTGGCTGTGGATGGTGATGTCCTCCTCGAGGCCTCACCTGGGGTTCCCTGGTGTGAGACTCCCCCAGCAGGTGCACTGAGTGCACAGAGTCAGGCCAGGTCAGACCCTCCCCCCCACAGCTGAGTGGACAGAGCCAGGCCAGGTCAGACCCCCCCAGCTGAGTGGACAGAGCCAAACCAGGTCAGACCTCCCCAGCTGAGTGGACAGTGGACAGAGCCAGGCCAGGTCAGACCCCCCCAGCTGACTGGACAGAGCCAGGCCAGGTCAGACCCCCCCCAGCTGAGTGGACAGAGCCAGGCCAGGTCAGACCCCCCCAGCAGGTGCACTGAGCCAGGTCTGGGTCAGACCCCCCCAGCAGGTGCACTGAGCCAAGCCAGGTCAGACCCCCCCAGCTGAGTGGACAGTGGACAGAGCCAGGCCAGGTCAGACCCCCCCAGCTGAGTGCACAGAGCCAAGCCAGGTCAGACCACCCCAGCTGAGTGGACAGAGCCAGGCCAGGTCAGACCCCCCCAGCTGAGTGGACAGAGCCAAGCCAGGTCAGACCCCTCCAGCTGAGTGCACAGAGCCAAGCCAGGTCAGACCCCCCCAGCTGAGTGGACAGAGCCAGGCCAGGTCAGACCCCCCCAGCTGAGTGGACAGAGCCAGGCCAGGTCAGACCCCCCACCCCAGCTGAGTGGACAGTGGACAGAGCCAAGCCAGGTCAGACCCCCCCAGCTGAGTGGACAGAGCCAGGCCAGGTCAGACCCCCCCAGCTGAGTGGACAGAGCCAGGCCAGGTCAGACCCCCCCCCAGCTGAGTGGACAGAGCCAAGCCAGGTCAGACCTCCCCAGCTGAGTGGACAGAGCCAGGCCAGGTCAGACCCCCCCAGCTGAGTGGACAGTGGACAGAGCCAAGCCAGGTCAGACCTCCCCAGCTGAGTGGACAGTGGACAGAGCCAGGCCAGGTCAGACCCCCCCAGCTGGGTGGACAGAGCCAGGCCAGGTCAGACCCCCCCAGTTGAGTGGACAGTGGACAGAGCCAGGCCAGGTCAGACCCCCCACCCCAGCTGAGTGGACAGTGGACAGAGCAGGCCAGGTCAGACCCCCCACCCCAGCTGAGTGGACAGAGCCAGGCCAGGTCAGACCCCCCCAGCTGAGTGGACAGTGGACAGAGCCAGGCCAGGTCAGACCTCCCCAGCTGAGTGGACAGTGGACAGAGCCAGGCCAGGTCAGACTCCCCACCCCAGCTGAGTGGACAGTGGACAGAGCCAGGCCAGGTCAGACCCCCCCAGCAGGTGCACTGAGCCAAGCCAGGTCAGACCCCCCCAGCTGAGTGGACAGAGCCAGGCCAGGTCAGACCCCCCCAGCTGAGTGGACAGAGCCAGGCCAGGTCAGACCCCCCACCCCAGCTGAGTGGACAGAGCCAGGCCAGGTCAGACCCCCCACCCCAGCTGAGTGGACAGAGCCAGGCCAGGTCAGACCTCCCCAGCTGAGTGGACAATGGACAGAGCCAGGCCAGGTCAGACCCCCCCCCAGCTGAGTGGACAGAGCCAGGCCAGGTCAGACCCCCCCAGCTGAGTGGACAGAGCCAAGCCAGGTCAGACCCCCCAGCTGAGTGGACAGTGGACAGAGCCAGGCCAGGTCAGACCCCCCCAGCTGAGTGGACAGAGCCAGGCCAGGTCAGACCGCCCCCAGCAGGTGCGCTGAGTGCACAGAGTTAAGCCCCAGTCAGGAACCCCCCCTCCAAGCAGTGTACTGAGTGGACAGAGCCAGGTCTGGGTCAGACCCCCGCCCCCCAGCAGTGCACTGAGTGGACAGAGCCAGTGCAGGATCGGGACCCTCGAGCCAGCCCCACCTGAAGGCCTCCCAGGGCCAGGGAGCCACAGCCAGAGCCCTGGGATCCTGTGCCCACCCTCAGCCCTGGGGCTGCCTGGGAGGCCTCGTCCGCCTGGGACCGCCGGCTCCCGAGGAGGAGCTGTCACTCCCGCTCCGCGGTGGCCGCGACACTAAACGTCTCATTTCCGCTCCATCCTGGGACCTAATTGCTTCCAGGCTGGACTGGGATATGATTCTCCCTGACTGCTGAGCCCCTGCCCACCGCGGCCAGGGCCAGCCACCCCGGGAGAGTCCTGCAGCCCGCGTGCTGCTGGGCCGTGCGCCCGTGCACGCGTGGTCACAGGTGTGCACTGGCGTGAGCGCCCCACGCGCCCCCACACTGTTTCCCTCATGGATTCCTTCCAGGGTAAGTGACAGCCCTGGGGCGGAGTAGCAGGAGGGCGCCAGGGGACAGGCTGTGCTGGCCCCACTGACCACAGGCCTGCCTGGGGCCTGGCGCAGAGACACACGGGTGGAAAGGTGGAAAGTGGACAGAGGACAGACTGGACTCGGGCCTGGCCCCACCTCCAAGCCTGCATGTGGCCGCAGGGGAGGGAGCCCCGGGGTGGAGGAGGCCCAGGATGCACCATCCGGAGTGACCAGTTGGGGAGGGCTTGGAGGAGGCCGTGGGCTGCCACGCTTTGGGCTGGGTGAAGGCACTGGTGCTGGGGAAGGCAGAGGCCCTGGCCAGCTGGGGCCAAAGGCACAGATGGGGGTGCAGGTCTGGAGGCTGAGGGGTTTGGTAGACAGTGCGACCTTGAGCGTCCCATCCACACTCCTGGCCATCTGTACAGGACCGTTTTGCCACCTGCCTCATGGGACACGGGTTTGGGGTGACGCAGAAGATCGCTGGGGTCACTGCTGAGCCCCGACCCCTCGGCTCAGGCTCCGATACTGGTTCCTGTCCGTCCCCTGTCGCCTGACCATGGCGTCCGGCCTCATCCCAGCCCCCACTCTGCTCCGCACTCAGCCCTGGGAGCCCTGTCCCACACAGGGGCTGCCCACGGGGGGGCGGGGAGCGGCCGCCGGCCTGTGAGTTCATTTTGCAGCCGCGCACCTGCAGCCGCGGAGCCCGGTGAGGCTCGGGGGCTCGGCGAGGAAGACCCTATTGATTGTAATTACCCGCAACCAGCCCACAGGGACAAAGGACTCCGGTGTTTATTTAGCGGGGCTGTGCGCTGCCGTTGGGGAGGCAGAGATCAAATCAGCGCCCTCGCCTCGGCCGTAATAACCAGCCAGAACGCTCCCGGGGCTCGCACGTCTTTCTGGAGCCATCCCCGCGCCCCTCCTCGGCAGGCCTGGCCAACAAGCGGCAATTACAAGCTGTCGATATTAATTCAATTAAATCCGGGTTATTTATTGGGTATTATGGAGGAGGATTCCCAGGCACGACCGAGGGAGAGCAGAGCCGATGGCGGGCATGGATGCAGGCGCAGGTGGGCTGCCGGGCTGGGGGGAGTCGGGGCGGAGGGCAGAGGCTGTGCAATGCCAGGTCCAGGATTGGTTCTGTGGGACGCTGGTGACAGTGATGACCACGGTGGTGATGGTGACGGTGACGGTGATGATGGTGATGGTGATGGTGATGGTGAGGATGGTGATGATGATGATGGAGGTGATGATGGTGATGGTGGTGATGATGGTGACGATGATGGTGATGGTGAGGATGGTGATGGTGATGGTGAGGACAGTGAGGACGATGTGGAGGTGATGATGATGGTGATGGTGATGATGATGGTGATGGTGGTGGTGATGGTGAGGATGGTGATGGTGATGGTGATGTGATGGTGGTGGTGATGGTGGTGATGGTGATGGTGGTGATGGTGATGGTGAGGATGGTGATGGTGGTGGTGATGTGATGGTGGTGGTGATGGTGATGGTGAGGATGGTGATGGTGATGGTGATGGTGGTGATGGTGATGGTGAGGACGGTGATGGTGATGGTGAGGATGGTGATGGTGGTGGTGGTGGTGATGGTGATGGTGGTGATGGTGATGGTGAGGATGGTGATGTGGTGATGGTGATGGTGAGGATGGTGATGTGGTGATGGTGATGGTGGTGATGGTGATGGTGAGGATGGTGATGGTGATGGTGGTGATGGTGATGGTGATGGTGGTGATGGTGATGGTGAGGATGGTGATGGTGATGTGGTGATGGTGATGGTGGTGATGGTGAGGATGGTGATGGTGATGTGGTGATGGTGATGGTGATGGCGATGGCGATGGTGATGGTGAGGATGGTGATGTGGTGATGATGATGGTGAGGATGGTGATGACAATGATGGAGGTGACAATGATGGTGATGGAGGTGGGAGTGAAAATGGATGGTGCCTGCCTGCTGCCATTAAGAGGAGAATGGGATGGCCCCTCAGTGGAGCCCAAGTTCCAGATGCTGTGGCTCAGAGGCCCTGGGTGAGCCTCACTGCCTGTGACAGGAGGACCACAGAGGACCCAGCGGTTGGGGCCCCCGATCCAAAGGGCAGAGGTGGTGCCCACAGCTGCCACCAGGGCTGGCAGAGCAGGGTGGGGGAGCAGCGCTGGTCCTCACCGAGAGCCTTGGTGCCAGGGACTGTCTGGGTGAGCACTCGTCAGCTCTGCCTGCTCCCCGTCCACCCTGCGCACCCTGGTGTGCACCTGCTCCCCGTCCACCCTGGTGCACACACCTCCCACTCTCGGCCCCGGGCAGGTGCCGGTGCCGAAGCCAGGGTGCCTGCAGTGGATTCTAAAGTCTAGAGGTGCTGCTGGTTTTGCAGAGGCTGGGGGGGGGGGCATCACGGCAGGTGCAGGCCAGGCCCCGTTTGCTGACACAGCTGGGACCAGCTGAGGATTCCAGGGGATTTGAGTGGGCAGAGAGAAGTCTGCCAGGTAGATGGGCCTGGCCAGCAGATGTGGGTGTGGGGACCACAGAGCAGAGCTCACCGGGGGTAGGGAACCAGGCAGGGGGTTCACAGACACAGGGCCTAGGGCTGCTGGGACAAAGCAAGGGTTCCCTCCTGGTCTGGAGCCAGGAGTCTGAGGTCAGGGGTCAGAGGCCAGGGTCAGGGGGTCTGAGGTCTGGGCTGCTCTCTCTGGGGGCTGCAGGGCGGCCCTCCTGCCTTTTCCGGGGCCCAGTGTGGCCTCCCTCCCCCATCTCTGCCTCTGCCCCCGGCTGCCCCTGTGTGTGCCTCGCTGTCTGTCTCTTCCTGTAGGGACACCAGACCTGGGATGAGGGTCTCCATCGGCAAAGACCGTTTCCAGCATGGGCATCCCCGGTCTCTGATGCACACGAGGCTCCTGGGCACGCTGACTCCCTGGGCTTCAGGAGGCTGACGGTCGGGCGGTGACCTCCGGGGAGGCCGCCGGCTGCACCCTGCACCCTCACACGGCCTCGAGCCACAGCCTGAGCTGGGCCGCGCTGGACACCGTGTCTAACTGGCCGAGATTGGCCTGCTTGGGTTCCTCGCGGCGGCTGAGCGATTGGATCGGAGCTGCAGCCGGCAGCCGGGGCAGTAATTGCCTGTTATAAGATCGGAGGGCCACGGGGCGGGGGCAGCTCCCGGCCGAGGGCAGCAGGGGGAGGGGGCCGCAGCCACTGTCGGAGGGAGATAAGGCCCTCAGCCTCGGCCCTAATCTCCTGCCGGGTCCTGGACGGAGCCCGAGGCAGGCTGGAGCGAGCAGGGCCCCGTCCAGCCAGTGTCCACGAGATTGCTTTTAAACGTTAATTTCACGGCTGCCCAGGACGAGACCGGCACCGGCCTGGGTGCCTTCTGCGTCTCAGGCTGACGCGTCCCCAGCACAGGGCGCCACCTCACCGCCTGTGGGGCCTGCGCGCTGCACCCCGGGGCCCGGGCCTCGCCCGCCAGCTCTCTCTCCTCCGGCCTGGGCTGGCCCTGCACTCCCGCCCAGGAAGCAGCCCGAGGGGACTGGGCACGGGGCTGCCCGAGGGGACACCAGGTGGAAGGCAGGCCCCACCCAGAGCCTGGACCGGGCATGGGCGCTCCGGGGAGGAGGGACTTCCACTCCGACCTCACACGAAGACTCCAGGGGGCTCTTGAGGGACCCCGGGAATGGAGGAAGGGCTCAGCCCGCCCAGTGGGGTCAGGAGGCCTCAGGGTCCCGCGGGAGGGAGGGGCAAAGGGCTTGGGGTTCCCGTGCAGGGCACCCCAGGAGGGCTGCTGGAGGCGCCTCCGGCTGGGCTGTCCCTGGGGCCCCGAGGGGGAGGGAGCCGGGACTCTGCTCCCTGGACGCATGGCCCCTGCGGGAGCGGCCACGGGCGCCCCCAGGTCTGTGGAGAGGGGAACCAGCGCGGGCGGGCTCTGCGGGGCGTCAGCGGGTGCCTGCGCGGCCGGGCGACGTCGCTCACGTAGCTGCGGGAAAGCGGGCGACCCCGTGTCCAGGCCGCCCGCGAGGCTCTCACCCGGCGGCCGCCGCAGCCGCAGGCAATTTATCTCCGTCTCCTCGCTCTTAAAACACTTTTATCAAAATTGGCGGTCACACGGCGCTGAACCGTGGTGGCCTCAATCTTGGACGCGCGCTGCGGATTCTAATTCGCGGAAGATTAATGCGCTGGCGCCCCTCGCGCCCCCTCCCGCGCGGGCCAAGCCCCGCCCCGGCTCCGCAGACCCCACCCACGCCCGCCTGCCCGCACCCCGGGCCGCTCGCTCGCCCCGCCGCGCCCAGCCCCCTCGCCAGCCCCACCACTGACCAGCGGTGACACCTGCGCTGGCCAGCGCCCACGGGGCGCACAGCTGGGGCTCACCAGTTGCGCACTTGTATTTGCGAACGCGACAACCCCGCCCACTCGCCCAGGGCCGGCTGCCGGGGATCCCGGGTCGGGTAGCCCCCAAGGTGGGGTCCCACCTGCGCAGGGAGGCCAAGCCAGCTCCCAGGCCTGGAGCTTCCAGGCCCAGAGCCCAGAGGCTCCAGGCAGCGGGCAGGGCTGGACTCCCGGGGCAGGGGGCTTCTGGCTCCACGGGTAGGAGGGGGCTTGGGGCTGGGCTGGCGGGTAGCTGCACTCTTGTCTGTTATGAAACACACCAGCACTCACAGCCCGGTCAGAACTGACCCCTGTCACTCTTGGTGACATTCCTGGAACTCCAACTGTGGGGACAGGGACAACAGGGCCTCCCTAAAATGCACCCTCCGGATCCACTCACACCCGTGGTGTCTGGAGCAGGAGCAGACACAGGAAGTGGTCCTGAGGGGGAGGGCTCAGTGTGGGGGCCACTGGGGACCAGGCAGAGGCCCCTCCACAGCCGCTGGCCTGGACCCATGGGGTGGAGGAGCCCCACTGGGGAGGGACAGGTGGCCAGGAAGGCAAGAGATGCAGGAGCAGGATAAAGGCCCTCTGTGGGAAGCCAGGCAGATCTGGGGTGGGTGCAGGCAGGGTGGGCTTGGGGCGGGGAAGACACCCGGAGTTCTCCAGGGAGAGGGGAGGATGATGGATGGACGGCTGGATGCATCCATAGATGGATGGTGTATGGATGGGCGGGTGGGTGGGTGTATAGATGGGTGGTGTATGGATGGGCGGGTGGGTGGGTGGGTGTATAGATGGGTGGTGTATGGATGGGCGGGTGGGTGGGCGGGTGTATAGATGGGTGGTGTATGTATGGATGGTGTATGTATGGGCGGGTGGGTGGGTGGGTGTATAGATGGGTGGTGTATGTATGGACGGGTGGGTGGGTGTATAGATGGGTGGTGTATGGATGGGCGGGTGGGTGGGTGGGTGTATAGATGGGTGGTGTATGTATGGGCGGGTGGGTGGGTGGGTGTATAGATGGGTGGTGTATGTATGGACGGGTGGATGGGCGGGTGTATAGATGGGTGGTGTATGTATGGATGGTGTATGTATGGGCGGGTGGGTGGGCGGGTGTACAGATGGGTGGTGTATGTATGGGTGGTGTATGTATGGGCGGGTGGGTGGGCGGGTGTATAGATGGGTGGTGTATGTATGGACGGGTGGATGGGTGGGTGTATAGATGGGTGGTGTATGTATGGACAGGTGGGTGGGTGGTGTATGTATGGGTGGTGTATGTATGGACGGGTGGATGGGTGGGTGTATAGATGGGTGGTGTATGTATGGGCGGGTGGGTGGGTGGGTGTATAGATGGGTGGTGTATGTATGGACGGGTGGATGGGCGGGTGTATAGATGGGTGGTGTATGTATGGATGGTGTATGTATGGGCGGGTGGGTGGGCGGGTGTATAGATGGGTGGTGTATGTATGGGTGGTGTATGTATGGGCGGGTGGGTGGGCGGGTGTATAGATGGGTGGTGTATGTATGGATGGTGTATGTATGGGCGGGTGGGTGGGCGGGTGTACAGATGGGTGGTGTATGTATGGGTGGTGTATGTATGGGCGGGTGGGTGGGCGGGTGTATAGATGGGTGGTGTATGTATGGACGGGTGGATGGGTGGGTGTATAGATGGGTGGTGTATGTATGGACAGGTGGGTGGGTGGTGTATGTATGGGTGGTGTATGTATGGACGGGTGGATGGGTGGGTGTATAGATGGGTGGTGTATGTATGGGCGGGTGGGTGGGTGGGTGTATAGATGGGTGGTGTATGTATGGACGGGTGGATGGGTGGGTGTATAGATGGGTGGTGTATGTATGGATGGTGTATGTATGGGCGGGTGGGTGGGCGGGTGTACAGATGGGTGGTGTATGTATGGGTGGTGTATGTATGGGCGGGTGGGTGGGCGGGTGTATAGATGGGTGGTGTATGTATGGACGGGTGGATGGGTGGGTGTATAGATGGGTGGTGTATGTATGGACAGGTGGGTGGGTGGTGTATGTATGGGTGGTGTATGTATGGACGGGTGGATGGGTGGGTGTATAGATGGGTGGTGTATGTATGGGCGGGTGGGTGGGTGGGTGTATAGATGGGTGGTGTATGTATGGACGGGTGGATGGGCGGGTGTATAGATGGGTGGTGTATGTATGGATGGTGTATGTATGGGCGGGTGGGTGGGCGGGTGTACAGATGGGTGGTGTATGTATGGGTGGTGTATGTATGGGCGGGTGGGTGGGCGGGTGTATAGATGGGTGGTGTATGTATGGACGGGTGGATGGGTGGGTGTATAGATGGGTGGTGTATGTATGGGTGGGTGGATGGGCGGGTGTATAGATGGGTGGTGTATGTATGGGTGGTGTATGTATGGACGGGTGGATGGGTGGGTGTATGTATGGGTGGTGTATGTATGGGCGGGTGGGTGGGTGGGTGTATAGATGGGTGGTGTATGTATGGGCGGGTGGGTGGGTGGGTGTATAGATGGGTGGTGTATGTATGGATGGTGTATGTATGGGCGGGTGGGTGGGTGTATAGATGGGTGGTGTATGTATGGATGGTGTATGTATGGGCGGGTGGGTGGGTGGGTGTATAGATGGGTGGTGTATGTATGGACGGGTGGATGGGCGGGTGTATAGATGGGTGGTGTATGTATGGGCGGGTGGGTGGGTGTATAGATGGGTGGTGTATGTATGGATGGTGTATGTATGGGCGGGTGGGTGGGTGTATAGATGGGTGGTGTATGTATGGATGGTGTATGTATGGGCGGGTGGGTGGGTGGGTGTATAGATGGGTGGTGTATGTATGGACGGGTGGATGGGCGGGTGTATAGATGGGTGGTGTATGTATGGGCGGGTGGGTGGGTGTATAGATGGGTGGTGTATGTATGGATGGTGTATGTATGGGCGGGTGGGTGGGTGTATAGATGGGTGGTGTATGTATGGATGGTGTATGTATGGGCGGGTGGGTGGGCGGGTGTATAGATGGGTGGTGTATGTATGGGCGGGTGGGTGGGCGGGTGTATAGATGGGTGGTGTATGTATGGGCGGGTGGGTGGGCGGGTGTATAGATGGGTGGTGTATGTATGGACGGGTGGGTGGGTGTATAGATGGGTGGTGTATGTATGGATGGTGTATGTATGGGCGGGTGGGTGTGTGGGTGTATAGATGGGTGGTGTATGTATGGATGGTGTATGTATGGACGGGTGGATGGGCGGGTGTATAGATGGGTGGTGTATGTATGGGCGGGTGGGTGGGTGTATAGATGGGCGGGTGTATGTATGGATGGTGTATGTATGGACGGGTGGATGGGTGGGTGTATAGATGGGTGGTGTATGTATGGGCGGGTGGGTGGGTGGGTGTATAGATGGGTGGTGTATGGATGGACGGGTGGGTGGACAAGCAGAAAGACATCCATCTCCAGTGTTCCTGAGCAGGTTGGGAGGCCCCTCTCCCTATACGCTGGGAATCAGGTTTTTCTGGGTGCAGAGGGCACACAGACACGGCCGAGCTCTCCTGACCCATGGCTTGGGTCAGGAAGAGGCGGGGTCTTTTGGTCTGGCTGGGTTGGGAGCCTGCACCAGGAGGTGGCTCGGGGCAGGGTGCGTCCCGGACAGGAGGCCCCCCTGCTCCTGCCCAGTTGCTAGGGGATAAAGCTGGTGCTCTGAGCAGGGCCCCCAGGGGGCCTTGTCTGGTCTCTGCAGGGTCAGTACTGACCTCCAGGTGACTTGGGGGAGACCCTGCCCCAGCCCCAGCTGGGACATACGAGCTCCAGCTCCCCAACAGTGTCCAGGAGCCCGAGCAGGTGCTGTCAGCAACTCTGCAGGGGTGCACGGGCAGAGCCAGGAAGCAGGAGGGGTGCCCGCCCGCAGCCCCTCACCCGGCGGCTTGCCCGGTCTGCCGGCTCTGCTCCTGCCCAGCCCCTCCTCCACCTGCGGCCTTCCAGGAACCCCAAGGCTGGGCCTGCCACAGCCACCTGGCCATTCCTGCAGGCCCAGCCAGGCCTCAGGGTGCTCCCAGGCCAGGGGCTGAGTGTTCTGCGCCTGGCTTGGTTTCCTAGGCGTCCACCTTGGGAAGACGGCCCAAGAGCAGGTGCCTGTGCCTTGGGCCGGGCGGTCGCCCCTCTCACTGCTGTGTGCTTGCTTGGGCCAGGTGGGTCCCCAGTGTCTCCCCACGGGCTGTTGGTCCCTGGGTCTGGATGGGTCACTCTTGCACCTGTTGTGGCTGCAGCCTCCCCAAGCCCTTCCCTCTGGTGGGACGCTGCCCCCCCCTCCCCCCCGTGGGTGTTGATGGCCTGGGCTCAGTTCCTGATTGCACACCGAGATCCCAGCTGGCCTCTGTCATGGCCGTCCTCTCCTGCTGCCACTGCTGGCCCAGCTGCCCGCTGCCACTGCACCCATGCACCCAGGCCTCGGGTCCCTGGGGTGCATCCGAGGAACTGAGCTGGGTGCTCCCTGGGGACAGCAGGGTGGGGGGCACAGGGCCCATCCACGGCCTTGTGGGATCCCCTTGCCCAGCGAGCGAGAGGACCCCTGGGGCTGTGAGAAGACCGCTCCCTGAGCTGACCCTGGGCCCAATCCTGGCTGCTGCCCCCGCCCCACCTCCACTGCCCACCGGCGGGGAGGGGCAGGCCACGGCTTGGCTGGCAGAGGAGGCTGTGGGTGTTTTCCTGGATTTTCAGGAAATCCCCAGGTGGGACTCGGGACCTGCTAACTGGTGGCAGGCAGCGAGCCGCACCCCCACCCCTCGGAGGGCGGGGCTGCAGTGCGGGGAGTTGGCAAGTGTGGCGGAGCCGCGTGGTGAAATGAATTCGCCATCTTTCAGGGAACAAAATCATTGAGCTTACAGACTAAATTTAACAGCCTAATAGAAATATGCAGGTGAAGGTACAATTAATTTTAATTACTAGACTATACATTGTTGGTTGCACAGCCAAGAGTAAAATTAAAATGGCAATCACAATTAGAAAATTGCAACCTCATTGTGCAACAAATTAGTCACAAATTAAAAGTGCGGGCACCATTATCCTCTCCTTGCTGCTCTGTGACCACTGCTGCCTCCTGCAGCCTTTGTCCCCCTGCCGCCGGTCCACCTGCTGGGGACACCTCCGGGGAGAGCGCTGGCCTGGGCCCAGGACACTTGGCCAGTGGCCAGCGGCCAGCGGCGCTGCGGCCTCCTCACTACGCCTGGGCATCCCGGGGCCAGGAGAGCGGCCTCGCCCCGGCTCTCGTCCACAGCTGGGCTTGAAAGGGCTGGCCAGACGCCTGTATGGCCCCGGTGACTGTGTGGTTCCAGCCCTGGAGGCAGGGGACCGCGGAGTTCGAGCTGCCCTCCGTGTCCCTGCGCTGGGGGTAATGCGGGGTCTCCAGCTCCCCACAGACCGCCCTGGCTCTCCTCCCTGCCCTGGGTGGGGAAGCATGGGCCTGCAGGAGCTGGGTAACCTCGCTCTAGCCCAGCGCCTGCTGTCCACTCTGTATTTCCAAACAGGGTCTCCAGACACCCCAAGTTCAATTCAGACAACACTGAGCACAGCACCTGCCCCATCTCCTCCAGTGCCCTTGACTCAGGGGGTCTCATTGCCCCCACCCTCCCCAAGTCCCCAACTTGCCTCCTGGGGACGGCTCAGGACCCTCACCCCCCCAACCCCGCGCAGCCCTCCCCCACTGCGCCCCCAGCTGTCCAGGGACAAGTGGCAGCCCCGCCCCCCGGGGGGCCTCCCCGGGCAGAGGGGGCTGCAGGTCTCAGGTGGGCTGCGCCTGCCTCCGTGTGGCAGCTGCGGTGTCGCCATGTCCCCACTGCCCAGGCTGGGGAGGTGGCCAGAGCTCAGACGGCAGAGGCAGCACAGCGCCCAGGAGGGGCCTGGTGGGGGCAGCTGTCCGGCGCCCCGGTGCCAGCTGACCTGGGAAGGCCGCAGGTGCGGCCATGGGGCAGAGGCAGGGAGCAGCAGCATGGAGCGCGTGTCCGGCCAGTGCGGCCCCCCAGGCTGCCCGGATTAACCCGTCGGTGGGGGCTGCCGGGAGGTCCGGCTCTGGGCCGGCGTCCGGTGAGAGCGCGGAGCCCGGCGGTCAGTGCCCCCCGCCCCAGGACGCTCCGGGGAGGCTTCCCTGGGGCAGAGCCGGCTCCGAGCCCGGAGCCGGTTCCCGCCACCCCCGCCCCCATCTCCCTCTACCCCCGTCTCCCTCTACCCCCCCCCCACACACACACACGGCGGAGGAGGCCGGGACAGGATCCACCGCCGCCCCTCGCACGGGGGGAGGCGGGGATCCGGGACGCAGCCCCCGCCCCTTTGGGGCCGCGGGTTTCTCTTCTGGGGAACCCGCACGGGGCCGCCGTCCTGGGGCCGCTGGAGCGAGCGCGGGAGATGGGGAGACAGGGGAGCTGTGCCCCTGGCCTCCCCACAAACAGCCCCCACGGGGTCACTTCCTACCGCATCCTGGCACTGGGGACAGTGGGGGTCGAGGGTGCCTGATGGCCGGAGCCCTGCAGAGCAGGGCGGGGTCTAGAGCCCTGCAGAGCAGGGCGGGGTCTAGCGCCAAGGGCAGGGAGGTGGGCTGGGTGGGCCAGCCACGCCTCCCCATGCAGGCCGGGGCCCCAGTGCCGCCAGCCCTGCACCAGCCACCCCGCTCTGGCAGAGGTTTGGGGCCGGCAGGTCGGACTGACTCAGACCCCCTCTCGTGGTTGAGCCTCCAGACCCCCGGGCGTCCGCAGCCCAGGTGGGTCAGGCGGGCTGCCGGTTTCCCACATCCCTCAAGGAGCTGCAGGCACCTGCTGTGGCCGGCAGGACCCAGGATCCCACCCCCATGGCTGGTCCTCCCGGCAGCGAGGGAGGGGAGGGAGCAGTCCAGTTCCCTTCTCCCCCCCCCCCCCCCCCCCGCCCAGCCGGCTGTGCCAGCAGGGGGAGGTGACTTGATCTGACACAGAGGGCCTCTGGGAGGCGGTGGCATAGGCTTGGGGGCGCTGGAGCCTCTGTGACGCCGCCCTCACAGCAGATCTCTGCCTCCAGAGTGGCCCCTGGCCGCTGTGTCCACCGTGGCAGGAGGGAGAATGGCGACAAACCCACTCCCACCCCGGGCTCTGCCCTGCTCACGTGATATAAACCGGCTCCTGTGACCACGGTGTGGGGCACATGTTCAGAGCAGCACCCGGCCTCCCCCCAGCCCACACCGTCCCTGGGGGACCCTGCCCACCAGCCAGGCTGGACACAGCCCAGGAGCCTGTGGGGTCAGGGTCCAGAATCAGGAGACCCCAGCAGGGACGGCAAAGCGCCAGGGCCAGCCAGAGGGTGGGACACGGCCAGGCACGCGTAGGGAGGCGGCCGGCGGGAGCTGACCTGGGCGCTGCTGTGTGGACAGCTGTGGCCCCCTGAGGAGCTCACGCTTCCTGGGCAGGTGGCTGACGTCCTGTCTCCCTGCTCTTCCGGCGTGGCTGTGGCTGCCCCGGAGGCTCCGTCCCAGCTGTTGGTCACCGTGGCGCAGAAGCGGCTCGGGCTTGGAATCCTGGGATTCGGCAGTGACTTTAGCGAGAACGGACGCCGGGACAGCATCATCTCCCCGGCCGAGAACAAGCACACGGCCCCGTGGCTTCCGGCGTGCGAGCCATGACGTCTTTTGTCAGAGTTGTCTCTGTGTGTTTCATATGTTTAACAAGTTCATTTGAAAGGCAGAGAGAGAGAGAGAGAGAGAGAGAGAGCGCGCGAGCAAGAGAGCGCTTCCATCTGTTGGTTTATTCCCAAAATGGTGACAACAGGCAGGGCTGGGCCAGGCCAAAGCAGGAGCCGGGAACTCCATCCTGGTCTCCCATTAAGGTACAGGGACCCAAGCAGTTGGGCCATCTGCTGCTGCTTTCCCAGGCCCATTTGCGGGGAGTTGGATTGGAAGAGGAGCCACTGGGTCTCGAACCAGCACTCTGATATGGGATGCCAGGATCACAGGCAGTGGTTTAAACACTGTATTCATATAAAAACCTTAGCTTGGCCGGCGCCGCGGCTCACTAGGCTAATCCTCCGCCTGCGGCGCCAGCACCCTGGATTCTAGTCCAGGTTGGGGGCGCCGGATTCTGTCCATTGCTCCCTCTTCCAGTCCAGCTCTCTGCTGTGGCCGGGGGGGGGTGGGCAGTGGAGGATGGCCCAAGTGCTGGGGCCCTGCACCCGCATGGGAGACCAGGAGGAAGCACCTGGCTCCTGGCTCCTGGCTTTGGATCGGCGCGGTGCGAGCCGTAGTGGCCATTTGGGGGGGTGAACCAACGGAAGGAAGACCTTTCTCTCTCTCTCTCTCTCACTGTCTAACTCTGCCTGTCAAAACAAACAAACAAACAAACAAAAAACCTTAGCTGGGGGCCAGCACTGTGGTGTAGCAGATTAAGCCACCACCTGTGACACTGGCATCCCATATGGGCGCCGGTTCCAGTCCCAGCCGCTCCTCTTCCGATCCAGCTCTCTGCTGTGGCCTGGGAGAGCAGAAGGTGGCCCAAGTCCTTGGCCCCTGCACCCACGTGGGAGACCCAGAGGCAGCGCCTGGCTCCTGGCTTCGGATCGGCACAGCTCCACCCTGTTGCAGCCAATTGGGGAGTGAACAGCAGATGGTTCACCCCTGCCTCTCCTTATCTCTAGTATAACTCTGACTTGCCAGAACCTCAGCTGCCGGTTGTTTGCCGCGTGTCTGTAGCAGCACAGCTGGTTCTTGTGCACTGACCCCGTGTGTGAAGCCGTGGGACTCCTGAGTGGCTGACCCTGCCGGCTGGGGACTCGGCATTTGCTCTTCACTGTGGTTTCTTGCTCTGGCCATGCTGCACCGGGCAGTGCCAGATGGACCCCTGGCCCCAGGGGGACTCAGCCTTCCACCAGCGGGGGGTGTGATGGCGCAAGTGTCTTTACAATCAGAAGTGACTGTTGGTTTTGGACGTTACCGAACATTACGTTCACTGCCTGCCTTGCCTGGACTGCACGTGGTGGCCATCCGGTTTCAGGGAGCTCCTGGTAACATCTCTCACGGGTCCCCTGGGGGCCTCGTCTCAGCACCTCCTTTACTGCTTCCTCCTGTGTGGTGCGCGGTCTCCGCTCTGGGTGTGTGGTTGGATCCATGGTGGCTGAGGGTTTGTGGCTCATGTTTTGAATTCATCTCTGTTTCATGTGATGTCATCTGCTCACGCACACTTTACTCGCTTGAAGTTCATCACATCACCATCACCACCATCATCACCACCACCTCACCACCACCATCACCACTGTCAAATCACCCTCAAAGCCCTCATCACCACCATCACCACCGTCACCACCACCACCATCATGGACCACCATCACCATCATCTCCATTGCCATCACCATCACCACTGTCAACATCACCCTCAAAGCCCTCATCACCATCTTCATCACCATCACCATCACCACACCATCATCACCACCATCATCATCACCATCACCATCATGACCACCATCACCATCACCACCATCACCATCACCATCATGACCACCATCACCATCACCACCATCACCATCACCATCATCACCACCATCACCACTGTCCATCACCATCATCACCACCATCATCACCACCATCACCACCACCATCACCACTGTCATCACCATCATCACCACCATCACCACCATCACCATCACCACCATCACCACCATCACCACCATCACCACCGTCAACATCATCATCAAAGCCCTCATCACCATCAGCACCACTGTCACCACCATCACCACCATCGTTGTGCTGGCCACAGGAAGCTGCCGGCCCCATGCTTCCTGCCCGTCCCTGCAGGCCCCTCCCCCTGCCCCTTCTCCACCTGAGGGAGGCCCTGGCACAGCCCCTGGAGCACGAGTCATCCTGGAGGAATCGTCCAGCTCTGTGCCTGGACGCTTGGCTTTGCCCGCGGTCGGGGCGGGCGTGTGGCTCACAGCGCAGCCAGCGGTTGGGACACCCAATCCCCTCTGTCCTGGGTTCAAGTCCCACCCACGCTCCAGCTCCTCCTTCCTGCCAACAAGCCGGGGGGCAGAGGTCAGGGCACAGGTGCCTGGGCCCCCACACACGGGCCACCCGTGCGGGAGCCCCGGGCCAGGTTCCCAGCCCTCGGCTTCAGTCTGGGGCCATTGCAGGCGTCCACGTGGTGAACTGGCAAAGGGAAGACCTCTCTCTCTCTCTCTCTCTGCTTCTCAAATAAATAAATACAATCTAAATACTGGATTGAACGGCTTCAGCCTTTATTAAAGACACGGCTTGCACTCCCCTGGCCTCGACACCAAGAGAAATGTGGCCATCGCCTTCTTGTGTCATGTACCTAACATGTCTGCACAGATGTCTGTGTGTGCATAGCACGAGTGTACCTAACATGGGCACAGGTGTGTCTGTGTGTGTGCATAGTGTGTGCGTAATATGTTGCATGGCACACGTGTACATGTGTGCACAGGTGTGTCTGTGTGTGCATAGCATGTATGTAATGTGTGCATGGCACACGTGCACATGTGTGCATAATATGTGCATGGCACGCGTGTACATGTGTGCACAGGTGTGGTCTGTGTGTGCATAGTGTGTGCGTAATATGGCATGGCACACGTGTACATATGTGCACAGGTGTGTCTGTGTGTGCATAGCATGTATGTAATGTGTGCATGGCACACGTGTACATGTGTGCACAGGTGTGTGCATAGTGTGTGCGTAATATGTGCATGGCACGTGTGTACATGTGTGCACAGGTGTGTGTGTGTGCATAGTGTGTGCGTAATATGTGCATAGCACACGTGTACATGTGTGCACAGGTGTGTCTGTGTGTGCATAGCGTGTACGTAATGTGTGCACGGCACCAGTGGACCTAGCGTGCGTGGGTGTGAGATAATGTGCCTGAGGCACAATGTGCATGTTAGCATCTACAGCATGTGCATCCTTAACACGCACGCAGACTGTTACGTAACATGCACCATGTGTGTGCACAACAGGCATGCCTGGTGCCCGTGTGTCCCTAGCGCATGTGCGCATTCAATGCGTGCACCTGACATGTCTGTGCACACAACACACGTGTGCTTGTCCCAGTGGGCTACACCGAAACTCCATCCAGGGGATCAGCCGCTGCGGGACACGGATGGGGCTCCTGGTCCACTACGGCCGTCTGGGCAGTGACCAGCAGACAGAAGACTCTGTCTCTCTGTCTCCCCCTCTCTCTGTCTCTCACGTCTCCCCATCTCTCCATCTCCCCCCCTCTGTCTCTCTGTCCCCCCCCCGTCCTCCAGCCTCCCCGTTTCTCGTCTCTGTTTCTCCATCTCCCCCGCTGTCTTTCATCTCCCCCCTCGTCTCTCTGTATCCCCCTCTCTCTCTCTGACTCTGTCTCCCCCCTCTCTGTCTCCTCCCTCTCCGTCTCTTCGTCCTCCCTCTCTCTCTCCCTGTCACTCTGTCTCCCTCTCTCTCCACCTCCCCCCCCTCATCTCTCCATCTCCCTCTTTCTGTTCCCCCGTCTCTCTCTCTGTCTCTCCATCTCCCCCTCCTCTGTCTCTCTCTCTCTCTCTCTGTCTCCCCCATGTCTCTCCATCTCCCTCTCTCTCTCTCTCTGACTCTCCGTCTCCCCCCATGTCTCTCCATCTCCCTTTCTCTCTTTGTCTCCCTCTTTCTCCTCTCTCAATCTCTCCATCTCCCTTTCTCTCTGTCTCTCTGTCTCCCCCTCTCTCTGTCTCCGTCTCCCCATCTCTCCCTCTCTTTGTCACTTCATCTCCACCCCTGTCTCTCCATCCTCCCCCCCTCTGTCTCTCCATCTCCCCCTCTCTCTCTGTCTCTCCGTCCCCCCCTCCCCCGCCTCCCTCTTCTCTCTCTCTCTGTCTCCTCCCACCCCCGCCCCGTCTGTCTCTCTCTGCTCCCCCCCTCGCTCTGGCGCTCTGCCTGCCCGGTAGTATATAATGAACTTTGTGTCTGAAGGCTCAGCGCTGGGGGCAGTCCCAGCTCCCGGGACCTATGCGCCCGCAGCTCCGCCACTCGGGACGCGTAGCCTCCGCTCCCACGCGCGGCTGCTGCTGGGCCCCGGCTCGGGCGCTCGGCCCCGGCTTCGTGGGGGCCCTGCCTGCGACCCTCCCGGCGGAGCTGGCT